>NC_073348.2:30498333-30820000 GCF_027580225.2 Misgurnus anguillicaudatus
TATTATTTTTTAACCCCTTAGGTGGCGCAAATACCGTTAAAGTGGGGGACGGGTGAAATTGTGATATACATCTTCAAATTAATATAACTCTGGAATTTTTGGTCTAGAAGCCTAATCTTGGTCTTGTTTTAAAGAAGACACTTTGGGGGTTTTCACAGAGGTGAAAAATGTTAAATAATTAAATTGTTATAGCAGTTTACATTTATTTAAATAAATCAAAATAATTCCATAACATATTTATTTTTTTAAATAAAATGATAAAAATTTAAATGTTTCACAAAAGTAATAATGCAAACATGAAGCCATAAGTCCCAAGTAGTTCTGATCCAAATTTTAAGTTAAAATCACACAAAAATGAGGTGGGTGTCACACTTTTAGTGATTTTACCAACAACGGCCACTAGGTGTCAACGGTTTGCAGCATACACTTGTCACAAATTATTCAATTACTATCACTGCATTATTATTACTGCAAAAAGGTTTTGAAATATGAAAACTACAGGAACGTCAAAGGCTGTGCTAAAAAGGTACGTTTTTAGCGAAGTCTTAAAACCTGCTTTGAATTTAGGGTCAACTACTGAAAAGGCTCACAATTATAACAATTATGGCATTTAACAATTATAAAAAAGCATGAATGAAATTTATGTCACAGGGGCTAAACAGATTTTTAACCCAGCATTGGGTCATAAAAAAGTCTAGTCGTTAAACCCCATTTTTTTTTACACATGACCCAACAATGAGTTTAGAGAATTTGTGCAGCAATTCATTATTTTTGTTAACTACTGTATGCCATTAAGTTCTTCATCACATCTTACACCTAAAAAAGTTTGGTTATTGTTGGGTTTAATATTGGACAGATCTGACTTTTGTATTATAAATAAACCTATACTGGGCTATTCTTACCCAACCACGAGTTGAAACCTCCCAGCATTTTGGTCTAAACGATGCATACACATTCACACTCATCAATAAGCTATATGCATGAACAATATAAAAAAAATCACAAATTGTTTAAACATGAAAAATCTATAAAATACAGAACACATCATGCATATGATGTAGCATTCACAATATGATGTTATAGTCCTAAATTTAAGATCACAGATAATAGAGATCAGTATGTTTGGAGAGGCATCAGGAAATTGCATAAGCGTTCATTTCAGCCTAAGATGATGATTGATGCATGAGTGTAGGCATTTGTGATCAACACATTATATTCTATTTGTAAATTTGATCAAAGCACATTGCAATGAAGCAATCAAACAGACTTATGTTTAATAAATGGGCTGGTGTCTTCCAGCATTACCTGCATTACTATCTAATAGGCCAAAACTCCTTTGAGAAATTAAACAGGCTCCTCCAAGACCCGAAAAGCATATTAATAATGTAACGCTCTTAGTAAACATGAGTCGACTATGACTGCAGAGCTGTACAGAATTCTGCTGTACATTCATTTATATTCCTTTGCAGTTCACTAGTCCTGCTAAAGTGCTTTTTCACATCCCGTAAGGAATGGGATGTCAGCTCGGAGAGGGCTGGATTCGTGACAGAGGTTTTAGCGGAGTTCAATAGTGTACCTATTTCCTAAAGATGACAGGGCCACTGCACCTGTGAACCATGGTCTTCTATTACAAGAGATGTTACCAAGTCTAGATAGTGTGCTAGAAGATATTTTAATGGAAACTCTAAATCAAAATGGTTGTGTGGGGAATGAAAAATGGTTATTCTATGGCATCAATGTGAAGGGACGTTTTACAGGGATAGTTCAAATAATGTCATTAATGAGTCACCCTCATGTCGTTCCAAACTCGTAAGACCTCCGTTCATCTTCGTAACACAGTTTAAGATGTTTTATATTTAGTCTTGTTGACCCTTCATTGAAAATCTACGTACGGTATACTGTCCATGTCCAGAAAGGTCATAAAACATCATTAAAGTAGTCCATGTGACATCAGTGGGTCAGTTGTCAGAATCTGTTCAAGCATCGAAAATACATTTTGGTCCAAAAATAACAAAAATTACGACTTTCATTGTCTTCTCTTGTGAAGTGCATGCGCGAGACTAAAGTCACGTGACTGCAGTGATGCAAATGACGTGTTATCCTGCAAAGTTTTTTTTCAAACTTAGAGCGTGCGTCTCCCTCAGACTGTAAACGAAGCCCCGGTTGGGGGGCGCCAGATAACACGTCAGCTGCGTCATACTGCGCACTGCAGTCACGTGATCTTAAACTGTGTTCTGAAGATGAACGGAGGTCTTACGAGTTTGGAACGACATGAGGGTGAGTCATTAATGACATCACTTTCATTTTTTGGTGAACTATCCCTTTTAGGATCTTTATTTTTAGGAATGTGTTAAATAGTAAAAAGATTAGATGATGACAACAGGCCAGTTTTACTACAGTATACAAAGAACTTACAGTCGGGTACCTTAACATGTCCAACACACTGAGTACCAGCAGCCTGCATTTCCTTGATTACACTGAAACGTTGTATAATCGTCCAATCAAGAAAGCATCTCGCTGTGAGGTCAAGAGTTAAACGCGTCACAATTCTGCCTCTTGGTTTTATGGTTCATCTTCTGTCTACAGGCTGTTTAGAGAAGAGCGTCGCTCCCCTGCTGCAGTCTCCTCTCTGCAGGGCCATCTGCTCTGGCTTGCCACATTCAACTCGAAAAATGCTCAATCTTTTTTTGCACTATCGTCTGTCGGCGTGCAATGTCTCTGGAGGTGTGCAAAGGGTTGTGGGTAGACAAAACAGCAAAACGGCACTTGTGGCAGCAGTGGGATTTAAGTATTTTTAGAACGTAAATGTGTTTAGACAATTTTTTCTACATAACATTTGTGCATCATGTGACATCGTGCCGATTCGCTCTGTATTATAAGAATGCAACACATTCCACTATCCTGAAAACTAAACATAGTCACATTTAAGTATGGTACCAACACAGGTGATGATAAAGATAACTTCATTATTCAACTGGCACACACACATGCAAACCACCTGCAGTCGAAGCATCCTCGCTCACACCCCACGGTGACTGTATACTGTGTGTGCAGTGGTCCATGTTTTAGTCACTCATTAGATGGGCGGTTTGGCAGGCAGAGGTATTTACATGCACTGTGTCCCGCTGTGTAATTCGAGGATGTAATTGGTGCCGGGGTTTTTGCACTGGCAAGTCATCTCTTCCACTAGCTCGATCACGCGCCCATACCGAGTTTGCCATAGTTTGTGTAGCTACTTAAAAAAAACAAACCACCGGTCCTTCATAGCCAGACTGAAAATAGGTGGAATGTAATTTAGTGCAAGGGTCGGGGTAGATTGTGTTTTGGGTTCGAATTCATGCAGGTGTAAAATGAAATAGGCCAAGTTTTATTTAGTGGTCATGCCCAAGAGTCAAGCTAGTGTATGTTATCTTGGGACAAATGGGAATTTTGTTCTGCACCCTATTATGAGTGAAAGACCATTTAGGTCTCTAGTGTAGCTGTGCCATTTATAAAATGAATTACTTTCATTTACCAATCCAGGTTTTTAGTCCAATCTACAGTACACTGCCAGGTGTCTTGAATGCTATTTTAATCTGGGCGTGGCGTTCAGATGCCATTCAGAGGAATATTTTCGCAGCAGACTCCCAGAAACGCTTGACAACAGCTTTACAGCTGTCTTGTACTGTGCCAGACTACAGCTCATCTATCAAAACACAACATGACAACCGAAAAGTCAGACGCTGCTCGCAGACTTACAAACACGACCTCTTTTTTCCCCACACGATTCCATCAGACACGAGAAAATGTGAGGAAAGTGTTCTCACCAATTCTCAACTTATGAATAAATATGTTTATGCATTATGTACAGTTATACTAGACCAGTTTTTTTGCCTGGCAGGTGTGTTCTCATAGGGACACATAGAAAAACGTGCAAATAATAAAATGTAGGTATGGTAATATAGCCCAATAAGATACAATTTATTAAAACACTGAGGCAAAAATGCATGTTTTCTGCCCTGTAAAAGTACATGTGTCAGTAGTTTTATCCAGGGCAGAAATTAAGGAGGATTTGATAAAACGGATTCCAGGGATTAAATTTCAAGGAGTGAGGGCAGTTTAAAGTTCCAGTTACAACTGTAGAGGATTTACATTGTTTATCCATGTAATAGCCTTCAAACTTGGTTGTAAGACCCTCAAAGTGTGACATGTCTTTTTGTAAATAGCGTAAGCAATACTTCAGCCAAATATGAATATTAACCCATGAGGTACTCACCCTCAAGCAATCTGAGTTACATACAGTATGTCCATCATCTTTTTTTTTCATTGCAAGTTACATCCAAAACACACCCATTACTCATTATGAGAATAGGAACAACCCCTTTAGACTGTGTGCCAGGCACACAAACCATTTTTCCATCGTTAAATTTGCAAAAGTGGATTTGGACACGCCCTTTTAGACTGTGCGCCATGTGCACTGGACCATGCCATAGATTGTTAAAATAGGGCCCTTGGAGTTATTTTAGTAAATGTCCTTAATTTCAAGCTCATAACTGTAGAAAAGAGGGATCAGGGAACAACTTCTGACTTTGAAGCCCAAAAAAGTGCATTCATTCTTTACAGAAGTGATTCACACATCTCCAAGGGGTCTTTTACGGGTAGTCGATGCGATATTGCAAGAAAAATATCCATATTTTAAACTTTATAAACTATAACAACTACTGTAGCTTCCGGTAACGACACAATCTTGGACAATTCACGGACCAATCTTGGATGAGTCACTGCATGCACCTACTGCATGGCAACCAACCACCCTACACTAAACTTCTCGCATGAAGGATGAATGCACTTTTTGAAGTGCACTTTTTTTTTATTCAAAAGTTGTTCCCTGATCCCTGTCTTCTATAAAGCTGGGGAGAGCAAGGACATTTAATAAAATAACTCTAAATCTGAAAGATGATGGACATATGTATCTCGGATTGCTTGAGAGCGAGTAAATCATGGAGGAATTTTGATATTATGTATCCCTTTAAGGTTCAGTAATTTCACTTTAGTGCCAATGAAAAGGTTATTAGTCAATAATTCATATGTATTAATCAATTTAGTCCTGGTATTTAACAAACTTTTGCTGCAAAACTCTTTAAGTATTCAGGTCCAAGTACTCACAAGGGACCAGATGTGATCCACAGTCGTGTCACATACTGTACATCTTCTGTGCATTTTAAGGACTTTTTAAAAAACAGTTTAATAGATTCTGCCAACAAAGCAGTATTTCTGAATGGCCTTAGGCTGGGATTAAGTGGATTTGAAGCGAAGGTATTTAATAAACATATAATACTAAGAGCATTTGGTTAATATCATTATCTAACATTTGACGGATGTGGCGTTTAGCGGATTTTATATATAAATGCTGAGCTTCTCATATAAAGATATATAATTATATTAGTTGATACCTCTGCATTCTTCAACATCCAGAAAATAAAGATTAAATAACACAATATGGTAGACGCAACATGATTTTACCATGGGCTCTTGCTCTCTGCGGTATTCAAACATCTTGTTTGATTACATTAGGGAAGTTCCTACAAAACCCAAAAGCTTTAAAGGACCAACATCTAAATTCTAGTCGAGTCCCTTGTTGAATGCTCTGTGCCTCCCATGCACTCATAGTACATTCTGTTTGACTCATATTCTACATCTCACTATAGCTCGGAGAGAGAAGCAGATTCACATAAGAAAGCAGAGGTCAGGTAGACCTTCCTCACAGCTATTTTGCTGCAACTCTAACCAAATTGTGATCTTAAAGTGATAGTTCACCCAAATATTATTTACTCACAAAATGATTTACTCTCCCTTACAGTAGACTGTTTCTTCTGTAAACAGCAAAACATTTAAAAGTCTAGGTTCACTTACTTTTCCACATTATTAAATAATAGTAAACTCAACAAAACTATGGAGTAACACAAATCGAACTACAGTATGGAAATTATGGCAAATTACTAGTATGATTAAACATACAGAATAAATCAAAACTTCTGTATAGTTACCCCTGGCCTAAAATTTGTAAAATAAATTGGCATTTTATCAAGCAGCTTTTTGAGGTTTCACGCCGAGATGTTTTATAAAGAATACTTGTGTTCCCATCTAATATGGGCTTTCATTGGCTGCTTTTTGTCCATTATTTAAAGTCAGCAATTATTAAATAAAAGTTTATTTTGTAAACAAAACTATAAATGCATCCCAAATGCACACCTGTGCACTACTTTCTAGTATAAATAGTGTAAGTAGTGTGTTCAAATACAAAAAAGTATAAGCTGTATAAGTTAACTAAGCTACATTTTTCTGTCTTGACCTCAAGTTTAGTGACACATCGTGATGGAAAATTACTATCTTACTGTTTAGACTTAAACAGGATGTGAAAATGTCTAGCAGCTAAAAGTGTGAACGCAGAGATGATGGTGGCCTCTTCTCTTTACTGTCTGAATTTTGCAGACAGAAGTGCCTCTTGCAGGATATTAAAATCATTTTAAACTATATTGGGTTATGACTATAATTATTCATGTTTTCAACAAAATAAAAATTCCTCAACAATTTTGGCTGTCATCCAAGATGTGTCTTTCTATGTTCAGTCAAGAAGAAATTAAGTTTTTTAGGAAAACATTCCAGGATTTTTCTCTATGTAATAGACTTTATTGGACCTCAACAGTTGCAAAATTGCAGTTTTAACACGGCTTCAAAGGGCTCTAAACTAACCCAACAGAGCCATAATGGTCTTATCTAGCGAAACAATAGTCATTTTCAACAATGAAAATAAAAAATAAGCACTTTTAAACCACAATTTCTCGTCTTGCACTAGCCGTGTGACGGCTAGTGCAAGACGAGAAGTTGTGGTTAAAAAGTACATATTTCGATTTTTCTTGCCGAAAATGACGATCGTTTCGTTAGATAAGATGCCTCGGTTAATTTGGTTTAGAGCTCTTGTAAGCAGCGATGAAACTGCAATTTTTAACTGCATTGAAACTGTAAACTGTTGAGATCCAATAAAGTCTATTAAAAAAACAAATACATTAAAAGAACAGCATACAGAACAAATAGATTTTTATCGACTTGCATTGTACTATGCATACATTTGCCCTCGTCTGGAAAACCGCTTATACTTTCAGTTAGTAAAAAAAACCTTAAGTGCTCCATTTGGGATGATACTCCTCTACTAAAATTTATACACTAGAGGGGCAGGAACAAAGTGCATAGTTTAAGTGCATAGTGTATAGTTATTTGGGGCACAGATTATTATATGTATGTCTACAGACATTTAAATGCCTAAACATTTAATCAAAGTGCCACTAAGCTTTTGAACGGTATTGTAGGTTATGCAAGATGTACATTTATGTATTTTTCGCATGCTTTTACCCAGTCTATACATTCATTTAATGTATACATTTATCAGTATGCATGTTCCCTGAGATCAAACCCATGACCTTTGACTTGAAGCACAATAGGATATTCACAATGCTCTTGTCCATAAAATGAGGGGGGATGGTGACCAGGGCTTTCAGACTCCATTAAAAAGCATCAAAAAAATAGTCAATACACAGACTTGCGCACTATATTCCATACATTTTTCATGCTTAACAGCCCCGGTCACTTCACAGGCCAATAACTCTCCTTTTGTATTCATTGGAAGAAAGACATTCATATGAATTTTAAAAATGGCATGATGGGTATTTAAATGAAAACACAAACTGTATTTCAGATAACCTTTTCTTTAAAGGTAATTCCAGGTTGTTTCAGCAGGTCTCTTTTACATTTTCCAGTATAGAATAATTAATCAACCCTAACCCAAAAACATGGGTAACATGACCAGAGATGGTGGTGTAGTACGTAGTGACCCTGACATGTATAGGAGCAAGGTCTTCGGTAGGGCAGGTCTTCAGTAAGAGGTCTCTCAGCGTCTATCTGTCCAGCATAATTAATCAATCCATTCCCGACAACCTTGACAGCACACTGGCACCCGTGCAGTATACCGGAGAATCCAACCTTGATAAGGCATGTTCATGCCGGCTATATAAACATGCTGAATAACAGGATAATATTTAGTTCCAGCCAGCACTAAAACTTTTTGAAGTCTCAGAAACCTGCACCCTTTCTTCACTTTTCCATTTCACATTAATTTAAAGGTATGCGGATTCAGAGCGACCCCAACGGTGAGGTACGTGTTTGTTTCATGGGGGGATGCGAGTTTGCCGCCTGCTGTACTTGATAAACAGGGCAAGCATTAAACTCAAAGTTAAATCACTTCTGGACTCACTCAAGGATTGTGTATTAAAGTACATTTAACTCATTTCAGTAATGAGTATTCATAAGAAAAGAAAATGTGATTTCTTTGCTTGGGCACCGCTGCCTTGTTACAGATTCATGAGGTGTATTGGACTATGGAAATAATAAAAGAGATTTAGTCGAACGCCATAATTCAAAAACATATTGCACGGACGTTTCTCATCCGTGTGCAATGTTCCCATATTGTGGTGGCCGACGCTTATTTCTTAAGGTTTATAAAAGAGAAAAATGCTGATATCTATCATTGTGCAGAAATGCAATCACTGGAATGTGAATCCGCATGCAGACAGACGTTCAGGTATTAGACTATATGCAAAAGACCCGGTGATGACAGGGGTCAGGCACTTTGTTGAAGGCAGGGAGATATTTTACTTAAACACAGTCAGCACACCAACGCTTAAGATCGAATCAATGACCTTGCGAGCACCGAAGGCCCGTCTTTATGGTGATTCTACTGCCTACATTGATCACATGACCCTAACTGTCTCTTCAGCCCTTCCCCCAGACAAAGTGAGATTGTTCAGTAGATCAATATTAGTGCTGTTCTTTACAGTGTGTATTTATCTATGTCCTTGGAGAATAAGCTGCTGTACACACCGAAAAATGGTCAAAAATGGTCCCAAGCTGTCAGGGCAGTACCTTTCGGAAAGGTGTAACATTTATGCCACTTTTTTCATTGAGTCCGCCTGGATTGGTTGACTTTAGCTTGGTTTGCTTCTCCACTGCAATTCAGTATTGCTCCAAATATGGGCGGGATTATAGATGACTATCAGTCATGTGACCTTTTACGTCATCCGCCCCATCTTGACTGGCAAGATGGCGGCGAGCGGACACCAAAACAGCCAAAGTCACTTCTTTTTAGTAAACTCTAGGGCTTTTCACACCTGAAATTGTTAACCCTGGGTTATTCTAAACCCAGGGTTAACGGAATCCTGGGTTATTTTTTTTCATGTTTCACACTGTTCAAACTTAACCAGGGGTTAAGAGATAACCCTGGGTATTCATAATTTGACGTTTCACACTGTGCATTCCTAAACCCTGGGTCAGGAGTCTCCAACCCAGTTTCAACACACCTGTCTGTAATTATCAAGCCTTGATTAGCTACTTCAGCTGTGTTTAATTAGGGTCATAACATTCTAACCCTGCTTCGTTTCACACTGCATGCGTTTGGCACCACAATGCAGGGTTAACACCACAAATGCGGTGCTAACCCTGCTCCAGAGCAGGGTTTCATAACCCTGGGTAAAAAGCGGTGCTAACACCGCTTTCAAATTACAGGTGTGAAACGCTCCTTAACCCAGGGTTAAAAGCAGGGTTTAGAATGAAGATAACCCAGGGTTAAGCGCAGTGTGAAAACCCCTTCTGTGTACACAAACAATTGTCTCAATGCTCGAGTTCACGTGTAGAGACACAGGTGATACTTCGAGCAAAGTATCATGTTGTGTCGAGCCTTCTTAGTGTTGTAAAAATAGCGATTTTGATGCTCCCTTGTTCTGTGATGTGACATGTAGACAAAAAAAATTAGTTTGGGTCTGTAATGCCTTAGAAGCTTCCTAAAAACCTCTCTCAGATAGCTCTATTAGAGTGGGGGATTTTAAACAAGTGGTTTTGCACCTATTTGGCTCCCCCTACTGGCTTAACTTGCAATCTCATTACTGATTGGCTGACTTTGCTGCCACTCAAAAAATGTAGCCAATTATTTTAAAGTGGAAGGGCAGTTAGATGCCTGTGATGTTATAGGCATCAGTTTTTCAGATTGGGCTGTTTTCTGGCTGAAATTTCTAAAAGAGGAATTTCTATGAGAGTGAGATGTTTAGCATGTTTAGCACTTTTTGTATGTTTGTGAATGTGGGTAGACTACCATTATTCAACAAAGACAAGGTAAAAATGTTTTTTCATTCTCTGTCCCCTTTAAAAAAAATCTTGGTTAGGTTGTGATGCCTACTCGATCCCTGATGCATTCTTCCAGCCGCTGTCCGCTGCTACCGAACTACCACTATTTACAACACTTATAAGACACGACACAACATAAAACTTTGCTTGAAGTATCGCCTGGATCTCTACACATGAACGTGAGCATTGAGAACATTGTTTGTGTACACAGAGTTTACTAAAAAGAAAGGTTTTGAACAACTGATTTTGGCTGTTTTGGTGTCCGCTTGCTATCTTTGCCAGACATAAAGAATTGATCTCCGAATGCGAATGAATTAATCTTATATAAGGCTCCTTTTTTAACTAGAAGGTCAATTTTGTTTTTTACTTGCGACAAAACAACAAATTATCCATGCATTTATATAGAAATATGCTTTAGGAGCTATCCATCTTTACTTTCCTCCTTACATCGCATTCTGGGATCGATACATCTTGACTGGCAAGATGGCGGCGAGCGGACACCAAAACAGCCAAAGTCACTTCTTTTTAGTAAACTCTGTGTACACAAATAATTGTCTCACTGCTCGAGTTCACGTGTAGAGACACAGGTGATACTTCGAGCAAAGTATCATGTTGTGTCGATCCTTCTTAGTGTTGTAAAAATAGCGATTTTGATGCTCACAACATATTGAAGGCAAAGTTTCTAGTTCTTTTGCGACCACTTCAAGTACTCAAAATGGCGGTAGACAAGCTTGAGATGTGAGTGACGTCAGCTGATATTCATGAATAGACTTATTGTTATAGTTGCGCCGCTTTTACTGCCGTGACATCGTCAACACAGGAGCAATGGAGGATATCGATGGAATGGTGTACAGGGAGTTTGGGAACTTGTATAACAAAAAAACGATGACATCTCTTGTTGTTTGATTGACGGCACACAAGGGTACAATGGGCTAATCTTGCATTTAGCAATGACACGGGTAGTGACGATTCTCTTTGACAAATCAGTGACCTGCAGTTTACATGTCACATTTTAGTATCGGTACTAGATATTGTACACAGTGGAACCCCCCCAAAAGTGAGCCGTACCGAGCCGTACTACGCAATAGAAAAGCGCTATTAGGTACAGATACAGTATGTATACAGTACATTTGGTACCAGTACCTTTGAGGTACTAATATGAACTCTTTAGGTGCAAAGGTGTGTTTTTTTTTTTAAGTACCGCACCAGTGTCAGCTATAAGGACCATTTGTTGACCCTTTATTTTAGACAAAGACAAAACTGAGCAAAAACACAAGCTCGCATTATCTAGCATTGTTTGCATTAGTGAAATGCGTTAGAGAGTTCGGTAAACATCTGGATGCTTTAAATCTTGCAGGTGGAGAGCAGACCCCTCCATTACTGGCCAGTTATCAAACCAGACACGTTCACAGATTGGGAGGATTTAAGGGAAAATTACACTTCAATTTGGAATCGAATAGCATCCGCTGGTGACTTGGGAAGTCATACGGTTGTATCACTGCATACAGATGGAGCTACAAGAAGATACCAGACTCAATATCATATAATTTGAGTTGGTTTCATTTAGTACAGTATTAATTCAAATCCATTCTTGATTAGAGGGAAGCTGGAGGAATGAAAAAGCTAATTGGTCCTTGTTCGGTCTTTAAAGACAAAAAAGCATGCATTTAAATATGAAAATGACTGTTCACAATGCCCCATACAGTATATTATGGTGTTATGAAAGGAATATGCATAAAATTTGTGGGCAACAAACTGACCTACATCCCTTGTGATTAGACTGTGAAACCGAGCAGCGGACGACTTGAATCTTAATTAAACGGGAGGGCATATTAAATGTAACAGTTTACATGTTGTATTTCATAACATAACAATGACGAAGAATAGAGGATTATATTTATTACATCCCCTTGACAACCCAACAGATGACACTCTTCTGTTTGTGCCTCATTATCGAGTAAATGTTTAGGGCTAAACAAATCCAAACAAAAAAGGAGCCAATGACATTGCCCGTTGGAAGATGTTCCTTTTTCGAGCGATGACATCAAACGTTGTCCAGATTGCCCTGAAAAAATAGCTTCCCTCCAATCACAACGGCCTTTTGTGTCGTCTCCCTGACAGAATACCCAGGAGCTATGAAGCACTAAATACAAACTGACAGCTGTAAGAATAAAGCATCAGCTGCATTCACTGACTGAGCTAAAACAGACCCATTTTTTACTTTAATATATTTAAAGGGGACATTTCATGAACATCAGACTTTTTCCATGTTTAAGTGCTATAATTGGGTCCCCAGTGCTTCTATTAACCTAGAAAATGTGAAAATGAACAACTCAGTAACCATTCTTTGCAAGCATGTGGAAAAATAGGTCATTGAAATTTGGCTCCCCTTGTGATGTCAGAGGGGGATAATATCGCCCCTTAATCTGCACTATCCAACCACAGCACTGCAATTTAGTGCAGAGATCCATTTAAAGGATACCTAAAAACGGCACATTTTTGCTTACAGTTACAAACTGGCAATGGTGTAATAAATGATCTATTTAGTATTTTGAGCTAGAATTTCACATACATACTCTGGGGACACCAAATGTTTATTTGACATCTTAAAAAAGTCTTGTGAAATGTCCTGTTTAAGACCAGCTGAAATAGAAAGGGTAAACATATTTCCATAAACTTAATGCAAGTGAAAAAAGGCAAAAAAGCAAAGATACACACAACACTTGGTTAAATCTGATTTTGAGCTCCAAACACGTAATTTGTTGCTTAACAAACCAGTTGTAACAGTAATCGAATGATTATGAATACTGAACATTAAAGAGCCCATTAATTCGCTTGATGAGCCAAACAGCTGAATTTTATCCGTTTCAGATAGTATATGGAGAAAGACATAAGTGAGCATTTGGATAGGCAACAATTTGCACAAAGTGCAAGAAGAGTCATCAAAAAATGCCAGATTATTTTTAACCCAGCGTTGGGTCATAAAGGGACAAACCCAACCCACTGGGTTGTAATTTAACCTACACCATAAAGATTTGTTGTTGCACTTACATTTTTATGCTTAATCAACTTGAAATTACAATTATTTTCATTTTCTTGACTAGTGAGGAGTTGCTTGAAATTATAAAAATAAAGTTGAAATAACTTAAAGGGGACATTTCACAAGACTTTTTTAAGATGTAAAATAAGAGTACGTATGTGAAGTTCTAGCTAAAAAAATCCATAGATAATTTATTATAAAATGTTTAAATTGCCACTTTGTATATTGGTGTTAGCAAAAATGTGCCATTTTGGGTGTCCTTTTAAATGCAAATGAGCTGATCTCTGCGCTAAATGGCAGTGCCGTGGTTGGATAATGCAGATTAGGGGGTGGTATTATCCCCTTCTGACATCACAGGGGGAGCCAAATGTCAATGACCTATTTTTTCACATGCTTGCAGAGAATGGTTCACCAAAAATAAGTTACTGGGTTGATCTTTCTCACATTTTCTAGGTTGATAGAAGGAATGGGGACCCAAATATCAGTCCCTCCAGAAAAATGCGATTATGCGATCGCATGATTCAATGCATAATCAGCCAAAGTCTGCGGGGGGCGTTTTTTCTTAAATACGCCGCAGTTTCGCCGCATAAATTGCAGATTTCTGCTCGCAAAATATGCAGGGCTTACATGATTTCATAATCCTCGCATTTTCGTAGCAAAAAGTCATATATATCTTAACATAAAGTAGAAAATTTTTACATTTACTTCACATATGCGCAGCCATGTCCCCTCGTGTCATGGGAATGTTAAGAAGTGACGTAATTACGAAATGTGAACATCAATGAAAAGCTGCAAACAGTTTTTGCAAGTTCCCACAATTTCATCTCATAAAATTGCATAAATATCCCGCATATTCCATCGCATTTTTTAAGAAAACGTGCGCAAGATCAAGGATTTTTGCCCGCAACAATCACAAATAAACTGAGTTTTTCTGGAAAGACTAGCAGATGTTCATGATAAGTCCTCTTTAAGAGCTAATTTAACTTTATTTTTTATAGCAATTCCTCACTAGTCAAGAAAGTTGAAATGAATTAAAAATTCAAGTTGATTAAGCTTAAAAATGTAAGTGCAACAAGGACTTTTTTTACAGTGCTGGGTTGTTACAACCAAAAATGCTGACATTTATGTTTAAAACATAAACTTTTTCTGCGTTTATCTAACCCAAGAACTGTGTTTGTCTGTTTATATTTTAGGACGATTTTATAGTATACTACTAAAATTACTAAAAATACCTTTACCAAAGTTTTCACATGCCATGTGAATTTTGAAAATAGGACAAGGCCATCTATAAAATGTATTGGTACAAACACCACTCATGTCATTCCAAGATGCTTTGTTAACAGATGGAAAGGTGGCCTTCTGTTAAGTGCCTAAGGTAAGCAACCCGTGCGGACAGCTTGCAAGCATCAACCAGACCTACAGATTAATTTAACATCAAATTTAACATCCTTCCATATTGATATTAATAGACGGTGGCAAAAACACGATAATGGATTTTATTGAAATATGCTCGGAGAAATAAACACATCAGCAACCAACAAGGTGACTTTCGTGCTGTTTGCAGCCATGCATCGATTTTAATCAGCATTGCTTTTACTGCTGCCATTTAATAAGCTTTTTCATAGTTTGTCTGTATGTTCTTCCGCGCCATCTCTGTAAATTGAATATTGGCTTAAAGAAGTGCCTAAGTAATCTGGCTATCGCTCTTGGTTGGTTTGTTTGTTTTTCTTTTGCCAGTGATCTAACATCTCTAGCTAGACCTACTCCGGCTGTCCTTGAACTATGGTGTATGAAGTTTTTCACAGACAAGGCTTAGCTAAAGCCAGGACTAGGCCTTAGTTTAATAAAGACGTTTAAGCATCTTTACTAAAATTGCCTTAGAAAAAAAATTCACTGATGTGTATCTTGAGACAAATCAGTGGCACTGGCATATTTTAAGATCTGTCAGTGCAAGTTATTTTCAGGTTGAGACAGCTCAAACACGTGTCTTAGTCTAGGATAGCCTTAAGCCTTGTCTGTGAAACCAGGGGATCATGTATTTAATTATATGGTTTAACTGAAACTTTTCCACATTACAATTTTTTTTGCATAGGCTTATGCACATTAAACTTTTAAAACATTAAGCATTGCATCAGCAGCGCAAAGGTTATGGGTTGGAGTCCAAAGCAACACATACTGATATATTATCAAAATACAAAATAAGTCGCTTTGCCAAATGCCTAAATGTAAAACGTAACTTTTAAAAGCCAAGCAAGCAATACCCACAACAATCCCCCATATGCTCGAACCTCAACAAGGCCTGAAATCATCCCACCCAAGCCGTAACCAACCAAGTGCATTGGGCACCAAATGACCAGTGCTCAACAAAGCATGCTGCTCTTGAAGGGCACCAGCCTTCCATTTGGCATATGGACACCAGACTCTGCGGCAAGCCTGCCTGGCTCGCCTGCATCCCCTCCCCTTCAGGCCTGTGCTGTGCAAGGATGAGTGAACAAATGTTTATCTGTCCATAGTAGGTATGGGCTGGGGCAATGCTATTTGCTTCTCCGCATTTTTGCTGAGCTTACCGAATTACCACTTATGCGCACATAAAACATACATGCCCGTGCCGAGGTGAGTCAGAGGAAAGTAGGGGTAAATCTGTCATGGGGTGCTCACCACCTCTGGCAAGGTCACACAAACATTATTTTAAATGACAGCCGGTAGAACAGGGGCATTAGACAACACTCTCAGAGCATACCAACTACTTCACAGGAGGGCAATGGGTGACATACTGAGTGTTGTGTTTTGTGCAATCGTGCGTTGACCAAAAATATTGCAATTTTTGAAGACTTAAATTCTTTAAAAAAGGGGGTATATTTGGAACAAAGTGCATCCTACACCTTATAAAATGCTGGTTTGCTTTAACCTTTTATTTGATTTACTGTTTTTTTTTTACATAAAATCACCCATAATGTGAAGACCATTAGTTTAAATTAACTTAGAAAATGTCCATATTTGACCCAAGATAGCAAAAAATTATAAAATAAAATTTTATATTTTTTTGGAAATATACTCATTTTCCAGCTCTCCTAGAGCTAAACATTTGATTTTTACAGTTTTGGAATCCATTCAGCCGATCTCGGGCTCTGGCACTAGCACTTTTAGCATAGCTTAGCATAATCCATTAAATCTGATTAGACCGTTAGCATCGTGCTCAAAAAAACCCAAGTTTTTATATCTTTCCTATTTAAAACTTGACTCTTCTTTAGTAACATCGTGTACTAAGACCGATGGAAAATTAAAAGTTGTGATTTTTTAGGCCGATTCCGGCGTAATAATTAAGGACTTTGCTGCCGTATCACGGCTGCAGCAGGCGTAGTGATATTACGCACTGCCTGAAAATAGTCCCCTGCTATTAAAAGTTATCAAGGGGACTATTTACGAGTGCTGCATAATATCATTGCGCCTGATGTAGTCATGGTACGGCAGCAAATTCCTTGATTAATACGCCGGAATGAGAGTATAGTTCCTAGACATATCGGCCTAGAAAATCACAACTTTTAATTTTCCGTCACTCTTAGTACACGATGTAACTACAGAAGAGTCAAACTTTAAATAGGAAAAATATTGAAACTCTTTGGTAATTTTTGAGCGTGATGCTAATGGTCTAATCCAGGGGTGTCAAACTCAAGGCCCGCGGGCCAAATCTGGCCCGCACCCTAATTTCATCTGGCCCGCGAGAGTTTACGAATGATGCTAATTATGTGGCCCGCGAGAGTTTACAGATTATTTTATTGTTATTATAAGTTTTATTTTTTGCAGGTTATTTCCTACATTGATTTTTTTGCAGCCACCAAAACTAATTTTTGTCGCGCCAAAGTCTTTTTGTAATGTAATTATGTTGATAATGTTGATGATTGCATGAGAAAGAACGTGCAGTGCCCCGCACGCGCACACTACTAGAGTGGGCGTGTCTGAATGCGAACGCTGCAGCCTCCGGAGGTCGCATTTCCAGGCTGCATACGTCATCAAGACTGTCTTGTTTCAGAATATTACCAATTATAAAGTTAAATATTATTCTTTGTTTATAGTAAATAGTTGTAATATGCGTATGACTTGCGAATGTAATGGTCAGTTAACTTAAATAAACCAGGCTTGATGACGCTGCCTATGCGACCTCCGCATATGGAAACGGACAGTATCTGCTCGTGCTTTCTCTCCCTCTCTCGCGCACGCTCACGCGGATCCAGCGAGGAAATGTTTTCCGTCTCGTGTACAGAAATGTTTCGCGATGCCCAGCTGGGATTAGTTTACAACGCGTCTATTCCCGCTAAATCCGCGAACTAATGACTCATCTGAATCGATTACTTTTAATAAACGATTGAAACTCTTGATCTGTAGCCTACAACACTGAACTCATGAGACAGTCAATCAGACACTCAAAGCCAGGTAAAAAAATCACAGCTTTTTTGTAAAGAGGGCAAGAAATGACAAGACAGAGTATATGTGTCTAATAATGCATATTGTGGTGGAGATTGTAAAACAGATCAGTATTTTAAAATGCCTCTCATTTTCTTACCTGCACAATGAAGGATAACATAACATTTTGAGTGTATGGTACTCACACACAACATGTGTTTATGTCACCACAGTTATTTTTAAAATAATCTGTAGAATAGTTGTACTCTATACACTTTGTCATTATTTGCCTGGGCTTCTACTTTCAAAGCTAGGTATTAATTGAGTTATTAACAAAACCAATAGTAAGCAAATGCAGAGAAAATTATGCAATGTACAGTAATAAAAGAGTTGATACATTCACACAGTCGTTCAAATACAACCGGCCCTTTGAGATTAACCGTAAGGCTGATGTGGCCCGCGATTAAATTGAGTTTGACACCCCTGGTCTAATCAGATTCAATGGATTGTGCTAAGCTATGCTAAAAGTGGTACGGCCAGAGCCGGAGATCGGCTGAATGGACTCCAAAACTGTAAAAATCAAATGTTTAACTCTAGGGGAGCTGGAGAATGAGCCTATTTTCCAAAAAAGTGGAGTGTCCCTCCAAAATAATGATGGCAACACTAAGGTCGCATTTTTTTATCCATTGTCATATCTAAACAGCTTTAGCAGCTTTGGCTACTAAAGTCTTAACTTACAAAACTATCTAATTTTCCCAGTACGCATACAGGTCCCACTAGAGCCAAAATCTGCTGAGATTTTAAGTCGTGTAGTGTTATCCTGCCTTAAGGGGTTTATCTGGGAGATCAGAGAAGCTTCTCTAATACACTTTACGCTCGTTCGTTCCACTGTCGGTGATGAACAAAAGATCCCTGTCATCATGAGAACCCAAGCGGAAAGCAGAACAGCGAGAACGCACGTTTGAACTAAAGGGTCCTTTACCTGCCACTTTGATTAATAGATCCATTAATACAAAATCAGACATTGTAACCAAAGAGCCAACAGCTATTGCGATATATTGCGCAGCATAGTGTCATTGAGAACTTCTGAAGTCATTTGATCATCCAAAGTTGGGACACCGAAGACGACTCTAACAGGTCGAGTGCTTTCCTGACCAATCTCATGTTATTTGCGTCGTCAACATCTTTGATATCGTAATCTGCATTTTGTTTGCTGCATATTAGCATCAGCTTCTATCTGGAGCGATTCTATAAGATGTTTCTGAGTGTCTGAATGATGCTATTTCAAGGCTCATTATGCCTCAAAAGGCTGAGGGAGCAAACACGAGTTTCCAGAAGCACTGAGCTGTCAATCATAATGAATTACTTATTGTTTGTAGCTGACAATAAATCTACCGTGTGCAACAATCTCAATGGCCTTAAAGTTGCAACAAGGATCGTGTGCCAGTGTTTGAAATAAACTTAAATGGTGCTTAAAAGTTTACTGTTCAGAAATATAGGCTACCAAGTCTTTAAAAATGTCACGCTTCAAATGGATTCATGTTTTTAATTAAATTCTTGAAACATAAACATGTAATGGAAACCACTGGTGGTCAAATACTAAAAATGTGTTCCTGTTGCTCAGTTTAATAGAGCAGCACAAAGGTTATGGGCTTGATTCCCAGAGAATGTGAATAAAAGTGTTTGTCAAATGCATTCAATGTAAAATGCAGGTTAGATACACCAACTACTGTACACTCTCAGAATAAAATGGTCCATAGGTGTCACTGGAATGGTACCCTTAAAAAGGTCCTAATCTGTACCTTTTAAGTACAGATAAGAATACTTTTGGTACAAATATGTACCTTTGAAGTAGTAATATGGACTCTTTAGAAAAGGGTATGGACCCTTTTTGAAAGGGTAGCGCCCCAGTGACAGCTTTTGTAGGACCATAAGTGATGCTATATCACAACTATAGGTGCTACTGTATAGGTGCTATACTGTATATCACTTAAAGTGGTCAATGATTACTAGCCAGTGAACCACTTTTACTGTGGGTTCACACCAGATGCGAGTTCAACGATTTGCGTGAGTAGATTACAAGTCAATGCAAAGACGCGATCAGACGCTTCCTCGCACGGGGCGATGCAAATGACGCAAATTGGGCGCCGCGATTGCCACGAAAACACGCACTATTCAACTAAAGCTAAAAATTAGCAGGACACAAAGTTAATGCTTTAAAGAGTACCTCTAATTCTGTAGTGTAGTAACAACATGGAAGCTACTTTCAATGTAAAATGTAGGACCATATTATGATATAATTTGTTCTTTTAAATAGGACAATGGGACTTTTAAAAGACTTTTTAAAAAGCAAAATAAATCGTTGGTGTCCCCAGAGTACATAATGTGAAGTTTTAGCTCAAAATACCATAAAAATAATTTATTACACCTAAATTGCCACTTTGTAGGTGCGAGCAAAAATTTGCTGTTTGGGGTGTGTCCTTTAAAATGCAAATTAGCTGAAGAAATGCAAACAATGATCACAATGATGGTGGTTTTTTATTTGAAACTCAATTGTGTGGTCAATCCTCTTTCTCTCTACACTAAATGGCAGTGCCATGGTTGGATAGTGCAGATTAAGGGGCGGTATTATTATAATAAGATCCCCTTCTGACATCACAAGGGGAGCCACATTTCAATGAACAAATTTTTCACGTGCTTGCATAGAATGGTTTACCAAAACTAAGTTACTCAGTTGTTCTTTTCACATTTTCTAGCTTGATAGAAGCTCTGGGGACCCAATTATAGCACTTAAACATGGAAAAAGTCAGATTTTTATGGTAGAACATTTTTCTTCTTGAAAATCACAGATGTTTGAACACTGTTAGGAAAAATGGTACAAACGCTGTCACTTGGATAGTACCCTTTAGAAAGGTCCTAATATGTATAATGTAGGTACAGATAGACATACCAATACGCACCCTTTAGATACAAAGGTGTACTTTTTAATAGGGTACCACCCCAGTGACAGCTTTTTTTCTAAACGTGTAGGAAAAGTAAATATATTTATCATACATGACTATAATGGAAAAAGTCTAGCGTGTAAAGTTTGTATCCTACTTCAAAGCTGAGCAGACTTGATATTTGGCTTGCGAAACAATAACTTGGATCCATACAGGTGTTCTTAAAAACTCTTAATTATATACATTTTCCCGTTGATTATAAAATGAAATCACAGCTTAGGGCCTGACTGTGATCAAACACAAGCTGCACTTTGATGCTTGGCCAACGCATATTGGCAGTTCGCTAATTAAGTCAAAGCAAACAACCACCTGTGATTAAAAGTATCAAACTGTTTGCTTCACTTCAGAGTTTATTATTTACATCTATAAAGCGCCAGCTGAGTCCATTAATGAGGCAACCTGAAAAAAAAAGTAGTCTATTAAATCATCTGACCTTTTCTAAAATGAAATAATGACCCTAATATTTGTCTGACCCCTCAGCTATTCTTTTTCACAACAGGTTACTGACAATGAAACCAAGG
This sequence comes from Misgurnus anguillicaudatus, assembly GCF_027580225.2. Taxonomy (NCBI): domain Eukaryota; kingdom Metazoa; phylum Chordata; class Actinopteri; order Cypriniformes; family Cobitidae; genus Misgurnus; species Misgurnus anguillicaudatus. The sequence goes on from NC_073348.2 coordinate 30,519,507, forward strand.
TTACTGCTTTTAAAATGAAATATTGATCTGTGTGCGTGTTTCTGGTGTCACATATTGAATCAGGTTAAAATTTCAATTATTTCGACCACTCAAATTCATTCGTTTTTGGGAGGGTTGTTGCATCTGTTGTATGCTTACAACGTACCTGCGGCTTAAAATACCAATATGTTTTCCCAAGGATAACAATCTTGTTTTTCCTCTCACCTTGAGATTTCGAAATCACATGCATAAAATCACATCGAGTATCACATAAAAGCATGTAATGGGTGCTTTCATTGCTCATGAATAAGTAAATGCTTTCTGTTTACAAAAGTACTTTCCTCTACAGAAAAGAAATAGATATCTCTTAAAAGCCATGTAATGAACAAAACACATTTCAATTTCCGCTATAAGCGTCTTTAAATGTCAGAAGAGCACTCGTGAATGCGAGTAAATGGAATCTGCGTGATGTCTTCTCCTAACTCTGCTCACTTCGCCTCCACCGTCAATATGTATTAGGCTACCTGAAGTGAGTTTAGACATTCCTCTGGGACGCTGCTTTGACAAAATCACCCCCGCACCGCACGAGACCACTGAAGCATCCAGCCTCAAAGCAATCCTCTATTGCTCTGTGCTGCACACTTCTCGTAACTTTAATCACATTTAGCATCCTCTGTGCTTACTAAAAACGTGACCACCATCCCATTTTACATTCATGCAAATTTCAGCTTCAGCATGCATGATGGTGACAGTACCTGGATACACAAGCAGAGCAATCAGCCAAACGACCAAGATGAAGCAGACAGGGTTGCACATTCTTCAAACTGTTTTTCAGTCACAGCTTCTGGTATTTCTTCCTTTCCCTCTCTGCTCTTCTGAACAGACGAACAACCACCTGTGATCTTTTTGCTGCTTCTTTTATCACCCGTGCAATTACGACAGCGAACGGCTTGTTTTCACCCTTGAACGGGCATGGAGTGGAGGGGCAATTTAAATCCAGCACAAGTTAAAGCGGCAGAGAGACTGCGTTCCCATTGATTATTTTCACAAGCCGAGAGCTCTCAGCAGGCAGGCATAAAGCGAAGGCCCGCCTCCTCCGAACTCTGATTGGCCAGGAGCGTAAAATGCTTCTTAGTAGGAGGCGTGTCTCTTTTCACGCTTGTCCTAGACCACTAACGCTAAGCTCTGCAAGATGAGAAAGCTGTAGCTTCAATAAAACTGGTGGGCAGCCTCCAAATGTAGGGTCTGTGTCACCATAAACTGATAGACATGCTGCAGTTTTTCACATTACAGTGCTACTATTTATAGATCAAGCATTTTTTATTTATTTTCTATGTAATTGCTTGCTGTCAAGATTGAGTATTGGGTCTTTGCCAAGGCATTGAAGTCCCATTGCTGTGATAGTCATCGCTGTTCTGACAAAACTCACAAGGTGACCTTGGGCGTTCATTGTAAATATCTGGCTTCAAAGACGACAGACGCCAACAGTGTTTATCTTGATCCATCTGAATAAACAGAAGCACACAACATTTCCCAAGGATTTTCGGGGTCTAATAATTGTTCGATTTATTTCGGCGGAGGAAAACTTAATTGCTTAGAGGTCGCTTAGCTCAGAGACTTGGAATGAAACACAAACAATAATTTAAGGTATAATAATAAATACTATTGAGAAAACGCAGAATAGAGAGCTTTAAAATAAACGTTAAAAAGTCCATTTGTCTCATAGTCAAATTATGTACATTTATGCATTTGGTAGACACTTTAATAAAAAAGCGACTTGCAGTGCATTACAGGGTGTATTTTTAATCAGTATGTGTTCACTGGGTTCAAACCCATGATCTTTTGCAATGCAAAAGAATTAGTCAATTTTCTTAAAAAAATCCAGATAATTTACTCACCACCATGTCATCCAAAATGTTTGTCTTTCTTTGTTCAGTCGAGAAGAAATTATGTTTTTGGAGGAAAACATTCCAGGATTTTTCTCATTTTAATGGACTTAAATAGACCCCAACACTCCACCCCTAACTCAACACTTTACAATTTTTTTCAACGGAGTTTCAAAGGACTCTAAACGATCCCAAACGGGGTAATAAGGGTCTTATCTAGCAAAACGATTGTCATTTTCGACAAGAAAAATAACAAATATGCACTTTTAAACTGCAACTTCTCTTCTTCCTCCGGCTGTGTTACGAGCCAGCGCGACCTCACGTTATTGCGTAGTGACGTAGAAATATCAGGTGTTACATATATGAAACGCACATTTGCGGACCATTTTAAACAATAAACTGACACAAAGACATTAATTAGTATCATTTGACATACAACAATGTCGGAACGGTCCTCTTTCTTCACACTTGTGGGGCGTAGTTTCGCATACGTCATCCGTGACCTCTTAAAGTGATGACGTTTTGCGTGAGGTCGCACTGGCGGATCACAGGACCGGAGATAGATGAGAAGTTGTGGTTTAAAAGTGCATTTTTTCATGTCAAAAATTTAAAAAAGTCCATTATAAAGTAACTAAGTAACGCAATTAGTTACTTTTTTGGGGAGTAACTTAATATTGTAATGCATTACTTTTAAAAGTAACTTTCCCCAACACTGCTTAGCACTTATCTGAAACTTCAGATAAGACACAGTACATATGAAAATATACAAATGTCTGTATTTTAGAAGAAACATCTGGGAAGTACTGTATAAGATTATCTTCGTTTGCTTTCCATCTGCTCCATCAACATCAAGGATGCTGTTATGTGAAACATTTCTAGAAACTCTTAACCAGTATCTGTCACCATTTAATAGTTACAATTTATCACTCTTCATTGGTTAAAAATAAAATCTTAGTTTCAAGTACATAAAAAATCAGTGTTGAAAACTGTCTACTTTCCTTACCCGGATTTGCAATTATAGCTTATAATTAGTTGAGCTGTCAGGTACAATTTCGCAGATGATGTCAATTTGCCTTAATTTGACTTACATTTACATAGAGAAAATAACTTTGCAAGAAATTTGCTATTTTATGTTCCAAACAGAGACACAGATAAAGGGGCGAAAGTTACGAATAACAGCTTTAAGGTGTATTTGGTAATAGAACCAAACAAATGGATTGGAAAACCCACATTTTGTGCAGTAAGTTCCAAGCACATTGTATATGGTAAATGGGCTGCATTTATATAGCACTTTCAAAGACCCATTGAGGATGAAAAATTACTTAAGTGTATATAAATGAATAAATACATAAATGCAGAAATAAATAAATAAATGTAGAAATACAGAAATGAATAAATACATAAATGCAGAAATAAATAAGAAATTAATTAAATGCAAAAATAAATGCAGACATAAATAAATAAATAAATATATTGTTTTGTCAAAAGTACCAACTTTTAATTTTATTATTTTTGCACCACTACATTTATTTCTACATTAATTTATGCATTTCTACGTGTATTTATGTATTTCTACATTTATTTATTTTTACATTTATTTATGCATTCCTACATTTATTTATTTCTGTGTCCGTATGTTAATAAGGTAAGCGGATCCCAACCTCTATCAATGCATGGATTGGTTAAAAAGGATCGTTGTGGCTCTGGCTCCACTAATGCAGCTCGCCGCTATATACATACAGATCTTTTGGCAGACTTTTTAAGAACTATTGCTACTGACTGACGTGGGATCCGCACACATGAACCACGTGAAGGCATTGCCGCACGTGCCCATTGGGATTTCACGCGGACTGCATTTGAAGCATTTCCAGCGCGTGCAGCACAACTTTGTGTGTTTGGCTGTTTGTGTAGGCTACCACCAATATAACAATCGCATGCTCGATATGATCAATATCAGTTGCTAATGGAATGGTTTCACACAACATGCCTGGGCAGAGCATATTTTTGGCACCCATGTTTAGAAGTTTGCATTTATACAGCATGCGTATAACAAATGGATTGTAAAACCAAAATGTTGTGCAGTAAGTTCCAAGCACATTGTAAATGGTAAATAGACTACATTTATATAGCACTTTCAAAGACCAATGGCCATCCAAAGCGCTTACAAGTTGCCTCACATTCACCCACTCATTCATACACAGACGGCAGTGTCAGCCATGCAAGGCGCCAAACCCGGCTCGTCGGGAGCAGCCAGGGGTTAGGTGTCATGCTCATGGACACCTCGACACTTGGTCAGGTGGAGTTGGGGATTAAACCACCAACCTTCCAGTTTGTAGATTACCTACATGAACCACTGAGCCATGAAACTCTGTCCTGTTACATCTACATTCATGCATTTGGATAATGCTTTTATACAAAGTAACATTTTGTGTCTTGCCCACGTGCAAATATGTAATTTTCAATGTAGACGGATGACAAGCTCGCTCAAATAGAGAGCGGTGTAGTCGTGACACATACACAGGGTGTGACGCGCTCTTCTTTCCAAACACGTTGCGGACACTGTGATATTTTACGTGACAAGAACCAACCAATCAGCTTTATGTATCAACACTGGGTAATGTAAACATTGGATAATTTTTATTAACATTGTATTAATGTAAACCGCCCCCTTACAGTGAATTCAATCCATACATTTATCAGTGCGTGCCTGGGGATCGAAACAAAGACCTGTGTGCTGCCAATGCAATGCTCTACCTGCTGCGGTACACTGTGTCTTTTAAATTTGCAAAGTTAACTAAAACAAGCTATTTGTAGCTGATTCCCCTGAGAAGTGCAAACATTGTTACTCAATGTTTGATGTCATTATTTCTGGATTTCTGTTTGGCACTAGTGACAGAAATTACACACTTTAGCCCAAATTGCCTTTAAAACTCTATTTATAGCTTCTCAGGATATAACAGTTTAAAGTACATTTAAAAGAATATATTGCATGAGCCAGAATTGATTTTGCACCTCTATGAGCACAGCCTTTCTTATGTATCAAGTAAATTCTCTGTTTCACAGCTTTGACAATCTGAAGGGAGTTTTGTCTTTAGTCAGCAGTTCAGATTCAAATATCTGATGTGCTTTTCACCCAGACGGCTAGATTTACGGCACACAACTGGATGAGCAAGACTATCAACAGGTCAGGGGTAAATTTTGGTGAACGCAGCAAAAATGCAAACAATGACTATATCTAAATATAAAAAACTGGCTTTAGGTTTGGCAGTGATTGAACACTGCAGAACTACGGTAGTGTAACTGAATATACTCGTACACTTTCTTTTCATCTTTATGGATTCCAGGGACAAATGTGAAATATGAAATACGAAAAGTCAAGGGAAAATAAACCTTGAATAATAATTAGATGGTGCATTTTTGGCCAATTTCAAAGCAAAAAAAAACGTAATCTTGCAGTATTGCTATGTTTTTGGTATTACCATCTGATTCTTAGTACATCACTTTTAAACATAAAACAACTAACCTAAACTGGATTTTTTGTATTTGCTGGTCTCCAAGCCTAAAAACAGACTGTCTGGACAGATTAAGCAGCAAACCAGTTGAGGCTGGTCCTAAAGCGCGGGTGATTTACATGTTAAGTCAATGCAAAGACGCAATTACACAGGGATTATTATCCTGTGGCGCATTCCGCGCAAACTGTGCGAGTTGAAAAATCTGTACTTTGGCGGATTTCCGCGCCGCGTTTACCAATCAGGACCTTGCTGTAGTAGTGACGTGATTACAGGAAGCAGAAGCCCCTCCCATGACTAGAATTTCACGCGCGAATGAAGCGAGTGAGCTCAAATGTTCAAGCATCCAACTACGCGCGAATATCGCATTTTTGTCGCCCCTACCGCGGCTGGTGTAAAAGCAACATTAGCACTGTCAGCGTTTTTCCACGCCCAGCGGTGAGTACCCAGAGTTGTGCTTTGGGTGAAATGCTCAGCTTGTCAATGTCATTTTACACCCAGCCCTCCAATCAAAGTGGAGAAGGGGCGGGGCAAATACCACAACAACCAATCAGTGCATCGTACAATGACAACAAACCAGAAGTATCATAGCAACCAAAACACTTCGCTAAAGAAACACTGGCAAACGGCCACATTTGGCATCCCCCTGGCATTTTCAGACATGTTTAAAGGATTAGTCCATTTTCTTAAAAGAAAAATCCAGATAATTTACTCACTACCATGACATCCAAAATGTTGATGTCTTTCTTTGTTCAGTCGAGAAGAAATTATGTTTTTTGAGGAAAACATTGCAGGATTTTTCTCATTTTAATGGACTTTAATAGATCCCAACATTTAATACTTAACTCAACACTTAACAGTTTTTTTCAACAGAGTTTCAAAGGTCTATAAACGATCCCAAACAAGGCATAAGGGTCTTATCTAGCAAAACGATTGTCATTTTTGACAATAAAAATAACAAATATACACTTTTAAAGCACAACTTCTTGTCATGTAGATCCAGTCGTGATGCGCCAGCAGAGGACGAACGCGAAACTCCGCCCCAGTGTTTACAAGTGTTGAGAAAGAGGACCGTTCCTACGTTGCTGTATGTCAACTGATACTAATCAATGTCTTTGTGTCAGTTTATTGTTTAAAATGGTCCGCAAATGTCCTTTTTATATATGTAACACGTGACCTCTCTACGTCACTACGCATTTACGTTAGGTCATGCTGGACCGGACCTAGACGTAAAGTTGTGGTTTAAAAGTACATATTTTTTATTTTTCTTGTCGAGGGTGACAGTCGTTTTGCTGGACGGGACCCTTGTGCCTCGTTTGGGATTGTTTGTAGTCCTTTGAAACTCCGTTGAAAAAAACTGTTAAGTGTTGAGTTAAGTATTAAATGTTGTGCTCTATTAAAGTCCATTAAAATGAGAAAAATCCTGCAATGTTTTCCTCAAAAAACATTATTTCTTCTCGACTGAACAAAGAAAGACATCAACATTTTGGATGACATGGTGGTGAGTAAATTATCTGGATTTTTCTTTTAAGAAAATGGACTAATCCTTTAAGCGCTTTGGTGTACACGTCCTTTTGGAGACACATTTTTATATAATTTTGACCTCTCATGTCTTGTGCACTATAGGAAAGTCACCTTTGCCACAGCTCAGGTGTCTCATTTATAAAATGGGTTTGGAAACGTGCATACGCCAGTTCTCACGCAAAGGTTGTGATCTATAAAAAACAAACTTGATGGGAGAATGGGATTGCAGGGTGGGATCTGAGGATGATTCATGTATACACACTTATAAAAGAAAACATTGCTTTGTTTTATCATTCTTAATAATAAAATGTTTGGCTTTTGGTAACACGTAAACTTTTAGTAAGGATCCTACGCACAGTTTTATAAATGAGACCCCAGGTGTGGTTTATGAATGTTATAAGTGTGTGACTTGGCAGTGGATAGCCTTCAGTAAACGGTTTCACTGTTCTCCTCGAGAAAGTAGTGGATATTACTTTCGGGGAATGTCATGAATTTCTTGAATATTAATTGCTTTTTACTGGCATGTTATGAATTAAAAATGAGCAAAAGCAGAGGGTTTAATCTAAATATTACCCGAGCTCTTAACAAGTCTGAATTGCGCTGCAAGTACTATTAACCAAACACTACATCAAATCCGGCAAGGTCACAGAAATCCACATTTTTAATGGTGCAACTGTCAGGCTAATTTAAAATCCGCTCTACCTGTTCAGTGTTCGGATGAAGCCGATCGCAATACCACGTTAACTCGTGACAATAAGTCAAAACAGAGATATAATTCACGTAAAAAGCTTATCAAGCATTGATTTTATGCACATGCCATCAAACCCTAAATTCTTATGTGTATTTCAGCGAGTTATTAGGCATTGTTTTTTACCTTGACATCAGACTGATTTTGTAAATACACTAAATGGTAATTTCACAGTGTCCCATTAGTAGCCCTGATCTGAATTGTAATTGATGTTCATGGACTAATATTTGACAAGGACATATTCTTTGAGGGTTTCAGACAAGCGTTTTCGGATGATTAATATTGCTCAATGGAATCCTAATATTGATGGCACGTAATTAAGCCTATGATTAATTCATCTCAGATTATAAATGAAATTATGAAAACTAATTTGCCCTTCAAAAAATCTTAAAATAACTTAAGTTAACTTTTGGTCCTTTCTTAAAGGGATAGTTCACCCCAAAAAAATGAAAATTCAGTCATTATTTACTAACCTTCAAACCTGTACAAATTTCTTTCTTCTACTAAACACAAAGGGAGATTGTTTGAGCAATGTTTCTAACCAAGCAGTTTTGGGGCACCATTGACTTTAATAATATTTTTCCTTATATTGTGCTCCAAAACTGCTTGATTACAAAAGGAAGATATTTTGTAAACAAACAGTTTTGGAGCACCACTGACTTCAATAGTATTTTTCCTGCTATGGAAGTCAATGGTGCTTCTAACTGCTTGATTACAAACATTTCTCAAAATATCTCCCTTTGTGTTAAGCAGAACAATTAAATTTAAATGGAACATATCATGAAAATCTGACTTTTTTTCTATGTTTAAGTGCTAAAAATGTGTCCCTAGTCAGTGTTTCACATACATTAATTTATCTGTGGCGGGCTGCCGCGTTCCTCCGTGTACTTTCTTTTTCGCGTAAACGTCAACAGTCACGGATGTTACTGACAGAGTGACTTAGCATTAGTGAGGTTAGCATTAGTGTTTCCCACACATACCCGTTCTGGTGTGAGTCTGTGTCCGAGCTCTCTCCCTACCTATGATGAGGTATGCCCGGTATGTTCTGTAGTAACACGAACCGTGTATTCTCTCATATTTCTGAATTTGCAACAAATTGTCTGCGCTATACGCAATATACAATAAAAATACCACTTGTATTTAAAATAAATAAGCGCTCATAACGCAACAACACTGATGAGAAGAGCAACATCAGTACGGCCTCAATGTAAATGTATGGTGATTTGTCAGATGAGGGCGCGTTTTTAGCAGCAGTTACAGAAACAGCGGGTTGAATTAAACAATGAGTTACTGGGTCGTGGGTCGTTACTGAGTCCTGTTTAGTCACTATTTTATAAACAACAGAACATATATGTAAAAAAAAATTTGTTGTGTTAAAATGCAATATAATGTTACAGATCAAAGAGTAAAACACGACACAATGATGTCACATATATGCTAATCGGCGTGTGACATCATCACCGCTACAGTCTCTCAAAATCCTGTTGGAAACACTGCTAGTGCTTCTATCAACCTAGATAATGTGAAAAAGATCAACCCAGTAACTTAGTTTTGGTAAACCATTCTTTGCAAGCATGTGAAAAAATAGGTAATTAAAATGTTTCTCCCCTTGTGATGTCAAGGGCCCCTTAATCTGCACTATCCAACCACAGCACTGCTATTTAGTGCAGAGGTCAGCTTATTTGCATTTAAAAGGACACACCCAAAAAACGGCGCATTTTTGCTCACACCTACAAAGTGGCAATTTTAACATGATATAATAAATTGTCTATATGGCTTTTGATATCTACATGGCTAAAACTTCACATACGTACTCTGGGGACACCACAGATTTATTTTACATTTTGAAAACGAGGTGTGTTCAGGCGCATTGTTGGCACGTTGCTATTTTGAGGCAACTACAATAGACTACGCCATTGAACAACAGAAACCTGGTCTAAAGTCTAAAGTCAATGGCGCAATATGTATTTTTGTTATTTAAAGAGCGCATTAGTAATTATGCGCCTATAAACGGCACAACAACGCGGGTTTGCTTATCACATACATGAATGCGCAGCAGCACAAAAACACTTTTAAATATGAAAGATTAAAGGATTGAATGTAAAATATTATTATTGAGTCTCTTGGACATAAATGAGGACTAATTATGAGACGTTAGAAGGCGCAAAGAGCTGTCTCACCTGTAGCCATGTAAGTAAATAAATGCTTTGCTTTAAACAAATGCATCGGTTTTTAAATGCTACCTCACGGATTTATTGTATATGATGACTCTGTACCTGCGGATATGGTGAGATGAGAAACATTTTTAAGTAATGCTTAAAAAAAACTGATGACACTGTCCAAGTGCTGAAATAAGCATCCGTTTGTAAATTCTTTATCTCCTGTTTTTTACAAATAAAGTATTTTTAGAGTACAAACCTTTTCTTACATACTTGTAAATTACTTTACCATGACTAAAAGAAAACGTGTTTTAAAGCTTTTAATAAAAAAAATAACAATTTCAATACAAGTGAAAAACAACACAATTATTTAACATTAATCTTAAACTGGGGATCTTCTTCCTCCGCTTAGTTTTTCAGTTTAGGTCCGTCATCTAAATGGGGATTAGACATAGCGCCAGCGCAACTGGCTTTTAAAGGGGATGTGAGCTGAGACTCTTATTGGTTCTTTTCGACCATGGGCTCGGCACACAAACCATTTTTCCCGTCGTTAAATTAGCAAAAGTGGATTTGGACACGCCCATTTAGACGTTGCGCTGTGCGCTTTAGACAATACACTTAGATCGTTAAAATAGGGCCCTTCATCTTTAAGTGAACTATCCCTTTAAGCAGGCCTCAGACTATTGACACTTCCTCCATTTCATGTAAATCACCAAACTAACTGAACTTGAAAATTACAATCATTTGAATCGTAATATGTACAGTTAAAGTTAAAATTGCGCTTGATCTTAGAAATGCAGTAAATGTCTAGAATTGAGCTTCTCTGTGCTGACCAAACAGACACTTTACCTGCTGTGTTAAATAACAACACCTGTATTCACAATCCAGCAGCTGTTTCCTTTGAAGGAATATCAAATGCTCTGAAAGCGTGACTCCACCTTCTCTGGAAGAGAAGCACGATGCTTCCCATATGTTCATCGCTTTGCCACATCCTGAGGTGAAAACAGACATACCGTACTGTAGACAGAATATGTTCACGGTAGGGCTGAGCCATAAAATCACATTACAAGAGATTTTTTTACTTATTTAGAATCCATTCAACGATGAAAGTAGATGAAATAAGAACAAATTTGACTATTGTAAGTCATCTGAAGGTCAACTACGATAACCTTTTGAAATCTTTGCGAAATCAAGTCATATATCAACTGAACAACTAGTAAGTCATTGTTCACTCCAAATCGTTATTGCTTTGGTAAAATCAGATGGCGCTGATTCTCGAATGCAACGTATCCAAATGTCAAAGTGCCATGTTTTATCAGTATGGCTGTAGATTTTCAGTGACTAACATCTGTGTGGGATTAACAGACCTAAACGTATCATATGTCTTCAAAAAGCTTGAAAATACTGCATAAAGGTTGTTATATAAATAACTATTTGAAAATTATTTAAAATATATAGCATACGGGTTTCGAGAGACATACTGAGCATACAGGGTAAACAAGAAGAAATCAATCATCTGTGTGGCTTTTATATGACACTGTGAGACTGTTGGTAAAACGGAGCCCAAATTCCTTTTTTTATGTTTGAAATGCATTTTAGCATCTTGATTCAGCCCTGCTTTCAAATGTAATTTTGCATTGGCAGCATTGGACAAGAAATCATTCAAACACAAAAATGATATGGCTCAGAGGAAAACCACATCAATGAAACAGCCAAACAGTTTTCCCCCATCATCCTTTCAGACCACCGCGAGTTAATAGCCAGAAACTGACCAGCATCCATTAAGGCGACATACTGTGGCATCCGTGTGCACGTCCATGTGCGCGTGTACTTGACTGTGTGTGCAAGCTCTTCGGGGGACTTTAGTGATGTGCGTTTGATCTACAGTGGGGATATTAACATTGCACTCCAGCAGTAACACAGATGGCACCAACTTGATTTGGCCCCTAAAGGGCAAAACAGAGCTTGTGAGGAGAATGAGGGGAAATCAGAACGACTCTCATTGACTTCAAGGTTAAAGGAACCGTCCAAATAAATATACAACTTTTCTCCTTATTTAATCACCCTTTTCTAGAGTTTTATAGAGAGAAGATTTGTGAAGGTTCTTTTTGATGCTGTCTTTTTATGCATTACAATGACAATTCATGGCGACCATGATGTCACCAAAATGTCACATATACGACTTTCAATGCAATCTTTTTGCTATTCGTAACCATTGTATATTTTTTGTAAGGTTCACATTATACAAACTCATTCAAAGTCGTCACCTTTTTAAACAGTTATGTTTTCCTGTAAGATCAGGTTGGACTATTTTTATGCCTGTTTGTTCTTTGTCTGGAGTTTTTGTGGTTGCCATTTAGATTTATTTCACAAAAGTATAATAGCATAGCTGGAGCAGAGATGAGTAAATACTGACAGATTTGTTTATCTTTTTCTGAGTCATTAAGGCTAAAATCTCTCATTAAAGAGCAAAATGCAAGGTCTGCCGCTTTTGGAAAACAAACATGCACATTTATGACAAACAACAATAAATAAAAAAATAAGGATTCATTTGACTTGCAGATCATGGCATGTTTTGATAATAAGGGTCAAACTCAAGGCAAACTCTGGTTCTGTGTTTATTTCCCTTTTCCTGCTGCTTATTCTGCCAGTTTGTTATATGAATGCATTAGCAAAAGTGGCCTAAATAATTTGGCAAGGGAAAGGGGCAGATGGACCATGTAATTGTAAGGCACCGTTTTGGCAGCCATAAAAGATGTTAGAAGATTTAATATTATCCCACGGTTACCTTTTTCATCATTTCTTTCTCCTTAATTCATTTTAAAGCACTTATCTCCGCTTACAGTGCCCAAAATATACCTGTTCGTACAAAGACTGGATCGCACGCATGTTGACGTTTGATAAAAATATTAAACTTAAAAGGATTTACAACAGTCCAATTTAAAGGTCATCTAATATGACATAATTGTTTATTAATTGTCTCATGGTACAAGCTGTTGACATTTTCTGAGCAAACTGACGTCACTTTCCGCAAGCCCCGCCCACAACCGTCTTCATGCAGGGTCCACACCAGACGCGGTAGAGGCGGCAAGCGCGATTTATTTACATGTTAAGTCAATGCAAAGACGCAATTAGGCATCCTGGAATGGCGCAGAACGCGCGGTGCAAATGGCGAGTTCCGCCCGAATTGAGCGTTGCCGCGGGAAACACGCACGTTGAAAAATCTGAACGAAGTTAAATCCCGCAAGAAATCTAGAGCGAGTAACGCAATGCCCCGCGTTTGATGTGTACGTAGCATTAGTCAAGGACTCAATGTGTTATGCAGGGTTCACACCAGAAGCGATAGAGGCGGCAAGCGCGAGTGATTTACATGTTAAGTCAATGCAATGACGCGAATTGAGCGTTGCCATGGGAAACGCGCGAGTTGAAAAATCTGAACTTTGGCCGATATCCGCGCTGCGTTAACCAATCAGGACCTTGCTGTAGTAGTGACATGATTACAGGAAGTGAGCGGAGTCTCAGCTGAGTAGCAGAAACCCCTCCCATGATGCAAATTTTCGCGTGAATGTCTCGAATGACTAGAATTTCATGCGCAAATGAAGAGAGTAAATTCAAATGTTCAAGCGTCCAGCTACGCACGAATAGCGTGTTTTTGCCGCCTCTACTGCGCCTGATGTGAATGCACCATAAGACCATGGTTAGGTCACAATATCTAAATAATTTTAAATCTTCTTAACATAATTCATTACCGCACATTTATTATGAACAATAACAGTGCATGTTTTCAGTATAGACCGTTTCATCGACGCGATAAGCGTCTGGTCCGAACTTTACTTCTGGTTTCTGTATGTTTAATGGTCTGACTAGTTGCTGAAACTGAACTCTTAAACAAATACCTCGTCAAAAATAACAAATATTTTGGGTTCCTATGTAATCTACGTGTTGTTTATTTTGCTTGTTATATAAATAAACTACTTTAAAAAGACTTTGTTGTTATTTATTCTAAGCTGAGTTTACCGGAAGTTACTGTACGTGATGACCACGAAAGCTGCGTGTTAATGTTGTTACTGCTGAAACCATCAATAGATAAACGTAAACTGGGAAGAAAGCAGCAGGACATTTCCATTTAAAGAGACACACACAAAAACAGCACTTTTCCCAAAAATGAGCATTTAATTAATGATCTATATGGTGTTTGGACTTGAAACTTTACAGGCACATTCTGGGGACACCTGAGACTACGATTACAGTACATTTTGAAAAATTGCCATATTAGGTGACCTTTAAAGTATCCTCCTGTGCAACAACTATTATTTGCTTCATTATAAAAATATTCAGGGATGGAAATAATTTTAAGTGAATGCCACTACCATAGCAGATAAATTCACCAGGGAGATGACACAAAAAATCATTAACATAACACAAATTTATAATAACTAGCAAACAACACACTGAAGATCACAAAACATCATCTTATTAACATAAAAACAACCTGCGGACTCAGACAAGGTTATTTGAAGTGACATTGCCAGACATTGCTACATATGCTACTGTTGTCTTATCAGTGTGACTTTCTACCCTAAGGGTTTACAACCGAAAAACTAAGAGTGCAAATAATTCCCATTTCCAGCTTTGTATTTTGTCTCATTAACATTTCCTGTACGCTGTTAGCAAACGCCTTCATACCAAAGTGACTTACAGCTTCATTATTTATTCTAAAGGTGAGACAAATAAATGAATTACACTGCAAGCAGGAGGAAAAGCTGTTACCTGGTGAGTGCACTTGATTTACTTCGCTGACTCAAACTGTTATTTATTTATTTTTGCTTAAAGATTGCTGGAAGGAAACGACCCTTGTGTTATTCTTTATTCTTTGGTGAAACTACTACATATACATATACATTTATACATATACATATTAGGGGTGGGCGGATCGATCTAAATATCGATAGTATCGATGCCAACACTGGTATTGGTATCAGATCGATACAATTGTAATTGAATCGATACTTCAATTTAAATATCTCTCCTCTATGTTCATTATAATTTGCTCGTGTCTTCTACCTCTACAATCCTGAGCAAACGTTGCTTTCACATCCTGGCCCACTTTGCTACTCCTTCCCCTCCTGCTGCTCTGCTGTGATTCGTTGTTGTGTTGTCACGTGACTCACTGACACAACGCGCCGAGGAGCAGCGAAGTGAGAGATCAGGATGGCCGAGAGGAAGAGAAGCGTTGTTTGGAGCTATTTTACGGCTCTAAATAATAATACTGTAACTTGATAAGTGTAAAAAGTAATAATTGTGTGCACTTTATTTCATTTGCTTTTAAAACCAGAAAAAAAGGGAGAGATTTTTTTTTTTTTAAGTAAAAAGTATCGGATTGGTATCGGAATCTGCAATACTCTATATGTATTTGGTATCGGATCGATACCAAATTTTGCAGTATCGCCCACCACTAATACATATACACATATACATATACATATACACATATACATATATGTGTATATGTATATGTGTATATGTATATGTATAAATGTATGAATGTATAAATGTATATGTAGTAGTTTCACCAAAAATATATACATATACACATACACATACACATACACATACACATACACATACACATACACATACACACATACCTACTTATCTACCAAGTGGGGACGTATGACTGAACACCCTACCTTTGGGTACACCCCTTTCTGAAGGGTCTAGAGACAAAATAAAGATATCTCTGCACTACTGGAAATGCCCTCATTACAGATATCAGTTGATATTTTCAATAAAAGCCTTCTTTCCAGACCTGACATTTTGCCTTCACTTTGGGGACAGTATTTTTTATGTCCAATTTGAGGACAAACACAAACTCTGATCTAGTCGACTTTTGAGGACAATGGTGATACACAAACTCTGATTATGTTAACCTTTGAGGACTTTAAGATTATGCTGTATATGACTCACTCTAATAAGCAACATTACAATTCAAAGTTCAAAATACTGACTTGAAAACAGCCTAGTGCAGATATACAGCGGTTACAGTTAAGTTCTTCTATTATTTAGTGATTATTGATTGGTAAGCTGATTTTATGAATATATACTACTTCAACATACATAAAAGACAGGAATTGCCTAGTTCAGCGGTTCTCAACTCCACTCCCGGAGGCCCACCGCTCCGCACATTTTGTATGTTTCTCTTATCTGACAGACTTAGTTTAGTTCATGGTGATCTCAACTAATGATTTGAATCAGGTGTGTTAAATAAGGGAGACTTAGAAAATGTGCAGAGCAGCGGGCCCCCAGGAATAACGTTGAGAACCACCGGCCCAGTTAATGTCAATAGACCAAAATTATTGCTTTCTTGAAATCCAAGACTCTGGTGATACACAAATTCATATTTTAAGTCACTTTGGGCAGTCTGGTCATACACAATTCATACACAACAACATAATATAAATTCACTTTGGTTGAAACACAAACTTGGATTGTAAGTCACTTTGAGGACTTTGGTTGATACACAAACTCAGATTTTAGGTCACTTTGAGGACTTTGGTTGACACACAAACTCAGATTTTAAGTCACTTTGGGGACTTTGTTGATACACAAAGTCAGATTTTAAGTCACTTTGGGGACTTTGGTTGATACACAAACTCAGATTTTAAGTCACTTTGAGGACTTTGGTTGATACACAAAGTCAGATTTTAAGTTACTTTGAGGACTTTGGTTGATACACAAACTCAGATTTTAAGTCACTTTGGGGACTTTGTTGATACACAAAGTCAGATTTTAAGTCACTTTGGGGACTTTGGTTGATACACAAACTCAGATTTTAAGTCACTTTGAGGACTTTGTTTGATACACAAAGTCAGATTTTAAGTCACTTTGGGGACTTTGGTTAATACACAAAGTCAGATTTTAAGTTACTTTGGGGACTTTGGTTGATACACAAACTCAGATTTTAAGTCACTTTGAGGACTTTGGTTGATACACAAAGTCAGATTTTAAGTCACTTTGGGGACTTTGGTTGATACACAAACTCAGATTTTAAGTCACTTTGAGGACTTTGTTTGATACACAAAGTCAGATTTTAAGTCACTTTGGGGACTTTGGTTCATACACAAACTCAGATTTTAAGGCACTTTGAGGACTTTGGTTGATACACAAAGTCAGATTTTTAGTCACTTTGGGGACTTTGGTTGATACACAAACTCAGATTTTAAGTCACTTTGAGGACTTTGGTTGATACACAAACTCAGATTTTAAGTCACTTTGAGGACTTTGGTTGATACACAAACTCAGATTTTAGGTCACTTCAGGGTCTCTGGTCATACACAAACTCAGATTTTAAGTCACTTTGAGGACTACAAGAAAACAAGGAAAAATGACTTCCAAACCATTTATTTACCATGCAAATGCATGCTATAAATGTCAGAAGTTTTAGGCAATACCAGTAACAGCACTTAACCATAAACACAGTTACTTAAAAGTTAAGTGCATTTTAGTTTGCCAATAAAAGTGTCAGTATAAAATATAGGACAGTATAATCAATGAAACTGATATGAACTCTTTCACTCTTTTCTTCACCTTTACTTTCTTGCCTTCTACCTTGCTCCTCCCACTTCACTTTCCTTTTGCTCCTCCCTCTTCTCTTTTATCTTTGCTTCTCCTTTTATCTCTTTACTTTCAGTTCACTCAATTAACTTCTGTCTACATTGAACAATTGTAATTACAATTAAAGGAAATAAACAATACTGACATATTTTAAAAGTGCATATAGAACAGAATATGTTGACAGAAAAAAATAGCAACATGTAAACATATAACAACATGTAAACATGCATGTAAACAAAGAATGAAAATTAGAAATTTGTCAGTTCAGCTTGTTCTTTTTGCTTTCCTCAGCTTTTTACAGAAATTATCGTCTAACCATTACATTCAATCCTCTCTCTTCTCCTGTCTTGCTTACCTCATCCTCATTAATATTCTGTTTCCTCCTGTACTCAAACAAATTCTCCCTCTTCATACACCTTTACTCTTCCTTACTATTTTCTATGACGTTAAAAAGTGGACAAAAGTCTGCAAGCATGTGAATCAAGCGCGCATGCAAATTACAGCAGCACGAGCACAGTGACAAAGCTTGCACGTAAAATAGAAACCTGCAGAAATCGCAAAGCCCACAGTCGAACACAAAAACCAAGACTGTGCGCGTAAATCAACACTTACGAGGGGAATAACAAACCCCTCGAGTACAAATAGTTTGCTCACGCGCAGCCGATCTGCTTGCGCGAGCTACGATTCTACACGCGCGAGAATATCATTCTACACGCGCGCAAATCAGTTTATCACTCAGGGCGCGGGGCACCACGACTCTGTGACATCAAATGCCATTGGCCCCTGCTACTACTGTTGTGATTGGCTGTTGCTGTTGCTGCCGCCTCAAGTGTTTAAAATCTTTTTTACAGTATATGCTTATGCTTAAAACGTATTGAGATAATATTTCTTTCCAAACAGCTTTATAAGTATAATACATGTTTTATAATCATAATCTAGTCAATTTAATAGTCAGGCTTGAGGATTCACATTAGTTGTTCAAACGTAAAACGAGAGGATAAGGAAGAACGGCTGAGCACCACTAGACTAACAGTCCATAATAATTGATTGAACAATAATAATTGAACAGGATTACTAATTATTTACTTTGATTAAGGGAAGTTAAAATTGTTAACATAAGACTTGTTACTTGTTACAAATTACAATTATTTGAATGCAATATAATGAATGCAATATAATCTTAAAATAGACAAATTAGGATTTTTTTTACATCATGTTAAAAAATAATAATTATAAAACGGGCAGTTTTGGTCGTTCATTCTGAATCTGACAGAGTGGTTGAAAAATATATATCGTCAATTAAAAGAAAATGCTTCCCTGATTTGATCAGTGCAGTTAATAATTTAAGTAGTTGCAGAAATTAGTATTTTCTACAATTTTAAAAACTTGCGTCTCATTACAGCTTTTACTACAAAGCAAAAATACAAAGTAATTTTGCCTCCAAATTGTAGTGATTAACCAATATGAACAATATATTAAACATGATTATAAATATGAAAATATGATGAAAATATGATTAAAGACTGTGGTGTTTATTTTCATAAATTAACATTCCTCTAATTTATACATAAACATTTATTTCGTGCAACTGTTGAAGTGTGGATCAAATATGTTTGGAAGCATGCTTAAATTTACCTGCCAGCGTTTTTAAAAGAGTTGCCACCCAGCTTTAGTTTAATGCCTTCCAGAAAATTTTTCTTCTTTAAATATATAAACATCAAATATATGAAATGAAAGAACAGACCCTCTGCTTTCAAACAAACAAAAAATATGTTTCATCCTGAATGCATCAGTGTTTAAGTTGGGTAAGCATTTTCTTTTAATTGACGATATATATTTTTCAACCAGTCTGTCAGATTCAGAATGAACGACCAGAACTGCCCGTTTTATAATTATTATTTTTGAACATGATGTAAAAAATCCTAATTTGTCTGTTTTAAGATTATATTGCATTCATTACATTATATTCAAATAATTGAAATTACCAACATTATTATTAACAGGAAAATATTCAGTATTAGGTCAATTCCAGCAGTCTTATGTTAACAATTTTAACCTCCCTTAATCAAAGTAAATAATTAGTAATCCTGTTCAATTATTATTGTTCAATCAATTATTATGGACTGTTAGTCTAGTGGTGCTCAGCCGTTCTTCCTTATCCTCTCGTTTTACGTTTGAACAACTAATGTGAATCCTCAAGCCTGACTATTAAATTGACTAGATTATGATTATAAAACATGTATTATACTTATAAAGCTGTTTGGAAAGAAATATTATCTCATTACGTTTTAAGCATAAGCATATACTGTAAAAAAGATTTAAACACTTGAGGTGGCAGCAACAGCCAATCACAACAGTGGTAGCAGGGGGCATTGGCATTTGATGTCACAAAGTCGTGGTGCCCCGCGCCCTGAGTGATACACTAAACTGCCTTGCGCGTGTGTAGAATGATATTCTCGCGCGTGTAGAATCGCAGCTCGCGAGAGCAGATCGGCTGCGCGTGAGCAAACTATTTGTACTCGAGGGGTTTGTTATTCCCCTCGTAAGTGTTGATTTACGCGCACAGTCTTGGTTTTTGTGTTCGACTGTGGGATTTGCGATTTCTGCAGGTTTCTATTTTACGTGCAAGCTTTGTCACTGTGCTCGTGCTGCTGTAATTTGCATGCGCGCTTGATTCACATGCTTGCAGACTTTTGTCCACTTTTTAACGTCATAATTTTCACTCATTTTTTAAAAAACAGAGCATGATGTGTAAACTATAAATATAGTTTGTCTGAAAGGAACCTATTATATATTACAAACATACAAAATGATGAATCGTTTGCAGAAGAAAAGCTTTTGTTTACATCATATATGTGTGTACTGTGTATAATAATTATGTAGCTCATACACACACATGAATGTATAATTTGAAGAAACAAAATCTATTTATATTTTAAGTGTTTATATATTATAAATTACATATAAACATGCATGTGTGTGTATTTATATATAGATAATTATTACACACAGTATACACACATATGATGTAAAAAAAACTTTTATTCTGCAAACGATTAGTCATAATTCATCATTTTGCAGTCCTAAACATGTTAAAAAGTTATTCTAGAAAAGGCATTCATTATTTTATGTTTTTGTAACATGGCAACTTTTCCTCACCATGCTCTGTTTTTTTACAGTAAAAAGAAATGTGTTTTTTATTTGCTCCCCTATAATCCACCCTGTTTTTTTAAAGTGGTGATCCTGTTTCTCACATAATTTTTCACACCAGTCCAAGTACGTTTCTTCAAGGCTTCTGGCTCTGCTTGAATGCATCTCTCGCAGTCTTGCTTACCAGGAACTTTGCATGTCTTGATGAACTTCATCAGGTGTTTTTCAACAGCTTTTACCTCAACTTCTTCCCATTTTCTTTTTGGAGGTATTGATGAACCTATAAAGTGAAAAATCATATCCTTATTACAACTAAAGTCAATGGGATTTATTTATCAATCAAATGTAGAAACAAGCGCAGATCCATGCGCAAACACAATCTTACAACACCACTCATGTGTGATTCATTAAACTTTCATGTGGCCAATTCCATCACACAAATGAATGGGTGTTGATAAATGTGGCGAATGAAAACTATAGTAATTTAAATATTAAACCCATATAAATGAAGCCTAGCCCCTAGAGAATATGACATGAGGAAACATAACCTGGCCACACAGAGGAACATCTACATAGATATTGAACTTTGACATTTCAAGTTCAAACAAAGTAGCTTGAAAAGCAATATTCATGCAGTTGGGAGCCAGATCACTAAAAAGTAGAGCTGCAACTAACGACTATTTCTTCTGTCGACTAATCTAGCGATTATTTTTCCGATTAGTCGACTACTCTAACAATTTTTTTTTATTAATAAAGTGTTCTTTTTTTGATTAGCTATTTAATCTGTTGGATAATCTGTTTTCTACTCTCTGTCTGATCTGACAGTCATTGGTTGTTTTATTGTATTTTAACACAACGGAATGCTATTTTCACATATTATCTGTTCTGTTGTCAGACATATAGAGCCGTTTTTCCAGACAGGGATTAGACTAGTCCTAGACTAAAATAAATATAAGAGCTGTCCAAACTGAAAACATCTTCCACTGACATATCTTTAAATACATCAGTGCCTTTAGTTTGGCCTCAAAATGCACACAAGTAATGTTTTTAGTAAGGCATGTTTGTTTAAACTAATTATATTTCCTAATTAAACGAAGGTCTAGTCCTGGCTTAAACTAATCTCTGTCCAGGAAACCACCCCAAAGACTATTAAAATAGTGACAAAACATGACCCAATAACCTTGTGTTTAATTCAACCAGCTGTTACTTTAACTACTAAGTTACTAAAATTTTGATTTATAAACGCGACATCGCAGACAATTCGGCACAAATTTAAAAAATTGCCATTACACAGAGTTACTACAGAAGACATGCGCGGGCATAGGAGAGAGAGAGCTCGCGCACAAGCACATAGAGAACCAGTGTATGTGGGAAAACACTGCTAACCTTTCATGATAAACTTTACGCGAGATGAATGTAAACAGCGTGACGCGTCGACGCATTTTACGCATGTCGACGTATTTTCGTAGTCGACGTAATCGATGACGTCGACGCGTCGTTGCAGCACTACTAAAAAGAAATTGATATTTCACCAAAACGCCAACATTGTAATTTTTAGATATGTGACCGAACACGGAAAGTAGAGACACAAGTCTGGGGCAGATTCTTAATGTGTAGTATCTAAGCTTTCCAGCGATGTGTAACACATGGGAATCTGATCATATTTGGAGAAGTTGTTGCCATTTGAATGTAGGAACTCAAAAGACCTCAAAGCGGAGATATAGCCTTTTAAAGTTTGGATCATTTTCACCTCTGTTCTGCTGGGAGTGACAATAGGGCTCATTTACATCTCATTTAGCTAAGCCATACACCCTGTAAAGCCGTTTTGAGATACAGATGCTCTATCATCATATGTAGTTTTTTGTGAAAGAAGTCTGGATGAAAACAGACAAAAAATAAACAGGACTTTTTGTGTTTATCACAAGTCGCATCCAGTCTGTTTCAGACGTGTGAATCATCCAATGACCATTTTTGTCCACAAATGCCATGAAATATAGAAATATATAGTCTATTGTTTACATCAGATTTCGAATGAAAGTCTGGTAATAGATTATAATATATAATCTGATGACCATTTACGTCGTAACACTTTATATCACTGTACTCGCTCGATCGTTCCTCCATCAGCCAATGACTTCATGGCAAATATTGATAGACAAAATACGTAGCCAATTACATAACGAATTCAACAATCATTGTGTGATTTTTTTTGTGTGTTCGACTTCATGTGGCGCTGCAAGAACTGACAGGCGGATGACGTCAAAGTACTGCAAGAGCGAGTCGAAATTAGACTACTCCGTAAGATTTCTTGAATAGCTCGAATAGCTATGAAACGAAGACGACTCCTAACTGTGAGTATTTTTGGTAAAAACAACCATTTTAGTGAACATAGGTTGGTTTGGGCTACAGTGGGGCTCCTTCTCAAGAGGTTAAGTAGCCACGCTGAGGGCAGGGGCAATAACAAAAGAAACAAAAGAAACAAAAGCTGGCTTATCCAGTATGTAAATGCACACAGACGACGACACCACCTACTGCATTCTAGAAACTGCGTAAAAAAAGCAGATATCAACCTCAAAATGTACCCTTTTAAATATACAAATACTGCTATATCAAACATGTAGAGGCTACTTCGTGATCTCAACAGATTCTGCAAAAAATATAAAAATGCTTTTCTATCATTAGCTCAAAAGTTGTTCTGCCGACTTGTGTCACTGGTTTCCGTGACGGGGCACATATTACTGTTTTTAAGACTTGTACAGTCTTGTTCAAAATAATAGCAGTACAATGTGACTAACCAGAATAATCAAGGTTTTTAGTATATTTTTTTTATTGCTACGTGGCAAACAAGTTACCAGTAGGTTCAGTAGATTCTCAGAAAACAAATGAGACCCAGCATTCATGATATGCACGCTCTTGAGGCTGTGCAATTGGGCAAGTAGTTGAATTAGTTGAAGGGGGTGTGTTCAGAAAAATAGCAGTGTGGCATTCAATCACTGAGGTCATCAATTTTGTGAAGAAACAGGTGTGAATCAGGTGGCCCCTATTTAAGGATGAAGCCAACACTTGTTGAACATGCATTTGAAAGCTGAGAAAATGGTTCGTTCAAGACACTGTTCAGAAGAACAGCGTACTTTGATTAAAAAGTTGATTGGAGAGGTGAAAACCTATAAAGAGGTGCAAAAAATGATAGGCTGTTCAGCTAAAATGATCTCCAATGCCTTAAAATGGAGAGCAAAACCAGAGAGACGTGGAAGAAAACGGAAGACAACCATCAAAATGGATAGAAGAATAACCAGAATGGCAAAGGCTCAGCCAATGATCACCTCCAGGATGATCAAAGACAGTCTGGAGTTACCTGTAAGTACTGTGACAGTTAGAAGACGTCTGTGTGAAGCTAATCTATTTTCAAGAATCCCCCGCAAAGTCCCTCTGTTAAAAAAAAGGCATGTGCAGAAGAGGTTACAATTTGCCAAAGAACACATCAACTGGCCTAAAGAGAAATGGAGGAAAATTTTGTGGACTGATGAGAGTAAAATTGTTCTTTTTGGGTCCAAGGGCCACAGGCAGTTTGTGAGACGACCCCTAAACTCTGAATTCAAGCCACAGTACACAGTGAAGACAGTGAAGCATGGAGCATGATATGGGCATGTTTGTCCTACTATGGTGTTGGGCCTATTTATCGCATACCAGGGATCATGGATCAGTTTGCATATGTTAAAATACTTGAAGAGGTCATGTTGCCCTATGCTGAAGAGGACATCCCCTTGAAATAGTTGTTTCAACAAGACAATGACCCAAAACACACTAGTAAACAGGCAGAGTCTTGGTTCCAAACCAACAAAATTAATGTTATGGAGTGGCCAGCCCAATCTCCAGACCTTAATCCAATTGAGAACTTGTGGGGTGATATCAAAAATGCTGTTTCTGAAGCAAAACCAAGAAATGTGAATGAATTGTGGAATGAATCATGGAGTGGAATAACAGCTGAGAGGTGCCACAAGTTGGTTGACTCCATGCCACACAGATGTCAAGCAGTTTTTAAAAACTGTGGTCATACAACTAAATATTAGTTTAGTGATTCACAGGATTGCTAAATCACAGAAAAAAAAAAGTTTGTACAAAATAGTTTTGAATTTGTACAGTCAAAGGTAGACACTGCTATTTTTTTGAACACACCCCTTTCAACTAATACCCCAATTGCACAGCCTTAAGAGTGTGCATATCATGAATGCTGGGTCTTGTTTGTATTCTGAGAATCTACTGAACCTACTGGTAACTTGTTTGCCACGTAGCAATAAAAAATATACTAAAAACCTTGATTATTCTGGTTAGTCACATTGTACTGCTATTATTTTGAACAAGACTGTATATACCCAACTTACCATATTACAGCTGTATAGTAAAAACCTTTTTATAATTAAGTATTCTGCATTGATGCATTTAAATATAACAATGTAAATAAAAATCATACTGTGTATGTGAATTTCATTGCAGGTTTTTCACATAACAGTGTAGGCAGAAGGCGGTTGCGTTTACACTTGGCATTAACATGCGACCTGTATCCGGATGTTGTCCACATACACATTGAAAAGACAAGTGTAAACGCGTCTGTGATCTGAATGTTATCCGATCTGTGTGTCCTGATGCAGAGGTAGTCGAGGACGCATTGTGATCGGATCTCAGTGTAATGTAAACGCAATCCAGCCATCGTATCTGCATTTACAGGTCAACATCACAAAAAAACCCCGCCCACTATCATCTCCTCTCACTGACAGCTGTCAAAAATAAAGGACGTTGTGTCATGGAGCGCAGGTGAGAGACGCATACATTCATATTTGTGAAGCAATGGAAGCTACGCTTAAAAGTATCTTAATAAATCGATATTCAAAAGCATTTAACACTGCTGACTGTATTTAAGTTATTCAGGCATATGTTATATGTTCCTATTCATAGAGAGATTTAATTTTTAATGGCAGAATTCAGGATCGTTATAATGTTTGAGTTTCCATGGCGACATATCAACGTGAATGTTGCGCTTCTTTCTGGTCAATCGGCTGTTTCTGTCTCATTTAACACATTTTAAGTTACTTTAAAACACGTACAAACCATAACAACATTAACCAAATACATCTATTTAGTGTTGGTTTTATGCAAGGTTACTTATATGTGTTTGTAAATTACATTACTTCTTACGCACTATGAACTGGAAATTTAGGAAATTGTTAGCTCTTTTAATTAAATCATATAAAAATTACCAGGAAACATAACTAACAACAGTTTATGGTTAAAATATAAATATACATATAAGTTCAGGCAGAGCCAAAAGCCCGTTATTAAGGCAGAATAAAACAGTGGAGTCGGTCATGTTTCACGCGGATTTTGTTGTTGATTTAAAGCATGCGGGTGAAAGTCAAGTTTAGGTAAAAACAGGATATTCATCCGCGGTGCGGACGCTATAAAGGCTTTTAAAGAGAAGGCTTTTAAAGCTAAAAAATATAACGCTTAAAATGTGAACATCACAGTTGTTGGGGTTGCTAGTTATTCTCTGCTGTTGGCTTCTCAGTAGCACTGTACAATACGGGATTGCGGTTAGCGCGAAAACCCTAAATCATGTGGCTAAGGACAGCTGTACCCATTTTGATTGACAGCTATCCACCCAGCGCGCGTCTCCCCGCACGGGATCAGGTCACACATCCAGATACAGAAGCCACATTTATGTGACAAATGTAAACGCGCCGTGTCCTGATATACGAATGATCGGATCTGCGTGAACGGATCACCGAGATCGCATGTTAATGCAAAATGTAAACGCAGCCTTAGTGAATAAATGACAAATCACATAATATATGTTTATCTATTTCTTCAAACTGACTGTACAACAAACTCAAATTTTGAAAAGCTCCTGTCTTGCTACTGTTGCCTATAGGTATTGTATTTAGTAATTCAGGGTTTGCCATTTCTTGCTGTTTGTGTAGTTTAAAGATTTTTTTTACCTTGATCTTTCTGGGAAGCAGATGGTTGATCAGTCTCTGCTGGTACTGGTGATGTTGTCTGAGGCAGGTCACTACAATCCTCTTCATCACTTGACATTGAATCACCTTCGGCCTCAAGTTGCTCTATAACAATAAAAGGAATCTGTGTATCAATGTATTTTTTGCAAAAGATGATGAAAGATACAGATTTGCAAATATGTAAAGCACAGACGCGCACAAAAATCTAATTTCATACATACCATTTGGGTCGATTTCAATGTCATCAAGTCTCTTTCCTTTAAAGCTGGACAGTGTTCCTTTCTCCATTGCCATTAAGACCTTACTCATTTTTGCCAGCTGCAATGTCCCCTCTGGTAACCGGTAATACTGTCTGTGGATCCTTATATCGTGACCGAGAAAATCAGCCAGTTGATCTGCTTCATTTTCATCAAGGTTGAGAATCTTTGACATGGTAGCTATGTGTTTCCTGAGCCTGGTTGAGGAAAGAGCTTCAGGATTCTTAATGCCACATTCACGAGCAGCTTACTTATGCACTCTCCTCCTCTGTAGGCAGACATTGCACCAGATCTGGCAAACATAAAAGGATTCTCATTTGGGACACCACAAGCCTCACGTGTTTCAACAAGCAGCTTCATGGCAGAAACCAATGAAGGTTTGAGGAGGACAGGGACCTTTCTCCCTCGCTTACCACGGATCTCTACTCTGGTAAAGTGTTTACACAGCTTCCTCTCGAACTCAGAAAGACAGATGTCTATGTCTTCATGCAGCTCAGAAGAATCCCGGCTTTGAAAAGCTGACAAAAGCATCCGTGACACCTCACCTTCTCTTCGTCTATTGAACAGGATAACTTGGGAGAAAGTGACTTTGGCCAAAGCAGCATAGCTGTCTGCAGAGGGGCAGTTTTTAAGTTTATTAAGGAATTTATCCCGTTTCTTTTCTAGATGTGCGTGCAGGACTTTGACATCCTGAGTGAAAGGAATGATCTGTGGTGCATTCCACTTGGCTTCCTTTAATGTAGTTATAGCACCAGCAGAAATGTATTCATTCCACCTTGCTTGGTGTACTTTTCTGAAGTCTCGAGCACACTCAGCACGCTCATGGTCTCCATACATCATCGCATTACTTTCAACAATGCTACAGATCTTTTTTAAAGAATGTCCAAGTTTGAGGGCTAAAGAGGGAATGCGGTAAGAGTTCTTCTCTTCGTCAAAGCCAGACACAACTTTCACAGCTGATATGACATGTTTGAAGTTTGCTGGTATCATGAAGTCCTCCATTGTTTTCAGTGGGGTTATCCTTCTTGCTTCAAGAAGAAGTCTGCCAACTTCTCTCATTTTCTGTCGGATGTAGTCATGTTTGGTCACATCAGATCCCATCCTGTTAAACATGTGCTCTCCCAGTTGCATGATGCATCTGTCACTATGAATCACCCGTGAAACTTCGTCATAGTTCATCAGGGAAAGTACTTTCTTGAAACCTTTACTCACCTCTAAGCCAACAGGTGTTTTTAGGGCACAAAGAGATCTTACTCTTTTTCTGCCCTGAGCTTCATCATCCTTCGGTTTAAGTGGACAGTTTTTAATGTGTTTCCATAGGCTGAGCTTGTTGTAAAGGCCTTGACAGTGAATACAGTGGATAAATTCTTTGGGGTTTTTGCACTTTTTTGGAAGGTAGCAGGCAATAATCTCACCTTCCCCTTTTCTCACCACATCTGTGTTGTGAGCAAAGTTGCCCTTTTTTCTAAGAAGGTTTAACTGGACTCTTCGTTCTTTGGAACGTTTTGGGAAAGCTACAGCCTTTGCAACCTCTACTTCATTGCGATGTACAAACTCAAGGTGTCTTGCCATTTTTGCATATGGCCTAGAGCAATAAAGGCAATACTGTTTTTTGTTATATGACCTGCTCTTTTTTTGTGGTGATGGCATTGACTGAACCAAAGTCTTTTTGTCAGATGAGGTTTCGGTCTCTTCAGTTTGGCATTTCATCCTTTTTGATGACACTGCTGTCATACATTTGGCAAATGAACTACCTGCCTCTTCAGCTTTCCTTTTTGAAAGGGGTGATTTAGTATGTCTTAAACGTTTGTTGGGTCTAGGATCACTACATTCAGACTTATTGTTTGATCCATCTGAACTCCTTTCAGCCTTGCTTTGTCCAGAAGCACTTCCATCTGATTCATCTGAGCTGAACTGGGGTATGTAGTCAACATCACTGTAGTCCGTAACATCTGAATCACTGTAGGCACTCCCAGAATACTAAATGAGAAAAATGTTACACTTACTTAAATCATGCAAAATTATTTCTTTAACTAAATGTTTAAAAACTTGCTTAATGGGATAGACAACTGCCAGAATCCAACTGATTTTCAACAAGAGGAACTCATTTAAGCATATAAAGTGCATGGTTAATTACAAACCTGTCTTTTTCTTGATTGCCTTAATGAGTGCATCTGAAAAAAGAACAAACAAAACTAATGTACATAAAATTGTATATAATAATTAAATGTAAATAATAATAATTTAAAAAATAAAACACTTAAGAGCAAAAAACAGTTATTTCAACTAGATATATTTCAAACTGTAGCTTAGCAAATAAGGCCTTAGTAGATGGCACACTTGGCACGGTTTGATAATCACAAACAGAAACTCTGTACAATACAACTGTATCATAAAATCTTTTTGCACCATGACATAGATGATAATAATATTAGGTCTGTGAATTCACATTAAACAGTTCTTACTAATCTCAATTACCCACCTCCATTAA
Organism: Misgurnus anguillicaudatus; assembly: GCF_027580225.2. NCBI lineage: Eukaryota > Metazoa > Chordata > Actinopteri > Cypriniformes > Cobitidae > Misgurnus > Misgurnus anguillicaudatus. The sequence continues at coordinate 30,548,835 of NC_073348.2, forward strand.
AGATAGTGTCTCAGACACCTGTGATGAGGAAATCACAGGGGTGGAAGCAGCACAGGGCAAGGGTGTAGAGGGATGCACAGGAGAAGAGGACGATGATGTGGTCATCACAGATGATGAGGGCTGCACAAGTGCAGAGGACGATGATGTGGTCTTCACAGGTGATGAGGGCTGCACAAGTGCAGAGGACGATGATGTGGTCATCACAGGTGATGAGGGCTGCACAGGAGAAGAGGACGATGATGTGGTCATCACAGATGATGAGGGCTGCACAAGTGCAGAGGACGATGATGTGGTCTTCACAGGTGATGAGGGCTGCACAAGGGCAGAGGAAGATGATGTGGTCATCACAGGTGATGAGGGCTGCACATGAGAAGAGGACCATGATGTGGTCATCACAGATGATGAGGGCTGCACAAGTGCAGAGGAAGATGATGTGGTCTTCACAGGTGATGAGGGCTGCACAGGAGAAGAGGACGATGATGTGGTCTTCACAGGTGATGAGGGCTGCACAAGTGCAGAGGACGATGATGTGGTCTTCACAGGTGATGAGGGCTGCACAAGTGCAGAGGACGATGATGTGGTCATCACAGATGATGAGGGCTGCACAAGTGCAGAGGACGATGATGTGGTCTTCACAGGTGATGAGGGCTGCACAGGAGAAGAGGACGATGATGTGGTCTTCACAGGTGATGAGGGCTGCTCTTGTGCAGAGAAAGATGATGTGGTCATCACATGTGATGAGGGCTGCACAGGAGAAGGAGAAGGGTATGAGGGCAATAAGGCTTTTACAGAGGTAGACATTGCACAGGGTGCCTAAGACGGTGCATTAAATGTGTATGCTATAATACTGTCTGTAACTTTAAAAGTATAATTGAAAAAAAGTTAAAAATAAAAGCAGCATGGAAACTGTTCAACGACTATTAACACTTTAAATAATAAAGTCTTAATTGACTGAGGTGCTAATCAAGTAATGTGATGATCATATCCAAATATTACTCACCATGAAATATTCTTGTGATGGCTCTATGGCAGTTTTTTTCGTTTTAATTTGTGCTCTGTTAAAGCGCTCATGGCAATCTTTGAGTTTCTGAGGATATATGAAAAGGTATTAAACTTAAAAGTAAAATGTACATAATGTTAAAAGCTGTGACACTCAAAGACATTAGGCAAAACCAATCAAAAATATAGAAAACAAAAAGTAAATATAAAATATTGCTTAATTTCAAGTGCTCTGGTTTAGATTAAAGGAATAGTCTACTCATTTTCAATATTAAACTATGTTATTACCTTAACTAAGAATTGTTGATACATCCCTCTATCATCTGTGTGCGTGCACGTAAGCGCTGGAGCGCGTTGCGACACTTTGATAGCATTTAGCTTAGCCCCATTCATTCAATGGTACCAATCAGAGATAAAGTTAGAAGTGACCAAACACATCAACGTTTTTCCTATTTAAGACGAGTAGTTATACGAGCAAGTTTGGTGGTACAAAATAAAACGTAGCGCTTTTCTAAGCGGATTTAAAAGAGGAACTATATTTTATGGCGTAATAGCACTTTTGGGAGTACTTCGACTCGGCGCAGTAACACCCTCCCTCTCCCATTATGAGAGTGAGAAGGGGAGCGGACTTTTCAGGCGAGTCGAAGTACTCCCAAAAGTGCTATTACGCCATAAAATATAGTTCCTCTTTTAAATCCGCTTAGAAAAGCGCTACGTTTTATTTTGTACCACCAAACTTGCTCGTATAACTACTCGTTTTAAACAGGAAAAACGTTGATGTGTTTGCTCACTTCTAACTTTATCTCTGATTGGTACCATTGAATGAATGGAACGAAATGTCGCAGCACGCTCCAGCGCCCACGCGCACGCACACAGACGACAGAGGGATGCACCAACAACTCCCAGCCAAGGCAATAACATAGCTCAACATTGAAAATGAGTAGACTATTCCTTTAAGAGCAAGCCAAATAAATTTAGTTTAGTAAACTAAATAAGGAAACCCATAAATCTGTTAGAAAAGATATAGCACATAAAGTAAGAAGGGTCTATGGGCCAGATTTACTAACAGCTTGTGCCAGCGCAAACCATCATTTTGTTACATAACGACTGTTGTGATTTATTAAAGACTTGAATGTCTTTAAAATACAAAATCGATTGTGGGGCCATTGTCATGTTTGAATAGAAAAGAGCTCTGCCCGAACTGCTGCTATAAAATTAGACACACACAATTTTGGAAAATATCATTATATACTGTAGCATTAAGATTTGTGCTCACAGAAATGAGTAGTTAAATGTGTTCACTAGAAGTTGCCGTCCAATACTTTTGTCCATATAGTGTAACTAGTTATCTGATGAAGTAAACTGCCTAAGATACTTTCTGCATGTATAGAATGGTTACCATTTTATTCTCTAATGTACTTGCTTTGCCTGACTGTTGTGGCTCAACTTGCTTATGTGGTTCATTGATGTACACCTTATACAGGGCAGATGAGGAAACAGGAGGAGCCTGATGGAACTGAAAGTCAGAAAAGAAGAGTTAGGGGGTAAATTTTGTACTGTATTTGCTAAGCTTTTGTATGGTTTTGTTTTATACTGTGATGTATAAAAGACAGTGAGATGCAGTAATATAAGGTACACGTTCATCTGTCCTACAGTAACTTTAGCTGAACCTACTTTTTAAATCTGTCAGTATTCCTCTGTTTAAAAAAACAAACAAGAATACGTTTACTGAAAAAATGCACGATTTAGAAGTTGTGGCATTGTTTCACAGAGGATTAAATGCTTGTCCAATATGTCAAAAACCTCTCAAATTGCTAGTTTCCCACATGACTGTATAGAACCCGAATATAGATGTTTTGTGTACTTACCAATTTCTGCAAATCCAAACTGCTGACTGGGCTTTTATCACTGGATTCTGTTGATGATACCTAAATGAAAGATTTGAGAAATATGAGAACACAATCATATGGTATCAAATCAGCATAAGAGAAAAATGTCATCATGAAATATTGTTAAAGATTCTTAGGATATACTTGACAGTACCTTAGCTCGCCAAGGCCAATCTGAATCTCCATAACTGTAAGTGATTTCTTCTCCTGGTTGGATATCTCGTACAGCAAAAAGACACAGATGAGGTTTTTTGTTCACTTCAACAGTTCTTATTTTGCATGTAGGATTTCTGTGCTCATCATTTACAAGTCTTCCCAAGGACCCATCTTCCTTGGATGCATCCATGCTATAAATACATAAAAATACCACCAAGCATAAGAGACTGATTTGTAATCTTGTACAGCAGTTGTTTCCTTTATGCCTGTACCTCGTAAGAGTAACTTCTGTAAACATATCTTAACAACTACATGAAATCAAAATGAGTTTTTTGGGCTTTAAGGCATTTTACATCAGTGGGTTTGGTTATATGGTCTGCTCTACAAATTTTGGGGCAGATTCCTGAACAGGGCTAAAGTCTATTCGCAGACTTGAATACAAGTTTGAATTGTCTGAACAGAAAACAGCTTTCACTGAGATATCTTAGAGAGCGCCTATTTCATTTCTAAAAAAAACAATATTATTTTGTGTATTTGGTATAATATAATGTGTTCATGTGGTTTATGGTTAAAAAACACATTATTTTCCACATAAGGTTTATTTTTGTATTTCCAGATTTAACTCTCTTCCTGAAACGCACTGATTTGAAAAGCTGTGTGCCTAATTGGTCAGCTAATCTGTATGTTGTGATTGGTCTGATTAGCTCTGTCAGCTGGAAACGTGAGACTTCTTACCATGATTGAAAGATTCAGTTACTAACAGAAGTTACAGGAGTTAACTTACAGGTTGAGTTCGAAGCAGGATGAATTATGATAATGTCGGTCTTGTCTACATCACCAATCCCAGGAAGTAAACCTTTTGCCTACAATCCGTGTGTTTGTTGTAATCCAAGAAAAGAGCTTTACGTTGGAGACGATAACTCGCGTCATGGTTTACTTTTGGGCTTGTAACTTTTGCATATTGTTAACATGTACAAATACACACTTAAACACCAGAGGACATTTAAAAACAATAGGTGCTCTTTAACATATCAGTGCCACTGTTTTTATCACAAGATGCACAGCAAATTTTTTTTGTAAAATGTCCTAATATTACTAAGCCCTAGTCCTGGATTAATCTAAACCCTGTATGGTAAACTGCCCCTTTGTTTCTGCTTTTTTACACACAATAAAAATCATCAGCTGGGTACTGAGTGCGTCATACCAAATGTGCAGAGACGAGGATCACCAGGACCCAGGGGCCGGTTGCATAAACATAGCCGTGACATTAAGACTGCGTCTTAAGAATTATTCTGACTAACTAGCAATTAGTTAGGGCTAATCAGTCTTATTATTTGGATTTAAATTAGACCAATCTACCTTTCTATGTAACATACTTAAAACAGTTATGATCAGTCTTGAAGAAAAAAATTCATGACTAACTTTAAAGACTAGTCTTAAAGTTTTATGCAACCGGCCACAGGAGTTTTGGTGAACTAACCCTTAACCGCCCTATTACTTCAAGACAACTCTATACTCACCACCAATTTTTGCCATGCCACTGAAAATCAAACAAGAATGTGTTCTCAACGTCATTGTAGAGTTCAGATCGATCAAGGCTCTCCTCTGAAGTCAGAAGTTCACCTCTGTATTCAAGGACAAAATCACCTCTAAAAAATGCTTCAGTGGTGAAAACTCCACGTCCTAAAAAGAAAAAAATACCAGTAAGTTCTGATGTTCCTTTAAAGTTAATTATTATTTTCATGAGCTCTTATCCAAAAACAATAATAAAAATTACTAGATCTGAAGTTTTATCTGTGGTATCCAACAAATTTGGACATTGCCCTAGTTGGATCTTTCATTTTGTTGTTGTCGGCTGGATTAAAAGGAGTAAAACAATACATTTTACCTTGATAATTTGTTATATAAGAGGTCATCATACTTAAATGAACATCACAAATTTGAAAACGTATGGCTATTGAAATATAACAGTTTTTTGCACCAAGCCAGGAAAATGGTCTATTCAGGAATGTGCTGAAATATGATGTCAGAGTAGAATTGAAACACCTCCCCAAACCAATATACAATGACCACTTTTGTAGCCCTGTCCACAGCTTTGCGTGACATGTGTGGGTCAGGGGTAAAGCAAACCATGCAGTGTCTCAACAATCAGTAAACATTAGGGGTGGCACGGTTCATGAAAAAAATCCGAACCGTTCAGTTCGGAGCGTGTGTGCGTCGCACGGTTCATGGCATGCGCAATAGCCTCGTGCCCTGTATGTGACCTTGCCTCAGATGGCGTGTTTCCCTTTCGCGAAAGAAAAGTTGACTGTTGTGGAGAGTGAGTGCTGCAGTTTATGTTACATGTAGAAATGGCAAGTGGGAGAGAAAAGGAAGGCGGTGGAAAAAAGAGACGGATTTAAATATTACAGGTGTAAACGTTGTGTTTCTCTCTCGTCCACATATACTCTCTGCAGTATTTAAGCAGCCTCTCAGTGATAAATCTTAAAGCTACACTGAAGTTGGCAGTTTGATAAATGCAAGTTATCTTTGTGTGCTAAAAAGGCACATAAGATGGATATACACATTCTCCTTTTTTGCCAAAAAAAGAGAGGGTCCCAATAATGTGCTTAAAGTCAAATTCAGTTTGTGCATGATTACATGATATAACTTTTTTAATAATGTATCCTAAATTATGGATAATTACTACATTAATAAGATAATACATTTCTGGAGTGTTAAAAATTAAAAGTAAAAATAACAACAAGAACCGTACAGAACCGAGAACTGTGGCCATTAAACCGTGATACGAACCGAACCGAGGGTTTTGTGAACCGTGCCACCCCTAGTAAACATGTCTTTAAAGATTGCCAAATGTAACCAAAATGACTTTTGAAAACATGTTTCCTTTTATTTTTACGTGGTGATCTGTTATAAGTACCCAACAAAGTGTTCGGTTGTGGAAGAACCGTCTATGGGAAGAACACAGACGTTGTTTAACGGAGGCTTGGAACATAACATTAGGAATGCGTGGTTAAAGTTTGTTTTTGAAGAAGTTCCAGCTCGGGTGGGGAGTGTTTGTTTACTATGTGTACCACGGATTCATTTGTAAAGAAGCCATGAGTCGGTGCTGGATTTGCAGAGAAACTGTGATTAAAAGCACCAGTAATATTGCATCTGGCAGGAATGACACAACAGTATACACAGTGAGTAATACATTTTACTTTAAGTTACTACGCGTCACTACTGTTTAGTAAAAGATCGCTTGATATGTCCTGTTGTAACATCAGTGTCTAAACACGTATATTTTACTGTTTTAATTTACTAAAAAAATTACACTTAACAATATGACTGTAATATAACGATAGAAATATACAAAGTTAGTGATAAGGAAGAACTTACCAGCCCTAATTTAGATTCTGATGCCTGCTTACTGTGTTGTATACGGTAATTTAGGCAAGTCGCATTTGTAAGGTCCAACACTCAACAAAGCTTTTTTCTCATATAACTGTGGTATGTAACGTTATGTGTATGTAAGAGCAACCTCACAAGCACAATAGAAATATACAAAGTTAGTGATAAGGACTTATCAGCCGTGGTTTAGATTCTGATGCGTGCTTACTTGTGTTGTTTATGGTAATTTAGTCACGTTGAGTTTATAGTTTTGTTTATACTTTACTATACGTATTGTCATTTATGGGTATCATCTTTAGCACCCAGAATCTTTTGTGGCTCAAACATATTTGTGTTCGGCTGCTATTTTTACACATCAATGTTTTTAAAACATTTCCCCACATGTAATGACGGGGATCATAGCAGTGGGCGTTTACGTCCAGGTCTTCACTGCGGCCCCCCCTTCAAACGAACCATTATCCAGAGAGCAACTAATCCATGTTACAAACTAACCTATTACTTATTGCCTTTGATGTTTTTGAATGGAAAAACCACTTGAACAGTAGATATCAGACAACAGTAGTAAAACAATAAAATCGACAGATTCATTGCCCCTTTAAGTCAGCAGGATCTATCACAAGAGTCCATGTAGAGTGCACGTGACACAATTTCCATCATGCATTCACTGACGGATTTTGAAGTAGGTAGCCCAGGCGATGTGTTGCATTTTGTCGCAATGCGCATGCATCAAAAGTCTGTATGCACATACAAATAAACTATGCTTTGCAACTTACATTTGCGTACATGAAAGAAAACCGTCTATACTACAGAATTTATCTTACCTTTATATTTGCTGATAACTTGCTCATAAAGCTCAGGCTTGTCTGTTTTGCAAGTAATGTGATGCTCAGCATCCTGTTGAGGTCTTTTTCGTTTTTTCTGCCTTGGTATACCCAGCATCATGGCGACTGCAGTGACTGAAAATAATTAAATTAATCAATCGATTAATCAACCATAATATTAAGATTGCTAAAATTGTTTACCCAAACAGCCAACAAATGGTATAACATATGTATCTAACTTATGTATATGCATGTATACTTTTGTAAATATACATATAGCTTAGATATACACACACACACATACATACATACATACACAACTGTAGTTAACTTAGATATACATACACAACTTAAAATCTTTAAAGATATCTGTGGCTATTCGTGCCACTGTGCATGATAAGAAAATCGCATGATTGAAATTTAGATTAAACAATAAGAATTAATTACTAATTACCCAATCTATTACTGCTATTTCACATAATTTTACTAAGCACTTAGTCGTTTATGGACAACATTAATAGATCAGTAAAGTAAGTTAAGTTACTCTGAAACCGAATGTTTGTTTACTGACCAATGCCAATATCATAGGCTACTCAGGAAGATAATATTTTTGACCACAAACCGTCAAATAAGATAAAATATTTCACAAATCATATGTTAATCCTGCTTATCTTTCATATTTTGCAAAAATATGTTATTATACATAGGACTGAACTCACCTTTCCTCCTATAATGAGCGCGTGTAGTCTGCTTCGCGGGAAATTGGTGCTAACAGCGGTGATGTCATTATCACGTGTCTGCATTTCCAGGGAAACGAATCCACTGCTGCTGACTTGCGTAGTAAAAGTGTCGTTGATAGGAAGGCCGAAAGGATGTCACGTTGAAATATCGCGTGAGCGATTCGAGCACGTATTGATAAAGTTTGATCTCGCGGTACTGTGATGTCATATCTTGTTCGATCTGCGCAGCGCTGTATGAACACAGCTTAGTGGTTTTGCTGTTACGCTACAGACAAGGGGATCAGCACAGCACCTCGTGCTACTGTCCAAAACAACTGCTATTTACAGAGAGATTCCTCTAAATGTTGACAAATCCACATGGAAATTAATTGATGGAATGTACTTTTAAAAACATTTAATACATACAACAAAACAGCTTAATGAAAGCTCTGTTTCTTGAGAACATTTACTGCTCCACCTACAATATCTTATTGGACTGTCTTTTTTATTACCTAATAAAAATTAAACATGCAACAAAGCTTTTTTAAACAAGTAAAAAATATAATATAATAACTTTTGACCCAAATTGAACACAGCTGAAACAGAAGGTGTTCAGGGTTGTTTGATAATTACAGACAGGTGTATGAGCAGGGTTTTAGACACCTGACCTAGGGTTTAGGAATACACAAAGTGTAACTTCAGATTATGAATACCCAGGGTTATCTCTTAACCCCTGGTTAAGCACGAACAGTGTGACACGTGAAACAGATAACCCAGGATTCCGTTAACCCGGGGTTTAGAATAACCTGGTGTTAACTTTTCCAGTGTGAAAAGCATGTTTATATGTTGATAACCTCAAATGACACTAAATCTCCTGTTCATTTCTTCTGGTTGTGTAGTTAGCAGTTTGATGTGCTGCTCTGATGTGGAGCATCAGTGGCTAAAACAAGTGGGTTTCAATGTTTACATGCACAACAATATTCAAATAAAACAACTGCAAAACTAAGATGTAAACAGTGGTTTTTAATTACTCTTATTTGGCTAAAGTCATAATCAAAGTAAACACAAATCAAATTCATATTCATATTTTAGCTTCATTATCAAAGTGCATCATGACCTACACACTTCAATCACAATACTAACGTTGTGTGGGAGTTTTGTGACAGGACACATATACACACACAGTGGTCAACCGTTTGGCTGTAAACAGATGGCATCAAGCAGGAAAGGCCCTCTAGCTAGGTTTCCAACTGTCCCGTATTAGTCGGCATGTCCGTATTTTGGGTCTCATTGATTTTAGTCCTGTATGTGACCTCCCATGTCTTGTTTTTGACTGCTACGTTGATCTAAACAGTGGCTCCACAACAACTGAGAAGCAGATGACGACAAAATCCAACAAGAGTGATTTGAGAATTCAGACAAAGTGGACTGCTATCGAAATGCTCTCGCGGTACTTTGATGTCATCCGCCTGTCTGTTCATGCGGCACTGCATGAAGTCAAACAACTAGCAAGCAGTGCTGAACACTTGAGAATAATCTCAAACACAATCAGTATACGCTAAAGGGGGTCATATAATATGATATCATGTTATCCTTTTATTATTTGTGCAAAGATCTTCATAATTAAAATGCTCAGTCTCAATTACAAAGAGATCACTGATCCAGACCTGCGTAATAAATCGATCTTAAAGGCCCCAACAAAACATTTCCAACTTTGCTTGGACATTCTCACACTTCTAATTCACATCCTGTGTGTTTTAATTAAAGTATTTGAAGTTGACTCTGCAAAACTACAGCTCACAGAATTATTGAATCTATGTTAGTTTTAGTTTGTCACATGTAAGATGAACATGAAGGGGATAACGTTTAATTACCCTTAGTGCAGAAGTCACAACTGTTTTGTCTTCCCTGCTGAGAAAACCAGCATACCAGCAAGACCAGCATATGTTGTGTTTTGGTGCTGGTTTGCTTGTGAACACCAGCTAAACCAGCATCAAACCAGCATCAGCACCAGCATTAGCACCAGCTAAACCAGCACCAAACCAGCATTAGCACCAGCTAAACCAGCATTAGCACTAGCATCCCATGCTGGTCATACCAGCATATGTTGTGTTTTGGTGCTGGTATGCTGTGACCACCAGCTAAACCAGCATAGACCAGCATAATTCCCATGCTGGTCCATGCTGGTTTGATGCTGTTTTTTTTTCAGCAGCGTTATACGGTAATGGTTCAATTTAAGGACTGTGTTAAAAGTACCTGCTGTACCAACAAACTGTTAATAAACCCATTGTATGTTGCCAAGGCATAAGAGTTATTATACAATTTTAATTAAGGGATTAGCTATCATTTGGACAAAATACACTGTATACAAACAAAACCATGCCTGCACTGCTGCAGCAGACCACCTTTTGTCCTGTATTTGGTGAGGGTGACAAAGTTAGCAACCCTACATCTAACACATATAACAAATAATTAACTGCACTTTAAGCTTTCGTAATATTTAAAATAAAAAAATAATATAGTATCACAACAACTATGAACTTTATGTTGTTCAGGAGTAACATGGGGATGTAATAATGTCTGCGATTAATGGATTAATTCTATAACATGTAAAATGGGAACATGAAAGCATTAAAAGCATTTTATGTAAACACCTTAATTTGAATACTGTATTATTTAGAATAAGGTCAGTAATTAGATTACTACTGTCCATGTAAACATAATCACTGGCTGACCCTGCTAACTTTACTTCAGTGGACTGCACCTTTTAAATTAAATGATAAAGTTATCTAAACAAACAGCTTATATGACTTTATTTCTGAATGAGAATTGTATATGTGTTGTAAAGTCTGATGTGCTACTGTGATGTCGGGGGAAGGGCGTTTAGACATGTGAGGCCTGAAATCACTGACTGACAAACTGCTAACTTTACTTCAGTGGACTGCACCTTTTAAATTAAATGATAAAGTTCTCTAACAAACAGCTTATATGACTTTATTTCTGAATGAGAATTGTATATGTGTTGTAAAGTCTGATGTGCTACTGTGATGTCGGGGGAAGGGCGCTTAGACATGTGAGGCCTGAAATCACTGACTGACAAACTGCTAACTTTACTTCAGTGGACTGCACCTTTTAAATTAAATGATAAAGTTCTCTAACAAACAGCTTATATGACTTTATTTCTGAATGAGAATTGTATATGTGTTGTAAAGTCTGATGTGCTACTGTGATGTCGGGGGAAGGGCGCTTAGACATGTGAGGCCTAAAATCACTGACTGGCAAACTGCTAACTTTACTTCAGAGGACTGCACCTTTTAAATTAAATAATAAAGTTCTCTAAACAAACAGCTTATATGACTTTATTTCTGAATGAGAATTGTATATGTGTTGTAAAGTCTGATGTGCTACTGTGATGTCGGGGGAAGGGCGTTTAGACATGTGAGGCCTGAAATCACTGACTGACAAACTGCTAACTTTACTTCAGTGGACTGCACCTTTTAAATTAAATGATACAGTTCTCTAAACAAACAGCTTATATGACTTTATTTCTGAATGAGAATTGTATATGTGTTGTAAAGTCTGATGTGCTACTGTGATGTCGGGGGAAGGGCGTTTAGACATGTGAGGCCTGAAATCACTGACTGACAAACTGCTAACTTTACTTCAGTGGACTGCACCTTTTAAATTAAATGATCAAGTTCTCTAACAAACAGCTTATATGACTTTATTTCTGAATGAGAATTGTATATGTGTTGTAAAGTCTGATGTGCTACTGTGATGTCGGGGGAAGGGCGCTTAGACATGTGAGGCCTGAATCACTGACTGACAAACTGCTAACTTTACTTCAGAGGACTGCACCTTTTAAATTAAATGATAAAGTTCTCTAAACAAACAGCTTATATGACTTTATTTCTGAATGAGAATTGTATATGTGTTGTAAAGTCTGATGTGCTACTGTGATGTCAGGGGAAGGGCATTTAGACATGTGAGGCCTGAAATCACTGACTGACAAACTGCTAACTTTACTTCAGTGGACTGCACCTTTTAAATTAAATGATAAAGTTCTCTAAACAAACAGCTTATATGACTTTATTTCTGAATGAGAATTGTATTGTAAAGTCTGATGTGCTACTGTGATGTCGGGGGAAGGGCGTTTAGACATGTGAGGCCTAAAATCACTGACTGACAAACTACTAACTTTACTTCAGAGGACTGCACCTTTTAAATTAAATGATACAGTTCTCTAAACAAACAGCTTATATGACTTTATTTCTGAATGAGAATTGTATATGTGTTGTAAAGTCTGATGTGCTACTGTGATGTCGGGGGAAGGGCGCTTGGACATGTGAGGCCTGAAATCACTGACTGACAAACTGCTAACTTTACTTCAGTGGACTGCACCTTTTAAATTAAATGATAAAGTTCTCTAAACAAACAGCTTATGACTTTATTTCTGAATGAGAATTGTATTGTAATGTCTGATGTGCTACTGTGATGTCGGGGGAAGGGCGTGTCGACATGTGAGGCCTAAAGTCACTGACTGACAAACTACTAACTTTACTTCAGAGGACTGCACCTTTTAAATTAAATGATACAGTTCTCTAAACAAACAGCTTATATGACTTTATTTCTGAATGAGAATTGTATATGTGTTGTAAAGTCTGATGTGCTACTGTGATGTCGGGGGAAGGGCGTTTAGACATGTGAGGCCTAAAATCACTGACTGGCAAACTGCTAACTTTACTTCAGAGGACTGCACCTTTTAAATTAAATGATACAGTTCTCCAAACAAACAGCTTATATGACTTTATTTCTGAATGAGAATTGTATATGTGTTGTAAAGTCTGATGTGCTACTGTGATGTCGGGGGAAGGGCGCTTAGACATGTGAGGCCTGAAATCACTGACTGACAAACTGCTAACTTTACTTCAGAGGACTGCACCTTTTAAATTAAATGATACAGTTCTCTAACAAACAGCTTATATGACTTTATTTCTGAATGAGAATTGTATATGTGTTGTAAAGTCTGATGTGCTACTGTGATGTCGGGGGAAGGGCGTTTAGACATGTGAGGCCTGAAATCACTGACTGACAAACTGCTAACTTTACTTCAGTGGACTGCACCTTTTAAATTAAATGATACAGTTCTCTAACAAACAGCTTATATGACTTTATTTCTGAATGAGAATTGTATATGTGTTGTAAAGTCTGATGTGCTACTGTGATGTCGGGGGAAGGGCGTTTAGACATGTGAGGCCTGAAATCACTGACTGACAAACTGCTAACTTTACTTCAGTGGACTGCACCTTTTAAATTAAATGATAAAGTTCTCTAAACAAACAGCTCATATGACTTTATTTCTGAAGGAGAATTGTATATGTGTTGTAAAGTCTGATGTGCTACTGTGATGTCGGGGGAAGGGCGTTTAGACATGTGAGGCCTGAAATCACTGACTGACAAACTGCTAACTTTACTTCAGTGGACTGCACCTTTTAAATTAAATGATAAAGTTCTCTAAACAAACAGCTTATGACTTTATTTCTGAATGAGAATTGTATTGTAAAGTCTGATGTGCTACTGTGATGTCGGGGGAAGGGTGCTCAGACATGTGAGGCCTGAAATCACTGACTGACAAACTGCTAACTTTACTTCAGAGGACTGCACCTTTTAAATTAAATTATACAGTTCTCTAAACAAACAGCTGGCTTATATGACTTAATTTCTGAATGAGAATTGTATATGTGTTGTAAAGTCTTATGTGCTACTGTGATGTCGGGGGAAGGGCGTTTAGACATGTGAGGCCTGAAATCACTGACTGACAAACTGCTAACTTTACTTCAGAGGACTGCACCTTTTAAATTAAATTATACAGTTCTCTAAACAAACAGCTCATATGACTTTATTTCTGAATGAGAATTGTATATGTGTTGTAAAGTCTGATGTGCTACTGTGATGTCGGGGGAAGGGCGCTTAGACATGTGAGGCCTGAAATCACTGACTGATAGTGGTGGGCGATACTGCAAAATTTGGTATCGATCCGATACCAAATACATATAGGGTCAGTATTGCCGATTCCGATACCAATCCGATACTTTTTACTTAAAAAATACTTTTGTGTAGGGGAGAGCAGTAGGCTATGTCATTATTTCTGAGGTGAATGAATGATAAATTCTTTAGGCTTTTTTAATTAAAGTATTGAAGTCCACAAAATTATTAGTTATTAGGAACTGTAGAATTAATTTGTTACAACCTTTAAAAAAAAAAAAAAAAAAAAAGAATAACAAAATTCTCTCCCTTTTTTCTGTTTTTAAAAGCAAATGAAATAAATTGAACACAATTATTACTTTTTACACGTATCAAGTTATAGTATTATTATTTAGAGCCGTAAAATAGCTCCACACAACGCTTCTCTTCCTCTCGGCCATCCTGATCTCTCACTCAGTTCGCTGCTCCTCGGCGCGTTGTGTCAGTGAGTCACGTGACGACACAACAACGAATCACAGCAGAGCAGAAGGAGGGGGAGGAGTAGCAAAGTGGGCCAGGATGTGAAAGAAGCGTTTGCTCAGGATTGTAGAGGTAGAAGACACGAGCAAAGTATAATGAACGTAGAGGAGAGGTATTTAAAATGAAGTATCGATTCAATTGCAATTGTATCGATCTGATACCAATACCAGTGTTGGCATCGATACTATCGATATTTAGATCGATCCGCCCACCCCTACTGACTGACAAACTGCTAACTTTACTTCAGTGGACTGCACCTTTTAAATTAAATGATACAGTTCTCTAAACAAACAGCTTATATGACTTTATTTCTGCATGAGAATTGTATATGTGTTGTATAGTCTGATGTGCTACTGTGATGTCGGGGGAAGGGCGTTTAGACATGTGAGGCCTGAAATCACTGACTGACAAACTGCTAACTTTACTTCAGTGGACTGCACCTTTTAAATTAAATGATACAGTTCTCTAAACAAACAGCTGGCTTATATGACTTAATTTCTGAATGAGAATTGTATATGTGTTTTGTAAAGTCTGATGTGCTACTGTGATGTCGGGGGAAGGGCGCTTAGACATGTGAGGCCTAAAATCACTGCCTGGCAAACTGCTAACTTTACTTCAGTGGACTGCACCTTTAAAATTAAATGATAAAGTTCTCTAAACAAACAGCTTATATGACTTTATTTCTGAATGAGAATTGTATATGTGTTGTAAAGTCTGATGTGCTACTGTGATGTCGGGGGAAGGGCGTTTAGACATGTGAGGCCTGAAATCACTGACTGACAAACTGCTAACTTTACTTCAGTGGACTGCACCTTTTAAATTAAATGATACAGTTCTCTAAACAAACAGCTTATATGACTTTATTTCTGAATGAGAATTGTATTGTAAAGTCTGATGTGCTACTGTGATGTCGGGGGAAGGGCGTTTAGACATGTGAGGCCTAAAATCACTGACTGACAAACTACTAACTTTACTTCAGAGGACTGCACCTTTTAAATTAAATGATGCAGTTCTCTAAACAAACAGCTTATATGACTTTATTTCTGAATGAGAATTGTAGCCTATATGTGTTGTAAAGTCTGATGTGACATGTGGTGGAAAGCATGAAATCACTGACTGACAAACTGCTAACCTTACTTCTTTGAATTCCAGCTATATAATTATAAAAATCATATAAACTTCATCTTGATTTGTGATTGTTTTTAGAGCTTTTAGTTAATAAACTGAAAATACACATTTATTCTTATTCTAGAAACTGAATATAATAATTAATGATGAAATATGGCATGAGGATTGTTTATATTATAAATCACTATCTGATGCCATGAGGTGATGTTTGCTGTGCTTACTGTGTGGAGTGGGGATTGGGCTACAGTCTGCTTAGCCATCTGAATTAAACAGAATGGTCAGAGATCGATTTTATTCAAACTAAACATAAAGAAGGAAAAAATATTAAAACCAATCAAACTGCAACAAAAAGCACACAATTCCTCATGTTTTAACATATTTTCCTTACGAAAATTAACCATGGTTTTATTGTGTTAAAAGTGTATTAATCATGTTTTTTGGGGTAATGATTACTATCAGCAAAAGCATGGTTTTACTACACTAACCAATTATAGTTTTTGGTTATCAACAACCATGGTTACTTTGTGGTTACCATGGTTTACTATTTGTTTTTGTTTAACTGTAAAACCATGGTTAATTTTCGTAAGCGTTGTGTCATATAGGCTATATTTAATTAAATAAACAAAAAACATTGTAATGACACCTACTGCATTAAATGTAAACATACCACTTTACTTTTAGAAAGAAATGTTTCCTTTAAAGCCTAATGTCCGTCTCCGCTGTATTAAACTGTTCCTGCACCATTAATAAACAACTGTTATCGATTTTATACAGCGCTGCGCATATTGGTCCGGCTATGAAATCAAACTACCGCGAGCACAGACGGTTGAGTGTGCTTTTGAATCGCTTTCGCAAAACTGTGATGTCACAAACCGATCGATCTGCGCAGCACAAACACACGTGCTGCCTGCATTACTGTACCGCGGGTCCTGTCAGTCACTCGATGAGTGAGTCGAGGGAGAGGCTGCACGGGTCATCTTTACACAGACGCGACAGAGAAACCGAGTATACGATGCAAAGTTGAGAAACACATCATAAGAGATCCTGATTCTTAATACAGGTTAGTCTGTTTTAAATTTATAGGGTTTATTTTAAACAACTGTAAATAATGTGTCCATTCTTTCATATAATATCTTCCGCAATCTCTACTGATCGCGTATTTGGCCTCTGATTGGTCAGATTATCATTATATTTAAAATGTGCAGTTCATTTAATGGCCGATTGGGGCGATATGGGGCCCTAATCTTCCTGGCCTGTGATTGGTCAGAATCTCCCGAGTGTGTATCTTTCAGGAAGTGCAGTTCTCCTAGAGGGCGCTGCATTATACACAAATTAGTGGGGGGGCATACACACTTTGAGTACACAAATCATGTAAAAGTGCATTTTTGGGACAAGTGAGATTTTAAGTTAGGACACCATTTTAGGACATGCTGAATGCCATTATATAGTCAAACAAATGAGGACATCAAAAAAGTCCTAAATTGTCAAGGTGGTCCTCAGTTTACTGGTGTGTACTCTGGTGAATGTCCCCAAAAGTGACATAAGTAAGTGCACATACACACACACACACACACACACACACACACACACACACACACACACACACACACATATATATACACATATATACAAGATCTTTTCTATATAACTGTATTAACTGTAAAAATCATTCACAAGGGTCGATTTTCTGAATGAATAAATAAACTTTCCATTGATGTATGGTTTGTTAAAATAGGTCAAAATTTGTCTGAGATACAATTACTTAAAATTCCAGATGCAAAATTTTGAGAAAATCACCTTTTAAATTTTTCAAATAAAGTCCTTAGCAACACATATTACTAATGATAAATACATACTTGCTATATTTATGTTTATATTTATACATGAAATTTACTTAAATATCCTAATGATTTTTGGCATAAAAAGCAACCATTTTAACCCATTCAATGACCTTTTGGCTATTACAGTACAAATATACCTATTCTACTTATGACAGGTTTTGTGGTTTATGGTCACATTTCTTTACTGTAAAATGTAATAAGTTGAGAAACCAATTGCCTTACATTTTTAACTCTTTCCCCACCTTTGACGAGTTATCTCCTCAATTAAGAGAAAACATTTGCATGAAGAAAAAAAACGTGTTCCTGGTGAGTTTTTATCTTAATCTGTAATACCACGATTACCCCAAATATTACCCAATTTATAAAAAAACTGAAGCAAAAAATTATTTACTAATTTTAAACTCTGTGTATGTTTTGCTAATTGTTCTGTATCTGATCTCTGAACAAAATTCCTTTACAAAAATGCTATTATTTTAGCTTTTTGCTAAAAAAATATTTTTAAGAGAAATACCCGTATTTAAGAGATAAGCAAAGTAAAAATATAAACTTTTGTTTTTCCTTTTGTTTGTTTGTTTGAATGCAGACTGTCTGTTCTTTCATTTGATATATTTGTATGGTTTTTTATTTTTAGATTTTTTTTTCCTGGAATCCATTTTGTGAAACTTTTGTGAAAATCACAAATGCTGGCAGGCAACTTTCAAAAAAAGGCTGGCGCTGATCGAGTTAAGTAAAGTAATGTATTCATTTTAAGTTAATAGTATTTGCAGACTAAACTTCTTCATCAAGTAAAGCATGTAACTTGAATTAAAGTAATATATCAAGATTTTTATGCTGTGCCTCTGCGTCATGTGAAGTTTCACGCCAAGGTACAACCAGAAATGAAAAGAAAGAAATTATGACATTCATTGCTGAGAACCAGCTCTGGCAATTGACTAATCAAAAAACAAACACTGCCAAACACCTTCAATGAGCTGTGTCCTTTAGGGAAATAAAAGGCAACTCATGAAATGATTTGTTAATAATCTACACAACAGTTTTATACCCTCTGTAATTGACAAAGACAGGCTTGATGCTGTCAGTTTATCTTCACCATCTGCAATCACACCGAATCTTTGCAAATCCAACGCATCATAAGAGTAAATTGGGATGGGTTGAAGTGTCGAGGAGGCAGACATTGCTTTGGGAGTTAGTGTATTCGGCTCTGGGCTGTGGGGAGGGAACATTTTGACTGTGCCGTCTCGCTCTAAAATAAATTTAATATGCGTTCAGGAATACTTCAAGAAGTCTACATTTGCTCGCAGGGTACAAGGAGCATACTCAGGTTAGATTTCTCTTTGCTTTTAGATACAAACTTCAGTTACACTTTGGTCTACGATAAATATTTATGCTTCAGCATTGCTGTAAATGTATAATGAATGACCTCATTTGTAAGTCACTTTAGATAAAAGCGTTTGCTAAATGAATAAATCTAAAATATAATGTGATGTAAATAAGTGGGAATGTTCAGATTGAAGCATGTGGGTTCTTGTGGCCCCGTATGAAGTCAAAAACACCTTTTATGATTTTATCTTCAACAGTAAGATAACATTTACTAAGCTTTGTGAATTGTTTTGGCACCCGTTTCTTAGTTTTTAAGCTACTGTATACACCTATGGACATTAAAGGGACACTCCATTCAGCCGATCTCCGGGTCTGGCGGTACCACTTTTAGCAAAGCTTAGCATAATCTATTAAATCTGATTAGACCATTAGCATCGCGTTCAAGTGAAGTGTCCCTTTAACCATAGTATTAATAACCCCCCCCCCCCCGCCAAATAAATAAATAAATCATAGTTAAACCATTTTGCTGAATAAAAAGGAATTGGGAGTCGGAACAAATATTGTGGATTCAGAATTCATCATCCCTGTTTGAAATATGGAGAGTTGGCTCATAGCAGTATGTGTTTGTGGTGCTTTAGTAGTACAAACTGATAGAAGACCACCACTGTGGCTGACACCCCCTTTAAGGGGGTTGATTGGCTGCTTTAAGCCACCTGAGCATCCAAAAGCCCCCGCCTATCATCATCATCATGCCTTCATCACTACCCCCACACCCCACGAGCCTATACCATGATTTCTCAGCGTCCGTCTCATCTTCAATCTCTTTCTGTCTCTCTTTGATTACTGACATGTGATGTCTCATCCAGCTTAGAGATTTCTCTGCTGAGCCGTCGACTGAGTATCGTGTGACAAACACAGACACACACACACTCATGACACTTGTTCCTCTGTGGCACAAGGCACCTGCTTTCTTAGACAGCTATATGGCGTGTTAACGTAGGCACAAAGCATCTCAATTATAAGCTACAGTGAAAATGGTGAACACTTAACGTCATTCTGGTTTCATTGCTTTTTCAAAACATTACATAATTGCAAAAAAAAATGTATACAGATATACTAAAAACAGCATAATGTTGTAACTTATACTTAGTACTTTCTTTATTTAGGCATAAATTACTTTGCATAGCTTGAAATTCATTCAAACACACAAACCCCTCCTTTTGTTTATTGTAAGTCAGCACCAATCCACAACCTCCAGAATCTCAGCTGGTCCCTAAATGAATATTATTATTATATAAACAGTAACATTACCTCTTTAAAGTAGGCTCGTGTTTGCCAATGGAAAGTATCCAATCCAGAATTTAAGGGCAAAGGCTAATGGTCACTTGAACTCTACACAGCAGGACCACCAGATGATCTCTTGATGGAACCAGCTGTGCTTTACCTGAAAATATAGAAAAAATATCACAACCCCGACCACATGGACATAGATTATATGACTTAAATACTGTATATACAATATATGTGAGATAGAGGTGTCAGGGTTCCAATTGGAACAATGTATTACATTACAAACATTATTCGTATACCCACATACACAGTACACTGAAGCTGCTAACATATATCGGATTGGACATAAATGCTACATATACTAAAAATTACTGCTATACACTGTTAGAAAAAAGTATCAAAATATGTACTGTACCCCGGCTGTCAAGAGGGCAGTACCCTTTTAAATATAATGGAAATCTGACTTTTTTCATGTTTAAGTGCTATAATTGGGTCTCCAGTGCTTCTGTCAACCTAGAACATGTGAAAAAGATCAACCCAGTAACTTAGTTTTGGTAAACCATTCTCTGCGAGCATGTGAAAACATAGGTAATTGAAATTTGGCTCCCCTTGTGATGTCAGAAGGGGATTATACCGTCCCTTAATCTGCACTATCCAACCGCAGGGCTGTCATTTAGTGCAGAGATCAGCTCATTTGCATTTTTAAAGGACACACCCAAAACGACACATTTTTGCTCACGCCTACAAAGTGGCGATTTTAACATGTTATAATAAATTATTTATATATTGTATTTTGAGCTAGAACTTCACATACCTACTCTGGGGACACCAAAGATTTATTTGACATCTTAAAAAAGTGTCCCCTTTAAAAGGTCCTAATATGTAGCAATAGGTACAGATTTGTATACATTTAGTAGGTACATATATTTATTATTTTTTCTGACAGTGTATTTATATTTAGGACAGTCTTGCTATGTATGCTTTATTGTGATACATATAGTTAAAAGTTTTACAATAATACAAGATATAATAGTTTCATTGTGGCCATCCTGTATTCCCCAAAATAGCCAACCTTGTTTGTCTCATTTCTGAATGTGTGCTGATCTAAGAGAAATGGGCAGACGTAATCTAGAATGACAGAAATAGTTTAAGGGGCCCTGGAACAGGGCATTTTTGTCTATTAAATTTAGACTGCTGCTGACTTTGAGCCGAGTGGAGACTGGAGAAACAGCGTTGGCAAATCTGAGATGACGCTGCCGTTTGTTACACCTCAGACTATTTGAAAGCGCTCAGCTCCTCTGTTCTGTTTATACCCCTAAATGTGACAGCATCCATTTCTTTTCTTCCGGAAGGAAATATTGTGTCATTATGTCATCATTAAATGATAGCAGTGATAGCCTCAAGCTGTATGCTTCTTTAATTTGTTTGAACGGCAGTCGCCTAATAGCATCTGTATTTTATCTATATGATCTGAAAATAAAGCAGATTGCATTTTCATTATAGCCTATTGCTATACAGAGCTAATCAAAGATCTAATCAAAATTTTATCACACCGACTGCATTTAACCACACAATTACAAATAAAAGAGAATAAATAAAATAGTTAAGTCTTTACTAAAAAAGCAGAAGTGAGAAATAAACAAAATAGGCTAATGAAATGAATACTGATTGAAGTTTTAAAGGTGCATTGGTAACTTTAGAAGGATCTCTTGACAGAAAAGCAATATAATATACACTCACCTAAAGGATTATTAGGAACACCTGTTCAATTTCTTATTAATGCATTGGGGTAATGGTGTGGGGAATGTTTTCTTGCCACACTTTAGGCCCCTTAGTGCCAATTGGGCATTGTTTAAATGCCACGGCCTACCTGAGCATTGTTTCTGACCATGTCCATCCCTTTATGACCACAATGTACCCATCCTCTGATGGCTTCTTCCAGCAGGATAATGCACCATGTCACAAAGCTTGAATCATTTCAAATTGGTTTCTTGAACATGACAATGAGTTCACTGTACTAAAATGCTCAGTCACCAGATCTCAACCCAATAGAGCATTTTTGGGATGTGGTGGAACGGGAGCTTCGGGCCATGGATGTGCATCCCACAAAGCTCCATCAACTGCAAGCTGCTATCCTATCAATATGATCCAACATTCCTAAAGAATGCTTTCAGCACCTTGTTGAATCAATGCCACGTAGAATTAAGGCAGACCAGAAAGGGGGTCAAACACAGTATTAGTATGGTGTTCCTAATAATCCTTTAGGTAAGTGTAATTATCTGTATTAGCAGTGGTGTATAAAGACCTTACAAAATTAACTCTATTGTTTTTATTAGCTTAGAATGAGACGTTTTTATCTACAAACACTGTGGGTCCCTTACATGGAAGTCGCCATCATGTTTCTACAGTAGCCCTAAACGGACAAACTGCTCTAAAGAGTGCATTTCATCACTTTATTGTCTCAGACAATGACATGTTTGTCCTGTGGCAGCTACCGTAGCTTCTCTATGCGTTTCTAAAGGGAGGGGTGAGCTGTGGACTGAGCAGTTGGTTGCAATTCACAATCTCACCATTACATGCCGCTAAAAATGTACACAATGGATCTTTAAAGTTACTGACCAAAATATTGATGACTTTAGCCGAAAGTATACTAGGGCCATCCGCGTAGTCGCACCATCTGCATGACACAATTTTCGTCATTCGGAGGGTCGTCTGTGTGCAGCCCAAAATTTGAGATTGCGTAGACAGTACGAGTACAATAAGTCGCACTTTTTTCATAGTTTGGTTGGTCCTGCGACTTATAGTCAGGTGCGACTTATATGTCAAAATTAATTCATACTGACTAATATGAACCAAAAGAAAAACATTACCGTGTACAGCCAAGAGGGGGCACTATATGTTGGTCCTGTACCCTACCCCTGAAAAAAATTGTTAACTGAAATATTCATTTAAAGACAACGGAGAAAGACTTAACAAACAAAATGCCCCCCAAAAGAATAATAATTTTCTAAATAAATGCGACTTATAGTCCAGTGCCACTTATATATGTTTTTCCTCTTCATGACGCATTTTTTGAATGATGCGACTTATACTCCGTAGCGACTTATAGTCCAGAAAATACGATACAACAGCGCATGTGCGAGTAAAGAAATGTTTGAACAGGAGAGTCCACTAGGTGGCAATACACACAGTACGGTTTTCGAATAAGAGTGCGGACGATCGATACAAATAAGCCCGTTAAAGAAAGAAACAAAAACACGAACTGCGAGTTTGATGAAAAACAGTAAGCATAGAATCATTTCTTCCTCTATTATTTTACTGTTAGTTTTTTTGTTTTGCAATGCAGTAGCACCTTTCTTCATTTTCTTCTAGCCAGATTTTGTACATGTCCTGTTCACGGATGTGACTCTGGGCTGCCCTCTGATGGTCAGGAGGGGGAAAACGAAACATTTGTACTATGTCTATGCCAAACTCAGCCAGTCTACTTTTGGAAAGAAAGTATACCTGGCCCTTTATATTGCGCTTACTTGTTTGTCCAATAATACGCACTTTTGACTTTTTCTTGTCTGGGAATAGGACAGTAAATCATCTTAACCTTCCTGTTTCAGTAGCAAATGTCAACACAAGGATGCAAACGGCACTCACCAACCAAACCATGAGGTCACTGCAAGTACAGTTTAGTGTTTTGCTGTAGACAGCATATTTTATAGAGCGGAACAAAGCAAGCATTCTCGCTTTGTTTTGAACATTAGATATACCTGCTGGCTATCTCAAGACATTAGATCAAAAAAGGACCCATGCAATGTCTCTGTCCTACATAAAGGCCAATGGCCAATATAGTTTTTGCAATCACAGGACATACTTCCAATCCCTGGAAACTTTTCTAAAAACCAATCAGAAAGGCTAATTGTTTAATTACATGCTTTATAATTTTACAAAAACCCAAGCGGGCAAGAAAACTCTTAATGATTCTTAATGAAGCAGTTAATACAATTAAATCACAATCTTTTCTAAATCTACATTTCAATATCATTTGGGAATGTAGAGATTCATTTAAAAATATGTTTTAAACTCATTACAGGTATGTGAAAGTTCTGTACGGGAGTTGTTCTGACGAGGTCTTTGAATTCAGTTTTAATGACATTTTCTGCCTGCTTAGTTTGTTCCCTATTGGAAAGAGTTCATCATGCCCGCCCGGTGGGGAAGCTGTCATCTAATTTAGGAGAACATGAGGAGCAAAAAAATTATTTGATAAGAATGTGAAAATGATTATTAAGTTTGAATCAAGCTGTGGATAGGTAATTGTCCAAAACTATATTCCAGACAGTATCATTTGAATATATCACTTAGTCCAGGATTTAATGTGTTATAGATAAACAGAAACCTGATTTAATATACATCTCAGCAGTCAATATCTAAATCTTTTAGATATTTTTAAGTTTTAACTTTGTATTACAAGAATTAGCTCAAATTATTTGCATTTATATATACTTTTATCCAAAGTGACCTACAGCATTACAAGGCATACAACCCTAACAGCGCATTCACACGGGGCGTAAGCGTTAACGCTTAACGGAAGGCTTGTCTGAAGCGTGGCCAACAGTCAATCACAGTGGCCGCTACACATGCTCCGTTCTTCCATAAACGTAATTGGCTGGCTCTGTCTAGGTAATTTGCATAAGGCAATCTGATTGGCTGAAGCACGCGTTGCCGCTTGAAAAGTTGAGAAATGTTCAACTTCAGCCGCGAGCAACGGCATTGACGCGGCGCCGACGGATCCACAATTCAGTTCGGCAACGCATGACGTCACCCATTAAAAGTGAATGGGAAGCGTTAACGCTGACGCCCCGTGTGAATGCGCCGTAAGCGCTGCTAACGCAATGGTTATAAAAGCTATGTGGCATTTGGGCTTGTCTGAGTGAATTTTTTTAAAACAATTAATTTGATGCTTGATAATAATTTGAAGTCTAAGAAGCAAATGATTTAGATAGAATACACAATATTTTAAACTAGCATGCCTGTTATCAAAAGTTTGTTTTTCCTATTAAAAAACACAGTGAATGTCAACTCTGCAATCTAACATTAAAAATTAGGTCACCATTTCATTAATGCAGGTACATGATTGACAGACTGATAAGCACCCACGTACAGGGACCTACAACAAATAATAGTAGAAAAAAATGCATTTTAATAATCGTAATGCTGATAATGTCATTATTTCTGATTACTAAGGCACAAACACAGAATGTGAACCTGGTCTGTATGTTAAAGGTCTGCAAAATCATTAACTCTGCATTTCCAGTATACTGACAAAACACCCAAACACACAATTGCTATTATTGCCAGATATTATCTAATGTCTGTCTTTTAACAAATCCAATCAAATTTTCTGAAAATGCAAAACAGAAATAAAACAACAGACTACTTACCAATAAAAGTGAAATGACAACAAATATAAGCTATAGTTATAGTAAATATATTTGCTTCATTTGAACTTGTTAAAGGTGCAGTGTGTAACTTTTAGAAGTATCTAATGACAGAAAAGCAATACAACATACATAACTATATTATCAGTATTATAAAGACCTTACATAATAAACTGTTATGTGTTTATTACCTTAGAATGAGCCGTTTTTATGTACATACACAGCGGGTCCCCTTACATGGACGTCGCTATTTTGTGCCGCCATGGTTATAAATGGTATTATAAAACTGTCAGCCCTAAATGGACAAACTGCTCTACAAACTATGGTATTTTGTCTTAGATGACAACATGTTTGTCCTATAGCGGCTACCGTAGCTTCTCTATGCGTTTCGTTGAACGGTGGACCCAGCAGCTGGTTGCAGTTCACAATCTCACTGCTAGATGACGCTATATTCTACACACTGCACCTTTAAACAACTGATAATGTAAATGTAAAACAAAAATAATTTGCACTGGCTTTTAAATAATAATGTAAAAATAAATATAATTACATATTTTTACATATTTATAGAAATTAATGATCAATATTGCTGATAACGGCCTTGATCATATTTAGTATTGCTCATACTGTCAGAAATAAGGTACAAAAGCTGTTACCCAAGTATATAAGTACAAGTATGTACCTCTAAGGTACCAATATGCACCCCTTAGGTACAAAGGTGTACCCTTTGAAAGTGTACCGCTGCCCCAGTGACAGTTTTGTAACTTAAAGGTGGGGTGCATGATCTGTGAGAGCCAATGTTGACATTTGAAATCACCTAAACAAACACACCCCTACCCCAATAGAATCTGGACCTTCTTTTGATAGACCCGCCCCACACATTCGCCACCCAGGCAACGATGTCGGTTAGTAGACATGCCTCTTACTGCTGATTGGCTAAAAGTGTGTTTTGATAGTCGGCCCGACTCCCTTTTCCAAAGTGTTTTTTTAAAAATCACGCACCCCGCCTTTAACTCTTTCGCTGCCATTGACGAGATATCTCGTCAATCAAGAGAAAACGCTTCCCCGCCAACGACGAGTATTTCCGCAACTTTTTAAACCCGGAAGTATTGCCCTATGGCAAGCAGCTGCATGTCCGTGTCTGTTTTAAAGATCCCTCTGAATGGGATCTCTATGAAAAGTCTGTCTAAAAAAATGGAATTATCTCTGCTTTTTGCTCAAAATGTGGTGTTTTTGCAGAAACCTACCCATATTCAAAAGCTGATTACAAAAGAACTACTGAAGGTAGGATGAAACGTTTTTTTTTTTGTTTGAAAGCAGAGGGTCTGTTCTTTTTACATTTGATATATTGTATGTTTATATATTTAAAGAAGAACATTTTCTGGAAGGCATTAAACTTTTGTGAAAATCATGAAAAACGCTGGCGCTGGCTGGCAACTTAAAAAAAAAATGCTGGCGGTGAAAGAGTTAATTTCTGACAGTATACAGTACCTACACATATCCAACAAATGTGAGGCGTAACCAAACAAAAAAAATCTTGTTTACATATTCTTTCTAGTGGCCTATGTGTCTAGTAACACAGATTTTTTTTAATCTATCGATCAAATAGTGTAGAGCTCAGACAAAAATATGAGGCAATACTGAAATCTTTAATAGGGCTCTATTTAACAAAATCTGAATGAATCTTAAGCATTTAAGTGCATCATATTTATCTGGTTATTAAAATCCATTGCTGGCAAACAACATTGCAAGTTATTATGAATCACACCTACCAACCAATCATTTCTGATAAAATATTGACTAGTTATCCAGCTTTTCAGAAATAATGGTTTTGATTTTCTTTTCCTTATACAGAAATCAATGTCTCGGGCAAAAACCTGGCCCAATAGCACTGCCGTTCCGGTTGTTGCTGTCTGAAATACTCTCATTCCCAGCAGGACTTGTGTCTAGAATTGTTATTTACAGTTGTTGGGTGATTTAGAAAATTCCCTTACTATAACATCCACACCGATAAATCTACTGAAATGAACTTTGGGAGGAATGGAGAGAGAGAGAGAGAGAGAGAGAGAGAGAGAGAGAGAGAGAGCAAAAGCATAAGAGACTCTATTGTCAGTCCAAGTTGGAAACCAAAATTGCCTTCTTGGATGTTACCCTCAGTTTATGTACAGCTGGCTGATTCAGATTCAGTTTTTTGTGGCACTTTTCCTCATATATGCATAATTCACAAATAAATTTGCTCAGTTGTGCAAGCCCTCCAATTCGGGTCACTCTCTGCTCTAGCTCTCCCCAGATGAGCTTGGTGACGCGCCACACATTCTCACTAACACCTGAGCACACCCAACGTCTGTCCAAATCAGTGCTACTTCGCATGAATCATCAACGCCTTGAGCTTTTGGGCTGAAACCAAATGCTTTGCAGGCCACTTATCGATCAGTTTGTCTTACAGAATATAATCTGTAGAAACACTGATAAACACAGAGTTTTTGTTTGGGTGAGGAAAGATGCACAAGGCCTAAAAGAGGCCTCCGTTTCAATAGCCAGCCAGTAGAAAACAGTGTAGTGGGAGCACACATAAAACAAGATTTAAACAGTTAGTATTTACTACACCTGTCATGTATTAACCAGTGTGAGGATGAAATTAAGAAGTGGCTTGATATATGAAGATATTCAATCATTTCGTGTTGTTGATCGGAGTTGATGGGTCTTCAATGCGCAAATATAAAAGCACAGAGACATACCAGTATCTTTACAATGGGATGTCAGTCGAGACTTCGTGTTTTTAACTTTTCAGGGGCTGGTTTAAAATTTCACAACTGTCCCTCTGGTGTGAGGGTTTTTTGAAACGGCAATTTTTAATGGACTTTAATGGCGACACGTTGAGCTTCACGCAGTCCGACACAGTCAGCAGTATCATTCAACATATTGTAAGTTATTTGAACAAACCATAATAAACATATTCAACTACTACATGTTATGAGTTCTGTTTGCGTTTTATGAAAATATTACATCGCTTCGTACGCACTAAGTGGAGACATGAGCTTATGAAATTATTTGCTTACTTTTTAAAGTATTTGCTTTTTTTATTTAATACATAAAAGTACACATTACGAACTATTATAAACATCAACTAAGCAGATTATGTCATATATAATAATATATAGTAGCAGAATAAATAAATCAGCATATTTTTATCAGCAAAACATTAGTTGTTTTTAAACAATTATTGCATTTATTGTTTACTGGTAGTTTCTATGAAAGGTTTTACTGGATGGATTTGTAAATACAGATCATGATTGCATGTGCGCCACATACACATTCAGTTCTTATGCATGGGGTTAAAACAAATGTTTTATAGAGATTTACTGCATTTGTATCAGCTATTATGCAACCCCTAACTGCACAAATTATGTCTGTCTTCTTGGATTTCTTAATAAACATTAAACAGCCAGTCAAAACGGCAAACTTGTGTCCTTCGCAATAGACTACCATTAGCTTTAGTGGCTCACCAGAAGTCATAAACCGGAAAGCTCAAAGATGGCAGCGCCCACATTTACGTCAAGAAACAGGTGGATTGCAAAGAAAATACACTTTAAATAGGCATGTGTTTCCTGTACATTTACTTTAATGCATTTGGCAGATGCTTTCAGCCAAAGCGACTAACAGTGCACTTAAGAGCTAGATTTATCACTGTGTACCATGTACAGCAATAAAAGCGATAAAAGTCTATTAGTTAAAACACACACACACACAACAGAGACATTGCTAATAGATTTTTCACCAAGTGTTGTGTTGAAAACTCCCGCTGTGATAAATCAAATGTACTACCATATACTGTATCTAACTTTCTCTACAGTCGCAGCCCAATTTTACCCCTGAGGAAAATTGCCTTTGACTCACCAATGCCATAATCCACAGAACCTTCAGCAATAGATACCTTTATTACAAATTAAAGTTTCAAACAAACATTAAAGAAGCCTGATATTACATTTGCGGTTTACTTTTAGCTCGCTTTGAATTCTGATTTTAGCTGATTCGTAGGAAATTAAAAACGTTTGGCTTCTTTATATGGCCTTGATTTAAGTTAACTCTACTTCGTTTAAGAAACTTGGACTTTTTACACAGCCAAGACTTTGCTAAATGATTTTGCAAACCGAGTTTAACGGTACTTTGACTGATATTAGCATACCTGTCAATAAAAAGGCAGAGAATGTGTTAGTCCCACAGATGAGCTATTGATTTAAATTAATGCCGGTACTTTTGGGGATGAACCATAAAACAACCCATTACAGAAGGTAATTGCTCATTAAAAGAGCTAGATTTTTATCCTGTGGCCAGCACAAACACATTTGTAATACATATAGGATTCAGGATTTATGAACAGTGTAGCAAGCCAAAAGTCTTCAAGGGTGACAGCATAAATTTAAGACATTCGCGCATTTAATTATAAACAAGTAAGCTGCTACCGTCGTACTGTTTTATGAATGCTCGACTCAGTGGGAGTTCTACATTTTTAAACTAAGACTAAGTGTTAAGTGCATCTTAAAAGTGAAGTGTAAATAGAATATACTCACATACTACATATATCAGTATGCTCATTTAATGTCCAAAATCTCTGTGTGCCAAAAAAAACATAGATTTCCCAGTGTGCATCAAATGGACACTTCCATGAAGCCACAGGAAAGGAGAAGTCACCAAATTCTAAAAGTTAGTAGATTTTAAAATACTGATAACTGTGAGCCGGTCAGATGTTTTCAAGTGTAAGCGGTCGTTTAAACGCAGCTGAAAACACTAAGCGTGTGGACGCTTGCAAGAATTTCTTCAGCTAATGCCAGGTACACACCAAAAGATTTTTTACACCTTATAAGATTTTCAAAATAGACCACAAACATGGAGATAAAAAATCCTAGATTTAACAGTTTTGCTCCTTTAGTGTGTGGTGCGCCATGATGTGTCAAAGACAGCACACCACACACAAACAGATTTTCAACCCGAGTCTCAACAGTGAACACAGTAAAACTCGTGAAATCTCGCGAGACTTCAGAATAAGCATAGCGGACAATGTGCAGAAAGAAATTTCAATGGTAGTGCTTGGAATGATTTTCACAAAAAATTCAAGGGGAAAAAAAGGATTGGGTAAAGTCATGGAGACAGTGGGAACATTGTCTGTACAAGTTCACTTTGCATCAAGCTTTGTGCTGCGCCATGACTGCTTCATCTTCCATCATCTCGCTTTCTGATTGGATATTGATTCGTTTTACGTGATAATCTCAAGAGAGTGCACGCGTTTGTCCTTGGGGTTCCCCCCACACACGTCAGGATTTCTGATCGTAAATATTAAACATGTTTGCGATCAGGGCGGCTTCAACATTCTTCTGATCAGGTTCGGACACTCTTAAAAATCTGATAAGATAATCTGTAGAACCATCAAGATAATTGGGACATAGCTACTGTAGGATTGTCGGAAGAGGGGAATCAGCCCAAAATCAGCCCGATTTTCTTTTGGTGTGTACCCGGCATAAGCGCTTTGGTTGTTCATCAGTCGTACGATGCAGCAGTTGGTTGTTTGTAGTTTATTTCCTGCCTCTCCTCCACTGTGATTGGACCGCTGAGTGAAAAAGTGACATTAACGAGCTAAGCGTTTCCCCCAAAGTGGAACCTTTTTCCAAATGCTGTCATTTTTAAAATGCGGCGCCTTTATTTAAAACAATTATATAATTCAGACGTAAATACCTTGGTGTACATGCCCGCTAAGATACAGTATAGGTACAAGAAATGTATATGTCTGGATGTATATGTCTGGATCCATATACTATATAGAACATACTGTTTTAACAGTTGATAAAAAGTTACATAATCCAATTCGGTACGTACTGTCACAGTGTGTGATTTCGGATACAGGGATGTTATCACAGCTACAGTGTTTATACTTTGTTGAAAAAACGTCAGGATATCCCAGTCCTCAGACATGGCTCAGGTGCCTCTTTTATGAGTCTTTCCCCCCCATTTCATCATCCAACAGGTGAAAATTTTAAATCTGAACGCTTCAATAAAGCAATACCGCACCTTTTCTCAAAGGGCCACCTGATTAAGGGTACCATTCAATGTGTAAAACCATTAAAGTTAGGTTTAAAACTCAGGAACAATCTTAAGTATTACCAGAAAAATTTAATACTTAGATACAATAAAAAAACTCTTTCCAAACAAAGTGTTACTGTGGGTTTACACCAGACGTGTTTGAGGAGTCAAATTCGCGTCTACCGCGTGTAGTTGGACGCTTAAACATTTTGAGTGTACTCGCTTCATTCGTGCGTGAAAGCCGCACTTGAAATTCTAGTCATCATGACATTCACACGGAAATTCGCGTCATGGGAGGGGCTTCTGTGACTCTGCTCGCTTCCTGTAATCACGTCACTACTAGAGCAAGGTCCTGATTAGTTTCCCGCGGCAACGCTCAATTTGCGTCATTCGTGCAGAGTAGACGCGCGAATGAGGCGGAATCGCGTCTACCGCGTCGCGCTAAATGCCTCATTCACGCCGCGAGACCTCCAGACGCGCGTCAACGCATCTTTACTTTGACTTAACATTGAAATCACTCGCGCTTGATGCCTCTACCATTGCTGGTGTGAACGCAGCATTATGCATTCCATTTATTGATGATTAAATGGTATGGATGGCCCATGCTTTTATTACATATTGGTGATTCAGAGCTGAACAAAATCAATGCATATTTAAATTTAGTTAAGACAAAATTGAAACAAACTGATTGAAAAACAAATTGAAACCGTCCATGCTTTTCTGTCCTGCTGAACACACACTGGTATCTTCCACCATTGTCAAACAACTATATACAGCATTTATGAATAAATATGAATTGCCATACTTCAGCTACAATGTGCTACCTGACATTCCTTTGTAGTTTCACCTGCCTACTTTCAATTCTTAGTATGGATCTCAGGTATTCATCTAAAAAGGTCTGTGCACTGTTACCAAGGCGACTACACACCCACTTATTGTATTTTGGGGAGCAATTAGCGTACCAAAGACTTGTTAGCATGTTTATTGCACCTTGTCTTTTGTATTGTCTATGTTCTTTGTTGTATTCACAGTGAAATATCTCAGACAGATGAGTCAATGAAAGTTTATATCAACAAATCCATAGTTTTCCTTCCATTTTGCTTTCAACAATGAAAATGTATCAAAGACAACATTTATTGGAGCAACTGCTTTGTATTTCATTTCAAGATCAATGTTAATATCGTTGTTTCAAAAGTGAACTAATGCGAGTTGAACTATTTTAGTGTTAGTAGTACCACTACTAAGTTTAGGTAAACTGGTTTGAAGAATCGTCCTTTGATCATTCGCAAACAAACACGCAACTCTACAGGCAGAAGAAGTATATGGCAATCCTTATCTAACACGAGTGTGACACATTTGACCCGCTTCACTGAGTTTGGCCAGTCAGGGATTACAGCTTGAAGCAAAACTCAAATTTATATTTATGAATGTGCAGATAGTCAGTAAACAGTTTAACGGCATAATAATGGAATGCTTTAAATGCATTCACTTATTTTTGATATACTAAATTTTCAATGACATTATCCAAAACCATTTCCATCCATTTTGGAAAATCTAACTTCTTGCCCTTATTTAAAATGCCATTTCAGGAAAATATTATTATTAAAGAACTTTAAAGCATGACATACAATTTCTATGCGGTTACTGTTTGAATGTCATTCTTGATTCAATTCTTAAAGGAAAACACCACCGATTTTCAATATTTTACTATGTTCTCACCTCGGATGAATTAATACATACCTATCATTTTTCAATTCATGCACTTTTAATCTTTGTACAGCGCCTCGTAAATGTGTTAGCATTTAGCCTAGCCCTTATTCATTCCTTAGTATCCAAACAGGGATGAATTTAGAAGCCACCAAACACTTCCATGTTTTCCCTATTTAAAGACTGTTACATGTGTAGTTACATAAGTAAGTATGGCGGCACAAAATAAAACTTTTGTTTGGAACCATAGGAACGAATGGGGCTTGGCTTAAATACATTCAAGAAGCACTGTACAAAGATTGTGAGAGGTTGTGTCCAGCTCTCCCCTACATATTCCTCTTTATTCTGTTGACAAAGAGTGTCAAGTCCTAACAAACACAACTTTTTAAAGCTTTTAAAACACCTCCATGTATGGGAATACTGTAGGGCTATCGATAAAATCCATAATAATCAATTGTAAAAATAGTTTTCAACGAATTTCATTATTGAGTAGCTGCTCTGTGACGTCACATGCTCACGCAACACCATCGTAGGGACAGCGAACAAGCATCCGCTTTATACCGTGCGAGCTGTATGTTAATAAAGTAAGGTGCCTTTTCTTCATACAACGCAACCTGCGCACTTATAAAATCAGGTTCTGCTTCTTCTTACAGCACGACCACCAGCTTCTTTCTCACCAGCACATCTCTAAAGATTACAACTCAATACATTTATATTTTGATATTTGGGGCCAGATTTACTTACAGCTTGCGTCATCGCAAACCATTATTTTGGCGTTAAATAACGACTGTAGGTATTTACTAAAGATGCGCAGTAGATAATTAATGGTCTAGTAATTTTTGCGACTGATCTTATTACATATGCATTTCTAGGAGTTACCCTTTCAGATGCAAAATTTATGGAAGGAGAGCATTTAAATGATTAACGCAAAGCGATTTACTACTTGCACGTGTAATATTAGTGGTATTTGCGCCATTATTTAACGTCGAAAAAAGCATGTCTTAAATCATTTTGCTCCTGAACGGCTGCAAGAGTAGCTGATAATAAGAGGCTTGGCAGAGACGGTACAAGGCAGAAGATTTTTTTTACACGTAAGAGTTTATTTGTAATGCCAGAGGAACATATTCAAAAATACTGTTTGCCAAGCAAAGTGATTTTTGCTGGATGAAATAAAAGAGATACCAGACAGCAGACCACTCTGGGCCGGATTCGCACTGTAACCGCGCCAAAGTCAGCAGCTCTGGTGCAGATCTGGCCCGGAGTTGTCTGTTGTCTGGGGAGAGGTCACACAATAGCAATTGTTTTAAAACTTATTGTAAACCTTCACTTTCAGTGTACTATGGCTTTGTTTGCTGGGATGTCCGTGGTGCTGAACTCAAGCGCATCAGGCGTCAGTAGGTCACCAACAACTCATTATCTCTGCTTATTTGCCAAACTGAATTTGAGCTGCTCGTAGAAGATTGCGTTAGTCATTTAATTATTTAATTTGCACCTTTTTAGTAAATAACACACAGATATAAACACTCCCATCTGCGCTTTTTCGGAATTGCGCTTTCAGGCTAATTTGCCCCATTTAGTAAATCTGGCCCTTAGATATTTAACCTTTTACAATTTAAAAGCTGCACTAAAGTTTTTATTTAGGGCTTAAAATATTAAATAAAAAGATATTAGTAATATTCAAAGTGAATACCCCAAAGTATCTGATTAGCCGATTATTCTGAAAAAATAATCATCAATATAAATGATAATGTATAATAATCATTAGTTGCGAACCCAGAATACTGTAAACTTTACTAAAAAGTTAATGAATGCAGGTAAGGTAAAAAAAAATGTCCTATTTGTGCCAAGCTAGAAAAGTACGTTTTCTTTTGCTTTTCAGAAATTTGACCTTGAAATTAAGCTTCGAA
This sequence comes from Misgurnus anguillicaudatus, assembly GCF_027580225.2. NCBI lineage: Eukaryota > Metazoa > Chordata > Actinopteri > Cypriniformes > Cobitidae > Misgurnus > Misgurnus anguillicaudatus. Next base: position 30,584,010 of record NC_073348.2, read on the forward strand.
ATTAACATTTAGCAGCACTTTAGGAGGTTATCTGCCACTTAAGCCACAAGGTTGTTTTGTAAGTGTTTGCAGAGGGCCGTTGCTTTCTTCCAAGTTTCTAAAAGATAAACACACCTTATGTTCACACTTACACACACATTAACAACATTAGAGAACTTGCGATTGCTAAAAGTTGGCACAAGGCCGATCACTCTGCATGCAAACAACATCTTGCATTTACATTAAAACATTACAGCTCTTGCAGGAAGGTTAGGTTATTTGCAGTCCAAATCTACACTTTGATGCAAGGGCAGTTTAAATTATAGTTTTATTATAATATTTTATACAGTAAAGGTTTCAAACTAAACTGCTTCACTAATCTGAGATGCTGAGACATATCAGTATGGTCTACCCCTCAACATATGTCAAAATTCAGACATTGTAAATGTGAATGTCAATTTAAAGCTTGGTTTATATAAGTTATTCAATCCTGGCTTCTCTCATGAGATATCAATAACAAACCCCATAGATAAAAACTCTTGAATTGTGTAGATGACACCAAGTCTGGTTAAGCATTTTCGTCAGTTCTTTGACGGTTATCAGTTGTGTCTTTGGACCAGACCGTTTCTTTATCCTTCAGCTCTCTCTTATGTGAGCAGTCAGAACAGGTGTTTCTTTTCTCTGCCCATTATCAGCCTCCACACAGACAGATGTGAGACTGCCGAGAATAAGTAGGGAATATCTTCACCTTGTACAAAGCTTTAAGCAGGCTGTCATTTAACTTGCCTTCTGCTTTGTTGAGTGACTGCAAGGTCAGCTTCTCCCCTCATACAGGTTGAAATTACACCGCTCAGAAAACACACATTTGAGCTTGGACACTCAAATACAACATAAACACCGTGAAAGGTTTAAATGGGTGTAAAGTAGTAGTAGAGTAATACACTGTAAAACCTAAAAGTTAAATCAACTCAAACCATTTAAGGAAACCGGTTGCATTAAACCATTTAAGTTTTAAAACACATACATTTGAGTACTGTGAATTTAAACAAATTAAGTAATTTGCAGTTATGCACATATATATTTAAGTTCACACTACTTAAATATAAGTGCATAATTGCACATGACACAAGTTCACAGTACTTAAATGTATGTGTTTTAAAACTTAAATGGTTTAAGGCAACCGGTTTCCTTAAATGGTTTGAGTTAAGTTGACTGTTAGGTTTAGGTTATAAATTTACTTCGGCATTCCTGTTAAACATAGTAGATCTAGTGCTGTTTTCATACATAAAGCCTTAAAGAGCTACCAAAGACGAGAATAACCAATGTCCAAGGGATATGCTCATTAACATCTTAAACCGAAGTAAAAGAAAATGTACTAACTTTTTTATACTTTACACTGTAGCATTAGACGACAGGCATTTTTTTCTCGCATACATTCAGATATTACAATAAAAAAAAAACAACATAACACAAATAATAATACTATTAATAACAATAACAAGCTACGATAGTACATACCGGCAAACGGAAGCGATCAACCCAGTTTTCCAGTTTGGTCACGTGACGTTCCACATATACTGTATTATAAGGGGCTGTTAACACGACAATGTTTTTGACCCAAAACTGGAATGTTTTTATGCTTTTTGCATGTTTCTTAACATGACAGGGGCATTTTGGGGTCCTAAAATTGTAAACTTTTGGAGATGGGTTTCAAAGTGCAAGTATTTGAAAATGACACTCCGTGATGTAAAATTACAGAAAACATTTGTGTATTACGGAAAATTTCTGTAATTTATTGTGCCCGTTATTTTACAGTATTTTTCCGGCATCCCAGCTGCCAGAATTTCACTATTTTTTACAGATTTTTTAAATGTAAAATTACAGAAAAAAATATTTTGTATTACGGAAAATTTCTGTAATTTATTGTGCCCGTTATTTTATTATAATTTATCTGTTTTTACGGATTTTTTTACAGTGATATGAAAACGCGATTCTGTGATTAAGGTGATGTCATGCGCGCGTGTTAATTCAATCGGCATGTGCAGCCTATAAGACTGCTTGTGCTGATACTCACTGCGTCCGAAACCATCTACTTCCATTCTAAAAGAAGTAGGCAAGTAGTATGTCCGAATTCAAAGAATTACAAGAAAAACAGTAGGCGAAGAATACCCAGATGACCTAATACTTCCGGCAAGATTTTGGAGTGTGCATTCAATGAACACTTTCCTATCCCGTGAGCCCCCGTGAGAGGAGTCACCCAGGCGTTGTCATATTCAGAAACTTTGGAAAGAGGTAACGTGGCTAATAGAGCAAATATATATAGGGAACAGCTGTTCCTTGTGATTAAATTTGCTTGTTTAATTGCATCCAAGTTAACGGCTCACCTGTTGTTACTGTATGATGATATTTTTAATGAAAAAATATTTCTGCTCTATAATTTCATCTGAAGTGCAAAGTATGTCACTGATCATAATGTAAATTTAAAAAAAGATCACATTTCTGTGAATCATACTTAACTTTTAACAGTGTTTCCCACAGGATTTTGAGGAGACTGTGGTGGTGATGACATCACCCGCTAATTAGCATATATGTGACGTCATCATGTTGTGTTTGCGTTTGATCTAGGCTGCGTCCAAAAACTCTAAATTGCTGCCTTCTGAGGCAGCTTTCCAAGGCAGGAAGGCATCAAGGCATGTCCGAATTCAATGTTAGGCTTACTTCCTGTCTCCTGAGATACCTATGAGTGGACGTACATTAAGAATGTGATTGGTCGAGCCCGGTCGAGTTCGAAAAAATAAAATGGCGGCCAAGGACGCGACTGGACCACCAATTTAGTGTAAATAAAGGTAGATTTTCACTTTTTACACATTTTAATTGCTTTTCTAGCGAGAAATTAGTATTGTAGTTTTCAAATATGTGATTAGTTATCACAAAGGCGCTCTCTGTTTAAATTTCAAACACGCTGCCTTAGAAGTGTGTCCGAAAGTCTTTCTCTGAGCTGCCTTCATACCTCCGAAGTCATTTCCTCATGAGGCAGCGAGGCAACGAGTCACTGCCTTGAGTTTTCGGACGCAGCGCTAGTGTTGGCACCTGAAATATGTTTCACTTTGATCTGTATCTGTATTTGATCTGTATTATATATCAAATTATATTTTGAGCCGAATTAAGCTGTTTTAAATGGTGAAATAAAAATGTAAATGGGAATCATGAAAATTCTATTTGTGGGGGCCAGTGTTGATTCTGTGGTGGGCCACCACAAATAAATCAATGTATAGGAAACACTGCTTTTAATATCCTAACGGCCATCTTAATTCATGGTAATGAAATAATTTATCTTTGTAAAGAGATGTTTTGTTATGCGTCACTACATCAACTGCATTTAAGCTCATTGTCATTGTTGAAGACATTGATCATCAATTAACTTTAAAAGTTTAAAAGTTTCATTCATTAAATATAATTACAAGTGAAACATTTTGCTCTCATATGTGTATGTTTTAGGTATTTTCATTTTTAAATGGCACATCACTCATTCTGACTACATTCATTGTAATCCTTCATTCACTTTGAAAAGCCGCTAAGCTCTGATGAGGGCACCTCAACTGTGATACTCTTAAATTCTGCACCAGTCTTCATGAAACAGTCCCTTAAAAACAGCTCTGGGATATTGATCCTGTCATCAGATCATGTGGGGACTTGATAATTGACGTCATGCTGCGGTCTCGCCACTTTCACCTTCCATTTCGGATCCGGCGAGGAGCGTTTAACAACAGTAATCAAGGTTTCCCGGGCAGCGGCAGAGCATGACAAAGGTCCTTGCTCATATTGTTTTCTCTCTTCATAGCTTGTGTTGCCATGTCTGTACTTTATAAGCAACATTGGCTTGTTTAACTTTGTTCACTTACAATATGGATGGTCAAGAGACCACCTATCCCCACCTATTGTTGGCATTCAACGGCATTATTTTATTATTAACTAATATGTATTTTCACTTTCCTAATAACGAGATGACTTTCTTTTAGGGTACTGATATAGATCAGCAAGTTCTGGCAACACTGCCTACAACTTTTTTCTCTCAACCAGATTAGGGATCCATTACTGAATCATGTTGGACCCGAGCACACAGTCCCAGCTTCCAGCTCATCTCACAGGGCTAGCGCAGCATCCATCATCACACCAGTTCGCATCCCCTGATAACAGCACATAAAGCTCACATCTGTCTTAATTGAACATTAACGAGAGATTACTTGCAACGCTAAACCTTTGGTTCTGTAAGACAACAACTGATACAAAGAAAACAAACGGGTTGATGGAGGAATAATTGGATGTCACGTTTTATCCCACTCTTCTCACTAAGCTCTCCGGAGAAAAGAAATATCATGGGCACTAATATCTGTACACCACAAACACAGGCAGTGATAAGGACACTGAACTTGAAAAAGGCGTAACGTGTCAGGCCTAAATTGGATAATAGGGCTGAATGACTCAAGAATAGTTTTAGAAAAAACTTCTTTTTAAAACTCTAGGGATGCTCCCAGAGCCACAGTGACTGGTGTTTTGTTAAAAACAGGATACTCATATCAAATAATATTTTATTTACATTGTGATATTAATTACATGTACCGCATATCTACAGCTTTAATATCTATTTATTGATATTTATGAAATGGAAAAAATTAATGTGTAGTGTACTATACTGGTAGTAATGCAAAATCTAATTTTGCATCCTAAATATATGATCTAATAAGAGGCATATAGTGGTTAATCCTGATTAAAAATGACGAAATCCTGCCCTCATGTGGACAAAGCGTGATTTTGCTTATTATTTGAAGAAATCAAGACCTAAATTACTTTTAGTAGATGTGTAATAATACTTATATTAATAATAATAATAATAATAATACTATCAATAATTTACCTATATCTTCAGTACTACTCGGTGATGTTGTCATTTTAACTCATACTGACTGAACACGTGTTTAAAACACACAAATGCAAAGTCATCATAGCAAACTGCTATAGATAGAAACCTATAAAAACAACCACAACTATGCATACTGCTGTTATAATATGAATTATATGAATTTCTCAGTCTGTGAGAACTTACAGTTGTGTGTATGTAAGCCTATTTTGGTTTGTTAAGATGCTTGAAATTCAAAAAAAAAAAAAAAAAAACTATGCACACTGCTGACATAAGGCACGACCACAAAATAAAAACATTTCAAGATCTTAGATTTACAAATAAAAATACGAGTTCAACACGTGCATGATCTTTAACAATATATATCTGGTTTGTTTTCTCTGTGTAAACTTTTGTCCCTGTCAAACACTGTCGAAGCAACCACACGCGTTTAATTGCGCCTGCGCGAGTAACTGTTACTGTTATGTACATAACTTACCTGAGACAACCGAATATTCCCGTTGCAGTACAGTCGGACGCTGTTATACTGTTTGTTTTGTTGCTATTTGTACTTTTTTTACTTATGTATGCAAACATTTTTGACAAATTTGATTTAGCTCAATTCTCTTCAAGTTTACACCTGTACGAACTAACTGACAAAAGATTTCATCTTATTGGCTGGATTGTGTAACTTCTCTTTGACGATTGGCTAGTTTTCACGTCGATCAATAGGCTAATTTAAGTTTAGTAGGCGGTTCTTGTGAAGAATAAATGGTGACGTATTCAAAACGCAGAACCCATGCTTGCAGTTTAATACAGCTCAGACATTAATTTGTGCAAATTAAAATTATTCTGACTTTAAACCCAAGTGGTCATAATGCGGCCAGTGGACAATTTTGCTTATTGTAGCAACTATTTAGGTAGAAATGACGTCACAAGTTGGGACATCTTAAAGGGGGCATTTCACAAGACTTTTTAAAGATGCAAAATATATGTGTATGTGTGTGAAGTTTTGGCTCAAAATACCATGTAGAAAATGTATTATAGCATGTTAAATTTTTTTTTTTTTTTTAAATCTGCCTTTGTAGGTGTGAGCAAATATGTGCCATTTTGGGGTGTGTCCTTTTAAATGCAAATGAGCTGATCTCTGCACTAAATGGCAGTGCCTTGCTTTGATTAAGGGGCGGATTATCCCCGTCTGACATCACAAGGGGAGCTAAATTTCAATTACCTATTTTTTCACATGCTTGCAGAGAATGGTTTACCCAAACTAAGTTAATGGGTTGTTCTTTTCCACATATTCTAGGTTGATAGAAGCACTGGGGACCTAATTATAGCACTTAAACATGGAAAAAGTCAGATTTTCATAATATGTCTCCTTTAAAAAGTCACTTATACATGTTTTATATACATGATTCATTACATTTAGGCATTTGGCAGACCGTTTTATTCAAAGCTTCTTACAGTGCATTCGAGATTTTTTTTTTTTTTCATCACTGTATCTCTCTCCAATGACTGCTAGCATTATAGTGTTAAGAGGAATTTGGGAAATAACTTTTTCTCTCAGACATCATTTATCTGCAAATAATTTACTATTTGTTGTACTGTCACCTCTGAAAAGACCATTACAGAATCCTCTGGGCAGATCTGTGTATCAGTACTCCATCATACTAATTGAGTTTCTCCTGGCTTTTAGCAGGCTCATTAACTCACTCAACTCTTATCACAGGCCAAACTGACTTGGATCACGAAAGATGATATTAATGTTGTGTTACTAGAGTGACCTTTTTCTGTTGGTGCTACACTAAATACCATGTCCTTAACTACTACAAATGGGAGAGTCAAATTGCTATCATGTCATAGAAATCACATACCGCTCATGGGTGATTGTATAATTGCAGGTAGCCTATTGGTGTCATTATTTTTTCAACATTTTCAAATGGTTTTTAATGAAAAGCTTAAATTCATTAATTAAATTCTGTTACTTGACTGTTACTGACCAACTCTGTTACCAAGATTGAGTAATTTTGTGTTGGTGGTATGTATACAGTATATTGTTTTAAATGGGACATATCAAATCTGACTTTTTCCATGTTTAAAGGACAAGTTCGGTATTTTACACTCAAAGCCCTGTTTTCAGATTGTTTATGGTGAAATAGAATGGTTTTGACTGAAATTTGGACATATGATGCTGGCCCGAGAATTTTCGGATGTTTGATGTTTTACCCCCCACCTCTACAATGGCTGCATAGGTGCACTGGAACAATCCTCCCTAAAATGCATGAAACTTTCGTTTACAAAGACGTGAAACTTACTGAGTGGTCAGGGGTGTTCACTGATATGCTCACACAAAAATAACTGCAAAAAAATGCGTTCCGACAGGTGTTTTAAAATGTATATTTTACTAATTGTAAACTGACTAATTCGGACAACAAAAATTGTCCAAAAAAGAAATAACAAAAAAGACAACAAAAAATCATGATTTTCAACTATATAAGGCCCTTTTCATGGACAATATTATATTCACTCTAAAATAATAAATAAATAGTGCTAAATAGCCCTTAAAGTCCGTAATGATAGGGGAACCATTTCTAGCGCCATATAGCACCTATAAAGCACCTATGAAGAACCAAATATGGTTCTATATAGCACAATATGGTTCTACACAGGTGCTACGTGGCACCCAAAATGGTTCCCTATATGATTATGAGCCAGTGAAGCACTTTAAGTGCTATTTAGCACCGTTTGTTTTTAGAGTGTTGATATGGCCAGTGACATCTTATGATCCATGCCAATGAGTACAAACTTTTAAAATAATAAAAAAATATAACCATTTGAAAAAAAGATGGAAAAATATTGACTTTAGACATCAGTACCAGTACCTGCAATTATATACTCACCCATATGTATACAGGTCTTTTATATCAGAATAGTTGTGTGTTTATCTGAATGTTACCTACTTGAAATTGTTTATAAAATTCAAATAACCAACATCTAATTTTCTCTTGTCCAACAAAACCCACAAAGTTTTGCCTTTTTCCTTCCTCAGGTTTCTGTCTGTGTGGCCATACTGTGAGAATAAAAGGTCTTTGAGATCAAACATTGGTGCTGAGCAAATGGATCTCACACAGAGAGGGCAGCAGATGGACTGAGCATCCGGACACAGTATAGCACCTCTCCAAACAGACTTTCAATGAGCCACAGCGAAAACTGAAAGAGGTCGACAGTAGTAAATGATTGTTTAAAAAAATAAAAATTCAAATTCGGTTGCTGGAATGCATCACAAACCAACACAGTATATGTCATTTTCGTTTAGGTGCTGTCGATATATCAGATATTTTTAGTGCTTTGATTGAGGAGCGCTGATATAGGATCACTGTACTGTGTAATGTGGAAATAAATGAAGCCAATATCAGATACAAACAATTTTTTTTTTTTTTAAAAGATGATTATGCTAGTATTCACCCAGAATAGATAATTAGAATGAAAAAAATAAAAAATAAATAGAGATATGTAATATGCTTAAGTTATACAGTATGGAAACTCTATTTTGGAGGCTTTTTGAAAGGTTATATTATAATGCAGATTTCTGCTTTTTGTATTCCTAAGGTGTGTCAGACACCCATAGGGATTTATTTAAGTCTAGGCTTTAATTTTAATTCTAGACTGAAAGAAAATGATTTTAAAGAGTAAACTAATCGCTATCTTCATCATTATTCATCTCATAGATTTAGCTGTTCTACAAGGCCTTTAGTTTCCTACAGGACCAGTCCACTGGTTGGTGCTTTAGGCAAAACAACATGTTGTAGTCTCCTGCAACTCATGGTACCCATGGTGGTTTGGCTCTGTAAAGAAACAGAGAGTTCTGTTAGGGGCATAAGTCTTTATTTATTATTTATTTATTCATCTGGTTAACAACCTAAAGGTAAATAAAGTGCTGAAATATATCAAAACCTAAAATTTTGTCTGTAAAACTATTCAAATTATAGCCTCCTTTATAACTAGTTAGATTGTCTAATATGTACAACTTTAAAAGGTTGGTATGCACCATATTATCTAAAATTTGTATATCTTCGAGAAATGTCATGTTTTTTTTTATCCTGATAATAAAATGATATTCACATACACACTAAATACATAAAAGGTTGCATCACATGCAATGGTCAACATTGAGCACATCAAGCTAATCTGATGATTTTCTGAACATCCCATATAATAGCCACGAAAACACCAACAAGCAAGATGCGTTTGAGCACATATATCAGAGTGACTGTACCGAGCGTCATGTCTTCCTCCACAAGGGGGTGCTGCTGTGGGCAGTGCACTACTTTCCCTCTGGCTGCTCCCAACGCAGTCATGAGGTCTACAAGATTAAGCTTGCCCTCCTCTCTGGCCTCCCTAATCTCCTCCTCGAGCTCTTCCACAGCCTCCGCCGCCTCTTCAGCCTGCTCCTCCGTCATCAAGCGCTTTCCGGCCTTCACTCGAGGAGGCGCGAGGGAACAGACGGCCCTCAGGCGCCCGTACGAACGCAGTTGTGCTACGTTGGCGCGTAGGAAGAGCAGCAGCACGTTCAGGTCATTAAGCGGGCAGCCCAGTTTCTGCCCGCTGATGAGGCCTAACGCAGGCAGCACCTCGTAAAGAGAGAGGAAGGTCGTGTCCCAACAGAACAATCGCAGTAGGCTAAAGAGAACAATAGGGCCCAGCAGCACATAGACGGCACCGTTAGCCACGCTAATGACCTGGAACACAAGCAGGCCAGTCATTTTACACTGAACGAGCTCAGGCACCCAGGGCTGGTCACGCAGGAGCCCGGTGCGTACGTAACAGCTGAATTCATCTTGCAGGAACGCGGAGAGGTGGAAGTAGACCAAGTACAGGCACGATGCAGACATGAAGGTCAGCAGAAGGAAACTTCGCAAGAAAAGCATGCTGACCAGGAAATAGGAGCCGTGCTTGCACTGCATGTATCTCTCCAGCAGGGGGTACTCAAAGTATCGCATGCGTTTGGCTCTAAAGAGACAGACGTGACATTTATTAGAATAATATTTCTTGGGTTCAGGAGATGGTTAACATATTTTCTCATATGCCTGCAGTAATAATTATAAATTCTTTTTTTAAGCTTTGCAAATGCATAAATTAAATTGAAATGTGTTAAACAACATACAACTTAAAAGGATGTTTGTCTGTGCATCCCAGCTAGCCGATCAAATATAGTAATAATCTTGGCCTAGCCAATAGTACCGTTTGAGTTCTGTTTGTCCAAACAATGGTAGACTGATTGCCTATTCAGGTAGAAATTTTATTTCCTGATGCTATTGGCACCGAAAATCAAACATTTCACTTTTAAAACTTAAAAGAAGAAGCATGTTCATAATATGAGATACCTCTCAAGCTCAGCTTGAAACTGCAAAGGGTCATCGGTTCTTTCTTTAAGCTCCAGAATGTTTTGAGCCAGACGGACGGAGCGGTTGTAAGATTTGTCCAGTTCATCAATGATAAAGAGCAGGTCAGAGCTCAGGCTGGGCGTGGCCAGAAAACGCCATATCAAAGTAGGTATGTACATCATCACGGCCATGACCAATAAGGAGTATGGAAAAATCTGAAGATGCCAAAGGGAAGAAAACAAATCAGTTTTGTTATGATAAGAATTATAGATAGTTCTGTAGAAATTTCGACAGTTTGGTATACATGCAATTTTTACAGCAAATACAAGAGGGATTTTTTTTCACAAAAGGGATTCTTGTATTAGTATCAACTTTGTTTATTGTTACACCTTAATTTATTCAGTAGACATAAAAATACCCACAAATGAGACAACTGTTGAAATGCAGTAATAACTGTAGAGTAAAATTCACTGTAAAATTACAATATTGCTTGAGGCTGTTTGCCAGTTACTTACTGTAGATTTAAATTTATGTTATTTACTGACAACAGTTAAAAGTTCTTCAAAGTTAAATAAACATTAACAAGTCTTTGTCTTTACAGAATAAAGCTTTAAAATAACAGCCTCATGCAAAGCATTCTAGGACCCAAAATTTGAAAATAAAGAACAGAAAAAGGTTGATGAGGATTTTTGGTTCTCAGAATGCTTTTTTGCGTTATTTTATAGTTTTATTCTTTATAGTTTTATCCTCTACTTCACGCTTAAATGACATCAATAACAGAATTTTTGACTAAACTCCACCCACAGAAATACGTCAGTCGCCAAACTAAGCTCACACGGCTCTGCTAAGTTAAGTGGCTGTCCAATCACAACAAACTAAACAAGCTACACAATCAGAACTCGTTATGTATTTCTGAAGGAGGGACTTCATAAAACAAGGTAGACATCATCTTTTATAGAGATTAAATTATATGAAAAATACTATAAAAAAATGTACACGTGAAACATGAACACGTTATATTGTGCATTGTAAACACAATCAAAGCTTCAAAAACACAGAAAGAACGGGACCTTTAATGTTTATTTAACTTTGAACAAACTGTTGTCAGTAAATAACATAAATTTAAATCTACAGTAATTTACTGGCAAACAGCTGCATAACTACCGCAATTTTTACAGTGTTGATAGCCAACATAATCTTATGGCAGTTTGTGACTTTTTTACAAGGTGATTCATTTGTATGAATACAAACATATCTCGTTTGTTTCAGTATGATCTGCTTTCACCCCAGTGATGTTAGGTTAAGGGGTGGGGTTTTATTATTGTTTTTTTTTTTTTGCCTGATCTCACAAATTTCTGTGGTGAAATATTTAGCTAATTTTTCCGTGCGATTGTCACGGATCTCCGCATTTTTCTGTGTCCGTACCACGGACTTTCTTTTCCATGTCAGTTTCACGTATTGGTTTTCCTATTTTTAAAAAATTGTCGCTTGGGGATAGATTTGGAGTTTGGGTTAGGATGTCACTTTAACTATTGGTTTATAAAAAAATTCTGATTTTTAAACCATTGTCGCCTGGCGTTAGGGTTAGGATGTCATTTTATGTAACAGAAAGTCATTCTAACCCCAAATATAAATGAGCAAAATATTCTGTGACTATACTACGGAAATTCGTGAGATCAGGTTGGTCTTTTAACGATTCATATTATGAAAATGTATACAAATTAGCCACCTCATAAATAGTTACGTATTAGGCTGTGATAGCATAGCTCTATTAATTTTACATAATATTCTTTTGCAAACATTTGGGAAGCAGAAGACAAGCAAATACCTCTATTTTATCTCTATATATCTTAACGTTGACCTCTTGTACTTTATATTCCTACTGTATTTATAATCTAACAACGGTGTTTATGACTTACTTTGTGCACCCACAGTGAACGTTCTTCAAAGTTTCCATCTGTGTCAAACTCGTGGTGCATTAGAGAGTCCCAGCAGTATGTGTCTACATATGCTGCCTGCTTTGCTGTGAAGTTGTTGGGAGGAAAGCAGCTGATCTGTGGTCCTGGGGGGAGAAACAAAGAAAATTAACATGCAGAGTTATAAATTATAGAAGTTTAACACTGTAACGTTGAAGTGTAAAGCAAAAGCTGTTGGCTAGACTTTTCCAGGAATCCAGATGTTGAACTACCATGGTGGTAAGTAACGCCCTTTGAAGGATTTGATTTCTGGGTAGTAGGGTGTATCCCGCTACTAAAAGAAGGCCAAACCTTACTTCATACAGACCACTTGAACATGTGTGCCACCATCCAAAACCTACACTAAACCTTCAATTTACTCACTGAACATGACATACTGTACCCCACATCTGCTGCAACAGAGAACAGAACTCCTTAAAACATCTCTGAAAATTATATGATATTAAATTGCTTTAAAGCAGGAGAGATATTAATAGGGATTTGATGCTGTGCTGATGAAAAGTTTTAATCTTAATCTGTTTAAGCAAAATATACATGGTTCAAAGTCATATGACTGCAATTTAAAAAGCTATGATGTAAAGAAATATTTTAAAATCTGCACTATGGCTAAACGTAAGCACATTTATGACACTGATCACAGTAAGTCGCTTGTATCAATGGTTAAGTGTAAAAATGTCCTTGCTTCTATTGGCTATTGGTATGAATTCATACAAAGTGAATAGTACAAAAACATACAATTATCATAAAATAAAAAACAATAATGCCGCCCCTAACCTCAGCATCCCAGGGGCAAAATCAAATTGTAGAAAAATGTACGAATGTGGTCGTACGAATTAATACAAATTAGCCACCTCTTAAAATACATACGAATTGCCATAGTGTTTATATAGTCTGATAGCATTTAAAGACGGAGTACATGATGTTTGAAAGCCAATGTTGATATTTGAAATCACCTAAACAAACACGCCCCTACCCCAATAGAATCTGGACCTTCTGTTGATAGACCCGCCCCACACATACGCAACCCGGCAAGGATGTCGGTTAGTAGACACGCTTCTTACTGCTGATTGGCTATAAGTGTGTTTTGGTAGTCGGTCCGTCTCCTTTTCCAAAGCGTTTTTCAAACATTGTGGACTCTGCCTTTAATATTCTGAAATCATGCTGGGAAACATGGATCATCAGGATTTGCAACACAATCTTACGGGAATTCATATGCATTTTACGATGTTTTATATATATGGTTTTATTAAAAAAATCTCTATTTTACAATTATATACAAGGATTTATAAATTTATATAAGATTATATTTTAGTTCGTATTAGCTCGTACATGAGATAACGCTAAATAATTCGTATTAAGTTGTACATTTCTGTACGATTTCCTTCAGCCTTTAACGCTGGGGTTAGGGTCGAGGTTAAGGGTGGGGGTTCGTTATTGAGGTTTTTTGTACGATAAACTTTGTACCAATCAATTGAAATTAGCCAACTCGTAAAATATGTTACAATTCTTCTGAGATCAGGCGACCACATTATGACATTTTTGTACAATTTCCTTTTGCCCGTAACGTTGGGGTCGAGGTTATGGGTGAAGTTTCGTTATTGGGGTTTTTTAAACGATTAACTTTGTACAAATTAATTTAAATTAGCCAACTCATAAAATATGTACGAATAGACCCCTTCACGGTTCACGTCGCAGGCAGTTTCCACTGCGCATGTTGGGGTCAGAAAAGTCATTACAGCAGATTGAGTTGCGTATTATTCAGTATCGTCAAAAATGCCTACTTACGTCGTGGGGTGTGAAAATCACACCAGGTCTTCCGTTAAGTTTTTCGCGATTCATGCAGAATCTCAAAAACAAAAAAATACAACATCTGCGTCTGCAAGCAATTAACGTGCAGACTGGGACAATGCAAAGATCAAAGAGGCTTGTGTTTGTAGTGCTCACTTCATTTGAGGTAAGTCAGCATTTTTCAGCCGTGTTAGATTAAATTATAAAGCCTAAATGGTATGAACAGTTTGACCCCATGCTGCGCGTGCACCCGATCGTCATTCAATGTTTACAAACCTTGAAGGGGTCTATTCTTGTAAGATCAGACAACCACATTCAGACATTTTTGTATGATTTCCTTTTGCCCGTAATGCTGGGGTTAGGGTTGAGGTTAAGGGTTGGGTTTCGTTATTAAGGTTTTTATACGATTAACTTCATACAAATTAATTAAAATTAGCCAACTCTTAAAATATGTACAGTTTCTTGTGAGATCATGCACCACATTCAGACATTTTTGTATGATTTCCTTTTGCATGTAACGCTGGTGTTAGGGTCGAGATTAAGGGTTGGGTTTCCTTATTGAGTTTTTTTTATACAATTCACTTTGTATGAATCAATTTAAATTAGCCAACTCTTAAAATATGTACAGTTTCTTGTGAGATCAGACGACCACATTCAGACATTTTTGTACAATTTCCTTTTGCACGTAACGTTGGGGTTAGGGTCGAGGTTAAGGGTTGGGTTTCGTTATTGAGATTTTTATGATTATCATAGTTTTTTATGTGATTAACTTTGTACGAATTGATTCGAATTAGCCAACTTGTAAAATATGTACGAATTCTTGTGAGCCCAGGCGACCACATTCAGACAGTTTTGTAAAATTTGCTTTCGCACCTGTGATTTTATGGTTAGGGGTGGGGTTTAATTTTTTCTCACTTCGTAAGCATTCGTACAAATTTCCCTAAGATTAGGCTGGGTATTTGCAATACATGGACTCCATGCCAGCTCAAGTGCATGACATCATAAAACTGGGGAATGCATGCCAAATAGTGCAAGTCTGAAAGTTCATTTTCCACCTATTCTTTACTACTCACTGAAGTTTTTAAAACTGACCATATATTTTGCAATAAACATTGCATTAAATTTGTACAGCCGGCACACTAGAACCATTTTTGGTAGTGGCCTCAGATTTTTTTGACCCCACTGGCTGTATGTTTGCGAACCGGATAAGCATGCAGTGTTATTTTGCTTTTTCGCTGTAAAGTTTGTGTTGATAGATTCTAACCAAATAACCTGAGTGTTGTCAGACCCCGATCTGAGCCAGAAATGGCTGTCTGCTTGCCTCGCACGTCTTGTTTTAATTAGCATCTCCTCTAGTTAGTCTAAAATAGAGAGAGCTGGGAAAGAGCAGGCTGACTGTAATTACAGCCTCTTGTCATCTCTGCACGTCTCTCTTAATCATCCTCCTGCCAATTAACATCCGCATGAGCTGATTGCAGATCAGCTCCCAAGGAACTGATTGCAACCTCAAAGTCAGCTGCTTGCACAAAACACACACTTCCCTCCAATGCAGCACTGGCAGGAGCAGTGGCATTTATCGCCAACATTCCTCCGGCAGTGTATTAGAGAAATGGCACCCATGTTGTTCTAGTCACTCAAGATTTCGCCCTTAAAAGCAGCTTGAGTCAGTTAGAGGTGTCATATATAAATTGCTAAAGTAATAATGATTAACAGATGTTTAACTCTAGTTTAGTTTAGTCATTGGCCGCTCAAGCTGATGGTCAGTCAATTAACTTAAGGCTTTACGAAATAACTGCAGGGCCGATGCTACTCTGGCATCACGTGAATTGCGGTTTGACACTGGGAAGAAGAAAAGAGATGCTAACCGATGGAAATCTCTCTGGCAAACGCCATGGACACCAGAAGCAGTGGCAGACCCACAGATACAAACTTGATGACTTTATCCAAAGGCAAATCCAATTCCAGGTGTCTGTCGCCATTACTGTCCCTCAGCAGGGCATCGGAGAGCATTGCCTGGGCGGCTGTGTTGGCAATAGACATGCTGGCAACTGTGGACAGCGATAGAAGAGTAAAAAGTTATTTTTGGTTGATTGTTTTTGGATACATTTTTGTGTTGTGCTGCACTCTAAAAATGGCTGGGTTATTTTTGACCCATAATGGGTAAATATTGGACAAAACACATGCTGGATTAAAAATGACCCAATGTTGGGTTGTTGTTGCAACCATGGGGTATAATAACCCAGCCATTTTTATATAGATGGGTCGATGGATCGGTGGATCAATAAATAGATAATTAGACTGACAGACAGAAAGACACAACCAAAAAGTGCTGTGGTGGCAAACAACTTTCGTCAGGTTAAGAGACAGACAGAAAGAGAGACAGACAGACAAATAGAGTAAATGATAAGTCTTCATACAAAATAAAGTTTCAAATGAAGTCTTGCATTAAATAATGTTTGATTAATTATGTTAGAAATGTTAAACACTGGTAATACAATTAATTATTTAGATAATTTGCATATATTTGTACAGTACCTTAAGAGTCCCGTAGAAGAATGTATACTGTAACAATCCACCATTGAACTGGTCCTGAGGCTGGAGAGGACAGGGATGTTGGCGACGGTCTTAAGTACTAAAGGAGGTCTGGTTAAAATGAGAGGCTGTACTGGGCTGGGTTACAGGGTAATTTAAAGAGTTTGCTGGGGCAAAATCAGCAGGGGCAGTGGCAAGAGAGAGGTTTGAATACTGTAGGGTGGAGATGTCTTGTAGATCGACCGAATTCCTTGACATGCTCAGCCCGGTGGCAGCCTTCCACTTCAAATGCGTTTGGCCATGTGGCTTTTCTTACCTCTGTCATTTCTGCGCTATTTATACACAACAGTCCTGAATGGCCCTGCTTTTACAGCCATGTTCAAGATATACATACAGAACTGAACATTTCAGATGGACACAGACCTTTAAGAAGTTTATAGTGCTGTAAAAAATACACTAACATGAAATCACTTTTTATTCTTGTTTTGCTGATATCATGAAGGACAAAGATTGATTCGTGTTATATCGTCATTCTACAAAAATGAAAGAAAACATAAATTCACAGTAAAAAAGTAAGTTGGGTCAACTTAAAAAATAACTTCAGAAGTATTTTAATTTAAATAAAAAATGTAGGTGAAAAAAAATTACTTAAATTGGTAACACCTAAAACATTGGGGGGGGGGGTTCCCAGACAAGGATTATTTTAAGCCAGGACTAGACCTTAGTTTAATAAGGAAATATATCTAGTTTTAACAAACATGCCTTACTAAAACATACTTGTGTGCATTTTGAGGCAAAACAAAGGGCACTCATGTATTTTAAGATATGTCAGTGCAAGTTGTTTTCAGTTTGGACAGCTCTTACATTTATTTTAGTCTAGGACTGCTCTAACTCCTGTCTGGGAAATCACTTTTTTTTAAATTAATCCAACTTTTACTTTTTACACTTGTAATTTCTGATAATTTACAGGCATTTGGCAGAAAATCTGGGGCTATAAATGGCTTTTAGTTTCTGTAGTTATTCTACATCTTATCTTTATGCATTAGGCAGATGTTTTTATCCAATACATTTCTTACAGTATGTCTCTATCCTGCATTGTAATTCCTTGTTGCACTTAAATGTTTAAGTTTGTCTTGAATTAACAAGTCATTTCAACTTTCTTGACTAGTGAGCAGTGGCGGACGGTGACTTTTTTTGAGGGTGCACGATGCAAAGCTTGTCAAAACGTATTTAGCCCACCATGTATGTGGCTCATCATGTCAAAATATGTGTTCGTCGCGTCATGTGAACCTATGTGCATCACGTGTTGTGTCAAAATACGTGCCTGCTGCAGACGCTTCGAAGGGGTTTATGATGAAAGAGACGCTTATGTTTGCCAGATACTCGCTTAATCTCATTTATAATCCGTTTAGTGTTAAGTTTAGTGCTAGTATTTTGTGAACGTGAGCGTCTTTTTTATCATAAACCTTTTTGACGCTTGTGCAACAGGCACATATTTTGACAACATGCATGAGGCACATAGGTTCATATAATGCACGAACACATATTTTGACATGACGAGCCACAGAAATGACACTCCAAACACATATTTTGACATGACGAGCCACAAACATGGCACTCCAAACACTCATTTTAAATTCGTGCCCCTCGGAAGAGAAGTCACCGGCCGCCAATGCTAGTGAGGAGTTGGTATAAAGTTGAATGGGCTTAAGTTATTACAACTTTATTTGTTATAATTTTTAGCAACTTCTAACTAGGGCTGTCATAATGATTCAATAATCGTCTCATCACAATGATTTCAAAACACCTTAATGATTGCACATCTCTCTAAAAAACACAAGGGGGAGCTGCAGCGCCTGTATAAACGAGACCTTAGTAGGATTGGCTAATGGCTACTATTTAATGCCTGTTCTGGTATAGTCAGTTTATTTTAATTGCATTTTTATTTTCCGTTATTTTTCAGACACTTTATTGTGTTTATTTCTAATGAAGAATTTTCCATTTTTTAAAGATATATTAATTAAATAATTACTTTTATTTACACTCACCTAAAGGATTATTGGGAACACCATACTTATACTGTGTTTGACCCCCTTTCGCCTTCAGAACTGCCTTTATTCTATGTGGCATTGATTCAACAAGGTGCTGAAAGCATTCTTTAGAAATGTTGTTACATATTTATAGGATAGCAACTTGCAGTTGATGGAGATTTGTGGGATGCACATTCAGGGCACGAAGGTCCTGTTCCACCACATCCCAAAGATGCTCTATTGGGTTGAGATCTGGTGACCGTGGGGCCATTTTAGGACAGTGAACTCATTGTCATGTTCAAGAAACCAATTTGAAACGATTCGAGCTTTGTGACATGGTGCATTAGATAATTGCATTAATGAGAAATTGAACAGGTGTTCCTAATAATCCTTTAGCTGAGTGTATGTGTTACGTGTATTAAGGTAAACCTTGCAAAAGATTTAATTTAAATAATAGCAACAATGTGTGAAAATTATTTCATGAACAAACCAAAAAATGTCTGAGAATTAAATGTCAAAGGAATAAAACAGACAATTAATCGTCATAATAGCCAAAGCCCTAAAACAGGCAATTAATCATAATTGTCACAATTTATTAGGCATTTAACCATCAGAAATTTCATAATCGTGACATCCCTACTTCTTACTAGTAAAAAAAGTTGAAATGACTTATTAATTCAAGATGTTTAAACTTAAAGGAATTTTTACAGTGTAAGTTCGAACTCATGACCTTTAGGATGCAAAAGCAATTGAGATACAGAAACACTATTATGTCACGATTGCATTATAACACTGTGATGCTTATTGATATGCAAAACAATATCAGAAATTTAGAAACTCAAAAATATTCCCCTATTTTGGGTTCTAGTAATCGAAGACTAACATGCAGGATTGAAAAAAAGTTTTAACATAATACTAATATATGCATACCTGTATGTTTATATATCTGACCATTTAGAGCACATGTACAGCTTGCATTGCAAAATGACAGCCAGATTCACTAGAGTCATATCTTTTAATTATCAAAAATGGTCTACTGAAACACAATAGATTATGACAACAATGTATACAAACAAATTAAAAACCTCCCCTATGTCACTTGCTCTGGAAGAACCATTTAAAAAACAACCGATAAAAGGATTATGAGAAACATGTACTTCACAAAGACCGACTGCAATAATAACATTCAAAAAACATCCTCTGTCTTTTCTAAACATCACATCAGAAACAAGGTGATTCGATGTGTAGACACGGCTCGAAAGCTCGGAAATATCTTCACAGTTTTTGCATTGTCCTTCACATAGGGGCGTTTCAGGGTGTGACACGCACCTGGAAATGTCTTAATTCCTGCATTGTTCTTCAGTAAACGTTTGTAGAGTTTTTTTTCTCCGTACATTGAAAGAGATGCTTGGCACTCCAGCATGCTTTTGTTTTGAACGAGGCCCAGATTTGCACTCAAACAATGAATGAGGGCATCCATGAGGGCAGTTTCCAGTTTTAGAAAATAAATATGAAGTGTCTTGGTAAATGCATCACTATCAAATGTACATACATTGTGCTGTCAGGCATTTAGACCGTGTTTCTTTTTTCAAACTTCGAAGAATTGTTTCGTTACTCTACAAAAATAAAAAATAACATGCCTAAAACATTGATTCATTGCATGGTTAAGATGTAAAAGAGGATAGAGACGTTATGCCATGCTGGGACACCTGAGAACCAAGGAAACATGAAATAAAGTAAGGCTTAAATGGATTATATGCATGAGAGTAGCATGGCTGCCCGATATACAGTACAGTTCGTTCTTGTTGCAATCTCCCAAAATGTCATATTTAACATGAATTTCCACTTTATTTTTAACAAGCCCCTCATTTTAAATTCTGATTGGACGTTCCATGGCACCCAGTGTCCATTGAAACCAGTAAGGGGGTGTTTAAATGATCAATGACGTCGCTTTCGGGTATCCGATCATTTACTCCAGTCCGTTGTTGTGGTTGAGCCCCAAATCTCTCCGTCGAATGCCATCGCTTTCTTCATCTTCTTCCTCCTCTTCCTCATCATCCATTCCCTCCTCTTCCTCCTCTTCTTCATCTTCATCCTCTGACCCGTCCATCGAATCGTCCGTTCCTCCCAGCATGGCTTGCTGCATCGCCAATGTGGCCGAATCCGATGACAGAGGCTGCAGGCCGTCCATTCCCAGCGAGCCTAAAAGACATGCACACGCAAATACACACGCAAATAAATCTCTATCACTACTTTTCTGCAAGTTATTAAAGAGGGAGTATTTCATTGACTAACTGTCTGAGTTTGTGGAGTGGGATCCGTGTGACTGCAGGACTCCGGCTACAATGGAGTCAGGCCAGAAGCGCTGTGTGGGTCTGTGCTGGGATTTCATCTTCTTGGCTTTGGGGGCCGGGTCAGGATTACTGGCATCCAACATGGGTTGCAGTATACGCCTGCGGGCATTGATAAACCTTGTGGGAGGGAGAGATAAAGAGAGAGAAAAAAATGAACCTCCTTAAGAACAATTTCTGGTTGTAGCCATTAGATGGCGCCATATTGCTGTGGATTGCATTGCACTGCAGACAACTAATGCACTTTAGTTTTACACAGTTTCCCTTACCAGTTGTTCACCTGTAACAAGGTAAGATTTGTCTGTGCTGCGATCTGCCTTTTCTCATCCTCTGTGGGATAAGGATGCTGGAAAAGAAAATTAGGACCACTATCAAAACCACAGAGTTATATATAAGGACAGTATGGTATGCTTTATACTTCCACTTTATATTCAAGCTATCATATAAGCAATGAGAAATGATATATGGCATCTGTATGTATATGTATTTGGCAAAAAATTTGGGGTGAGACATCCTAACCACAACTGCCCAATAAAACACATCTTGAGATTATTGCAAAACCATTGTGTGTTATGGTCTTCTCTTTTGATGTAACTTTTAAGAACCAGATCAAATTAAAGTATACTGAAATTATATTCTGAACTATATCTTTAACCCCGTTTTTGTTTGGTAGTGCAATAACGTGAGAGTTTTGTCGAGTTTCCCACCATGAGATGCTGGAACAGCCAGGAACGCATAATGTTTGTGGCATGTTTGGGAAGAACGCCTCTTTTGTTTTTTGATTTCTTGTCATCGCCGTCCAAGAGTGCAGACAAGTCCAGGTTCACCTTTGAAGAACAGAGAGACGAGAGATGGAAGTGAGGAGAGAGAGGGAGGGGCAGTTGCCACGGAAACAAAGAGAGTCGCCAGTCACCAATTCTTTGGCAGGGGCAGGAATGCCTTTAGTCACCATAGCAACGCAATTGAAGTAATGATACCTAAAAATTAAAGCCACGCAGGCTACATTTACAAAAGCCTTTCATCAACCGCAAGGGACGCAGAAACGTCTTTAAGCACGACTAAAGAGAGCCGAGGAGAAATGCGAAAGTGTGAATGCGTTTTAATGCCATTTAATTTCTGTCGCTTTTTGCCATCCGGAGACCGACATATTAACATTTCATAGAAGTTTAAGATGCATAATCTGCCGGCATTTCATGCACAGATAAATAAATTCATAAAAGACGAAAAGGAAAAAATTTACATTTCCGCTTTGAAAATAAGGATAATTAATTTCATGCTACCATTGCCACCGAAAGCCATAAAAAGCAGCAGCTCCCCACTGACTTAAAAATTTTAAAATAAATAAATAATATTCAAGCTCTAAAAACAACCTCCTCATTACATTTGCAGCTGGGTATCATGTGGTTTCTTCCCCTTCCTCTACTCAAAACACACACACACACACACACATATACACATTAACTGGGGGTGAGCGTGTAAGTGTGTGATTCAGGAAACCGGGTGAATTAATTGGAGGCTTCATGCAGGGGTATTATTACTGAAAGACTGTTGGAGATGTAGCTACGGAAATCTTTTTCCAGCCTGCCTGCAGAGGAACGCTTTGGCCTGAAGTTAGATATCCATAAAGGCTACAGTCATCTGGCCAAGGCTGCGACCGAAACCGAAGCCAGCTGACTTGTTGCCTCGCTGCCTCGTGAGGCAATGACTTCGGTGGCATGAAGGCAGCTCCGGGAAAAGCATTCGGACAGCTTTTATAGGCAGTGTAATAGAATTCTGTTTGAAATTTAAAGGATTAGTCCATTTTCTTAAAAAAATAAATAAATTCAGATAATTTACTCACCACCATGTCATCCAAAATGCCGATGTCTTTCTTTGTTCAGTCGAGAAGAAATTATGTTTTTTGAGGAAAACACTCCAGGATTTCTCCCACTCTAATGGACCCCAATGGACACCAACACCCAACAGTCCAATGCAGTCCAAAATTGCAGTCTCAACGGACTCCAAACAATCCCAAACGAGGCATAAGGGTCTCCTCCAGCGAAACGATTTTCATTTTTGGCAAGAAAATTAAAAATATGCACTTTTAAACCACAACTTCTCGTCTTCCTTATATGAAACGCACATTTCTTGTCATTTTAAACAATAAACTGACACAAAGACATTAATAAGTATCATTCGACATACAACAACTTCGGAACGGTCCACACTTGTAAACACTGGGGCGTAGTTTCACATACATCATCTGTGATGCTGACTGGAGGAAGATGAGAAGTTGTGGTTTAAAAGTGCATATTTTTTATGTTTCTTGCCAAAATGACAATCGTTTCACTAAATAAGACCCTTCTGCCTCGTTTGGGATCGTTTAGAGTCCTTTGAAAATGCTATTTTAAACTGCATTACAACTGTTAAGTGTTGGGGTCCATTAAAGTCAATTAAAATGAGAAAAATCCTGGCATGTTTTCCTTAAAAAACATAATTTTTTCTCGACTGAACAAAGAAAGACACCAACACGCTGGATGAAATGGTGGTGAGCAAACCATCCGGATTTCTTTTTAAAGAAAATGGACTAATCCTTCAAACAGAGAGCACCTTTGTGATAACTAATCCCATATTGGAAAACTGCAATCAAAAGGTGTAAAAAGTGAAATATAACTTTATCTACACTAAATTTGTGATCCTCCCACTTTCTTGGCAGCCATTTTATTTTTCGAACTCAACCAGGCTCGACCAATCACATTCCCCGCGCACACACACACACGCATAAAATTGTGGGACAAGACGATGAAGATATCTCAGGAGTCAGAAAGTAAACCAAACATTGGATTCGAATGTGCCTTGATGCCATGGAATGCTGCCTCCAAAGCGAGGGGCAACCTTCCGATCTCTCTGATGAAGCCAACACAGAAGTGACTTAAAATGCAATTTATCGACTGGTCGCTAGAGGCTGGATCCAAAAGGGAGTCCATTCCCATAGACTTCCATGTTAAAATGCATAGCTTTACAGCAAATTAAGATGTTTACAGACTGGTATGAAAAGTGATTTTGGTCTATATACGATGCACTACGTCCATCTTTTGTACAGTCTATGCTTCCGACGACCATCAACACAATAAAAGTACCAGTTGAAGACACACAAGAAGCAATGAGATTTTAGGTTTTCCAACATATTTTAATTTAGTGCAAAATGTTTTGATTTGAATCATGACTGTTTACATTTTAATTTCGCAAAATAAATTTAATCTATTATCAATTTTGCTTCATTTTTGTCCAATTTTACATCGCATGTGAATGAATAAGCTACTGCGTAGCGGTGCCTCAGCATCAGAGCAGCAAAAAACAGCAAGTGTTTTCTGTTGAACAAGGTTGCCCTCACCTGATTGTTTTGGATTTGGATGGTTCCCTGCGGTAAGCCCTGGGTTAACACCTGCCCCTGTGAGGTAACCATCGCCACTGGCTGATACAGCGTCCCACCTGTGGGATTCGGTTACAGACAAAGGACTGAGGTTATCACAGGTGATCCCTGCCTGCAATGAACAAGACTGAAAACATAATTACCCTGCAGCACAAAAACAAACCGATTCATCTCGCAGTCACCTCGCCAAAATGAAACAAAAGGGAATTCTGAACAACTTAAGAGGAGGACGAGGAGTTGTTGTTTTGCTGCTAAACAGCTTAATTTCACACCATTTAAAAATTTTTATTCACTCTGTGAAACTAGCGGTCTGTGTGGGATGGTTGTAAAGACAAAATTATTCAAAGGATGAAGAAGATAAGTGCATTAAATGGAGGTCCAATGTTTGCCTTGCTAGCTAGATAATAAATTATATATAAATAAAAACTATTTGGACTCATGATTGGTTCTAACCTGAGACCACCTGAGAGTTGATAGTGGTCATGGAAACATTGTTCTGTTGGAGCGAGCCGGCAGGGACCACGATCCCGGAGGGGTTGACGGTGCTGGATACGGAGGTGAGGGACGGAGATGAGTTTTGGAGGAGATCCTATCGGTAGAAGAGAAAACATTAGGAGATTATTTTCCACATTTGAGAAGCACCGGATGTTTCCAGAGAAATTCTGGCATGCATGTCATCTCACGCAAAGGTCAGTTGAAAGGGTCAAGCCAAATGTGACCTTTTGTGTCCCTTCGAGAAGAATTTGTTAGGGAATGTGGGTAAATGTTACCGCTCCAAGCGTGTGCATTCATATGATGTTGTGTTTATGTGTTCGAAACAGCCTTTAGATGTGAGGAAGGAGAGGTGTTTGTGAGTCACCTGCTGCAGACCGAGGCTGGTCTGTGACGGTGAATACGGTCCGCCCAAGTCGTTCCGTAGCAGATTGTCGCTGTGCATCTTGGTCTTGAGGCAGGTGATGTAACGGTTGCAGAAGTCTTTACAGAGCTCGTTCACCTTTTCCAGCTCGAGCAGGTGGATCCGCAACACTTGGATTGCTTTGACCATCTACATACAACAAAAACGATTATGCTTCCACCTGTCAACCCTCCCATTTTCCCAAGATTCTCCCGTATTTTCCCATTCTATATCACTATCATCCTGTTTACATATTTTTCTGTAGTTTTCCTGTATTTTTAATCTTTTCTATTAAACTGGGCGTATTTGATGTTTGCTATATTAGCTAAAAATCACACTCAAACGACGCACAAAAAAAAGAAGAAACAAAGAAACATCCATTCTCGAGGAATGTTGGGGTTGGGAAATTTCCCTTATATAACTAAAGCGAGAACTGAGCTGAATAGCACTTGATATTTGTGACACTGGATAACAAAACCAGTCGTAAGTAGCACAGGCCCAAAATACATCATAGGCTATGGGTCAAAATTGAGATTTTCTTTTATGCCAAAAATCATTAGGATATTAAGTAAGGATCATGAAGATATACCGTAAATATATCAAAACTTCTTTTTTTCACAAAAAAATTTGTGAGTGGATGCAGTTGCTACACTGCAAAAAATTATTTTGAATTGATGATGAAATTATTTTTGTCTTGTTTTCAGTAAAAATATCTAAAAATGCTTAAATTGTTTTCAGTTAAAATATTAAAAAATGAAGATGCTTTTACTTGATGAGCAAAACGACCCAAGAAAATAAGTATTTTTTAGACCAAAAATATCAAATTTACACTTAATTCAAGAAAATTTTTCTTATTACATTGACAGATTTTTTTGCTTGTTTTAAGCAAAAATTTACTTAAAGTTTATATTTTTTTGTCTAAAAACTAGACTTATTTTCCTAGGTCCTTTTGCTTATCAAGAAAATACATCTTAATTTAAGAATTTTTAGATATTTTTACTGAAAATACTAAGTAAGGAAGTCATTTTTGCAGTGTACACTTCAAAAAAAAATGTTCAAGAAAAAAATTACTATTCAAAAATGCACCGCTTTTGTGTGTATCCTTTTAAAACCAAATGAGCTGCTCAGGTGGGCGGAGTCTCAAGCGCTGGCGCTGTAGACATGACTCGTGAGATTCTCTCACGAAAGAAGTTAGCAAGCGATGTTCAGCATTATATATTTGAACAAGTTTAAAAAGCCAATCATTTGTTTTATGCATACTAAATACATGTTTATCAGCAGATGGGGAACATTGTGGAATAAAAATAAAGACTTTTAGGTCTCATGCTGCCAGTGTTTTAAACAGGCAAAATGATTTTCAGCATGTTACAATAAAATACACGTCCACAAACACTCAGAAGTTTACTTTTTGACCAAACCACACGAGCACATTTAAATGATCTGTAATAAAACAACACGTTTAATGCTTAAACTTTAGAGAAACAGATCACATGACATTCGCGTTTCTGTCAGTCTCTCACTCTCTGTCTTGTGACTCCTCATATTCATTTGAAACTTCAGAGAAACATTAAACAACATATTTATTGTGTATGATAGTAAATACGCGTTGTTCTCTCACTCTGTCTCGTGCAGTGCATAAATCCTCGTGTTCATTCATAAAAACTTCAGAGAAACAAATTAAACAACATACTTGTATTGATGAAAGTGAACCTTCGCGTTGCTCTCTCTCTCTCTCTCTCTCTCTCTCTCTCTCTCTCTCGTTCGTTCGCTCACTCGCTCTCTCTCACTCGCTCTCTCTCACTCTCTCTCTCTCTCTCTCTCTCTCTCTCTCTCTTGCACTAAGATAGCGTTAATCATTTAGAACGTTAATTCAACCTTTAAAAAGATTATTAAAACTACAAGTTATAAGATTGTAGGCTACTGTTTGTGTTTGAGGGAATACAAACGCATCGTGCTGTCAGTCATTTATTCTCTCTGTCTTTCGAACTCGTGAGGCCGCATCATGGTTGGATAGCGCAAATGATGGGCGGTATCATTATAAAAAGATCCCCTTAATATGTCATGGGGGGAGCGAAATCCGAATGACCTATATATTCACATGCTTGCAGAGAGAGCCTTACCAAAACAAAGTTACAGGGTTGCTATTTTTCATGTTTTCTGGTTTGGTAGAAGCACTGGGGACCTGATTATAGCACTTAAACATGGAAAAGTCTGATTTTCATTGAATGTCCCTTTAAGAATTTTTATATATTTTTACTGAACCAAGACAAAACGAAGTAAGAAAGTCAGGGTCACATTTAAAATACAGCATCAAATTATGAGACTTTATCTTCGATTTCATATACGGGGTCGAAATTTATTTATCTCTTTCCCCGCCATTGACTAGTTATCTCGTTGATTAACAGAAAACATCTGCATAGAAAAAATATGTTCCTGATTAATTTTAATGTTAATCTGTAATACATCCATTTTTCAGATGGCGCAATTTATAACTTACCCAATTAATAAAAAAAAATGAAGCAAAAAAGTTATTTACTAATTTTAAACTCTGTGTATGTTTTGATATTCGTCCTGAATCTGCTCCCAATCAAAATTCCTTTAAAACAATGTCATTATTTCAGCTTTTTACTAAAAAATTTGTATTTTTAAAGAAAAATACCCATATTTAAGAGTTTATAAGTTTGTTTGTTTATTGTTTGTTTGAAAGCAGAGGGTCTGTTCTTTCATTTGATATATTTGTATGTTTATATAATTTTAGAAGAAAATTTTCCTGGAAGGCATTTTGTGAAACTCTTGTGAAAATGCTTGCGGGCAACTTTTCAAAAAAGGCTGGTGGGGAATGAGTTAATTTTCTTTTTCCTCTCTTTGAAATGATTTATTTCTTTGAAAGCACTTTGTGTATAAAATGTGCTACTGTATATAAATAAACTTGCCTTGCTTTGCCTTGCCTAAAATGCTACCAAAGTGCTACCAATAATGACCTACATTTCGTTCTATCCTTCATACAAAGTGAAGATGTAGTTTCAGAAAACCTGGAATCTGGCATACAATCACATGGACTACTTTAATGCTGTTTAATTGGCTCTTTACAGTAGGGTGAAAAATAAAAAAATCCATTCCATGGCTTGCCAGATCTCTCTGCCTTGTTTGCCTGGTTGCTTTGCTTAATGTTACAAATACTTTTGCGTTTTGCTGATACAGTCGGACGTGACTGAACTTTCAGTTCTAACTACCCATTCGAACAGTCGCCGCCCAAAGTCAGAACTCAAGGACGACCAAATGGGCTAAAAAATGCTTTGCCAAGGAGGAGATAAATCTGCCAATTACCGCAGCTCGTTTAATCAGGGCTCGGTGCCATCTCTCCGAGGCGAGAACGAAGCACGGCGCGGCCGCTATAACTGTCGCGCCAAAGAGTTAGTGAACGGAAGACCCGTGTGACCAGCGTGTCGTAAAGCACACAGATGCAGAGTTAATTGACTGAGCAGCGCAAGTCGGCCGAGCGTCCCGGTAATGATGAACAGTGACCTTTTCCCTCCTCCTTCCCCTCATTTCTAATTACTGTTAACTGTCTTTAGGCCAAAGATGAGGAGAGATGATTAACACGACGGGGAGAGTTTTAGAAGAAAGAAGAACAATAGGGAAAGAGATACAGAAAATTAGACCTACAGATAAGAGGTGGTTAAGTTGTAACTAATATCTCAAGAGTATTTTTTATTTTATAGGGACATTACACATAGCCAGAGACTCTTTTTAAGATATCCTTAGTAGGAGGAATGGGGTAAGATGTGTCAGTAGACACAGCTTGTTGCTTGATTTTATACAAAGAATGATACAGTAACTATAGAGTCCAACATGTATGTAGCCCGTCATGTGTGTGGTTCGTAATTTCAAAATATGTGTTCTGCGCATAGAGCGATCCTATGTGCATCACGTGTCTTGTCAAAATAAGTGCCTGCTGCAGACGCGTCTAAAGGATTTATGATAAAAGAGACGCTCGCGTTTGCCAGATACTCGCATAATCTCATACGTAATCAGAGTTTACTGTTAAGGGAGTGTCTTGCGTGTACTTTTATGAACGTGAGCATCTCTTTAATCACAAATGGTTTAGACGCGTGTGCAGCAGGCACTTATTTTGACAAAACTCGTGATGCACATGGTTCACATGACGCAACAAACACATATTTTGAAAACACCAGCAATATATATATATTATAGTTTTATATATGTTATAGTTAAACACTGTAAAAAATTCCTTGTTGCACTTAGATTTTTAAGTTTAAACATTGAATTAACATGCAATTCATTAAAACTTTTTGCTGCTATAAATTTTAAAAATAACGTTGAATTATCTAAAGTTATTTCAACTTTATTTTTATAATTTATAGCAATGCTTCACAAGTCAAGAAAGTTGTAAGTGTTAAAAATGTAAGTGCAAGGGATTTTTATGGTGCCAATGTTTTAGCCAGCAGAGGGCAGTGTAGACATTTAGACATACAGCAGGTAAACAGTTGTTGGTAAACAATGTTTAGAGACTGTGAGTAAACTGTAGGGCTACCTACACTTTTCAGATTCGGAAACATAAATCAAATAAAACTGCAACAGGCTATTGAACGCTTACCAGGTTGTCCAGTTCAGGGTCCTCACTGAAGAAGGGCTTGTGATCCTGCTCTTGCTGGTGGACGAAGTTCTCAATGTCAACGTCAAAGCTGGCCGAGGTGATGCATTCTGATCCCTGTGTGGCTTGCTCGCACTTTTCAAAGAGCAGAGCCAGAAGAGGGAAGAGAGGATGTCTGCAAAACACAAGATCAAACAGTAACTGGACCAATATTCTGATGGTATGTCTATGGTTGTTCAAGTTTTTGTTTTATTTGTCACATACAGAATCATGCATGGTACAACATGCAGCGAAATGCTTTTGTGACTGTCGGAATAAGAAATTAGAAATAAAAAATAGCATTGCACCAAACTACATGTGCTTGCATCTTTATGTTGCATGCAGTACGCATACTGTACACAGTATGCATTTTTCACAAAATACACAAATTATCTGTTATATTTCGCAGCATTTATCTTGACATTTGTAGGTTTAGTTTAATTACTCACATTACTATAATAGATTAAAGTAAAATGCATAATACCTGTATTTATTTCTGAGATGATAACTACTGTAACACCCACTCAGTTAAAATACAATTGTCATTAGGATCATTTTTTTTACACTTAAATAATAATTTATTGTCAGATACTGCATTTTTCTGTGTGTTTTACAGAATATAAAGTATACCTATACTGTATGGGTACTAGAGAAGTGGCAATATACAGCAGCTGAAAATATAATCTGCCCATCACCTTTATATAATCCAAAGGATTTTACCCAGTTGACATTTTTCATGTTAACAGCATTAACATCTCCTGTATCATCAGAGGATGGATAGGTTTGCACTGGTTTAACCTGTCCAGAAAAACTATCCCGACATGCAGAGCACTTATAAAATGTTTTACTTAATCCTCACAACAAATGACTAAATGCCATGTGTAAATCAAAAATCAATCCTATTCTGATCTGCACTATTCCACCTTCTAATGTAATCTATTTCATAGTGTCTCATTCAATTCTATTCTATCCATCCATCAATCTTTATCTATTCTATGCTTTTCAATCGTATCATATTGCACCACATCCTATCCATTCTTGTCTTATCCCATGGTATTGCATTCTATTCCATGTCTTTTATTACACTGTATTGTTTCGTATTGTATCTTATTCTGTTCTGCACTACATACCATCTTATTTTACTTCATTATATGTCAATATAATTTATTTTATAGTGCTACATTCTTATTCTACAGTGCTACATTCAATCTTAATTGAATTCCATTCCATCCTATTTCCTTCCATTATACTCTATCCTATCTTATAGTATTGCATTTATTCTATTTAATTCTATCCTATCTTATTCTGCTACTATTGTACCAGATTGTATTCTGTATTATTCCAGCATTTTATTTGGTTCTGTTTTATACTATTCGAGTTTATTAGATTTTTATTTTTTTCTATTCTATTCTATTCTATTCTATTCTATTCTATTCTATTCTATTCTATTCTATTCTATTCTATTCTATTCTATTCTATTCTATATAATTTCCTATTCTAGTAAGTCTAGTCTAGTCTAGTCTATTCTTTCCTATCATTTCCTATTCTGTTCTGTTCTATTCTAGTCTAGTCTAGTCTAGTCTGGTCTAGTCTAGTCTAGTCTAGTCTAGTCTATTATTTCCTGTAATTTCCTATTCTGGTCTAGTCTAGTCTAGTGTAGTCTAGTCTATTCTTTCCTATCATTTCCTATTCTTGTCTATTCTAGTGTAGTCTAGTCTTGTCTAGTATATTCTTTCCTATCATTTCCTATTCTAGTAAATCTAGTCTAGTCTATTCTTTCCTATCATTTCCTATTCTAGTCTAGTCTAGTCTATTCTTTCCTATAATTTCCTATTCTAGTCTAATCTATTCTTTCCTATCATTTCCTATTCTATTAATTATAGTCTAGTCTAGTCTAGTCTATTCTTTCCTGTCATTTCCTATTCTATTCTAGTCTAGTCTAGTCTAGTCTAGTCTAGTCTATTCTTTCCTATCATTTCCTATTCTAGTAAATCTAGTCTAGTCTATTCTTTCCTATCCTTTCCTATTCTAGTCTAGTCTAGTCTAGTCTAGTCTAGTCTAGTCTTTGCTATCATTTTCCTATTCTAGTAAGTCTAATCTAGTCTAGTCTAGTCTAGTCTAGTCTAGTGTATTCTTTCCTATTCTATTGTAGTCTAGTCTAGTCTATTCTTTCCTATCATTTCATATTCTAGTCTAGTCTAATCTAGTCTATTCTTTCCTATCATTTCCTAGTCTAGTCTAGTCTAGTCTAGTCTATTTTTTCCTATCATTTTCCTATTCTAGTAACTTTAATCTAGTCTAGTCTAGTGTATTCTTTCCTATTCTAGTCTAGTCTAGTCTATTCTTTCCTATCATTTCATATTCTATTCTATTCTATTCTATTCTATTCTATTCTATTCTATTCTATTCTATTCTATTCTATTCTATTCTATTGTAGTCTAGTCTATTCTTTCATATAATTTCCTATTCTATTCTATTCTATTCTATTCTATTCTATTCTATTCTATTCTATTCTATTCTATTCTAGTCTAGTCTAGTCTAGTCTAGTCTAGTATGGTCTGGTCTATTTTTTCCTAACATTTCCTAGTCTAGTCCAGACTTTCCTATCATTCTCATTTTATTTTATTTTATTTTATTTTATTTTATTTTATTTTATTTTATTTTATTTTATTTTATTTTAGTTTATTTTAGTTTAGTTTAGTTTAGTTTAGTTTAGTTTAGTTTAGTTTAGTTTAGTTTAGTTTAGTTTAGTTTATTCTATTTAGGGCTGTCAAAAGATTAATCAGAATTAATTGCATTCAAACTAAAAGTTTGTGTTTGCATAATATATTTGTGTGTGTAATTATTAAGTATATATAACTATACACATGTATAAATTTAAGAAAAAAAATATTTATGAATAATTTTTACAGATTTATACATAATATAAAAACCCAATAAATAAATAAATAAATAAATAAATAAATGTTTCTTTAATACATGCATGGGTGTGTATTTCTGAATACAAAATAATTACACACAGTGCACAAGTATATATTATGCAAAAAAAACTTTTATTTTGAATATAATTAATCTTTTGACAACTTTGATTCTATTCTAATTTCATCCTATTATTTTCTATTATTTCCTCTAATTTCTTATTCTATTCTATTCTATTCTATTCTATTCTATTCTATTCTATTCTATTCTATTCTATTCTATTCTATTCTATTCTATGTGTGTTTCTCTCTCTGTGTGTATGTATATGTGTGTGTGTGTGTGTGTGTGTGTGTGTGTGTGTGTGTGTGTGTGTGTGTGTGTGTGTGTGTGTGTGTTTTTGTGCAGTTTGTGCTTTTTCCTCTCACAGAGCCTGTTTAAGGGACTCACAGAGGCTATGAGGCTGGGTGAGGGGCCTGGGTTCCGGCTGTAACCCACCACTCTCATTTGCAGCCTTTAATAGCCGGCTATATTAGACTCTAATCTGCCTGATCCCAATTTAATGCCGCTCCCTCCAGCCGATGTGACAGGAATACTAAACAGGCTCACAGAACCAAGCAGCGAGGCAATGTGCGCTCCCTCTGGGCTCGTCCTGCACCCCTCTGCTGTGCCAGCGCCCCTGCATCTCCCCCTCCCCAGCCACACTAATTCCTGGAGGGCACGGCTGGGTTATCTCTTCCCTCCTCTCTCTCTTTGCAGCCCTGGATCATAACCCGGACACAGCCCTAAAGGCTCCAAGCCAAAGGATGCTATCAATTTAGCTCTCCGAGGATTTGGCAAGTAGGCTGAGAAACAAGCTGCCCTGAATTTAGAGCATAAAATCAAATCGTAAAGTTAAGCCACAAGGTACAAGTTCATTTTAGCATTCACATACCCCGAAGCGTGTCTAATAACACCGCATTATCTTTATTGGGAGGTTACATTTCACAACATTTATATGCGGGTTCGTTTTTTGGGAACTCTATCTACATCAGGTAAGTTCTGTTCTATAAAAACAAGCTGTGCGAGATGAAGTTCTTGAATGTGATGAAAGCTATAAAGCATTTGTTGAACAGACGATCTTGATTGGATTATCTCAGACAACGTGCCAGTCAAAACCTTTGATGCATAAGATGGACACTTAGCGTAGTTACTCAATAAACTAATCGACTCGGTTGTTCCATATGAGGCTGGAAAAACTCTTAAAATGTAATCTGATCTTTTCAAGCAACTCTAGACTTTTAAAGCGCCCCATCTTTGTGGTCTGCATTAGGCTGCGTGCCACAAAGTGCAGAGCTAATCGGTTAATCTTTAAAAATGTGCCGGTCAAAATGAAACACTTAATGCTATTTGACATTAATCTTTAGTTATCATCTCATAACTCTTGCTGGAAAGACCAAAGCCAGACTGCCATTCTGCACGCGTGCTTGCATTGTATATTACTGCAGTTCAAAAGACCTAAAGTATCCAACTGCATACTTTAATATATAAAGCACAATAAAGTGTTGATGTCATTAACACAGATGTGCACACCACATATTTTGAGTAAATTTTGTTGAATATTTAAATGCATATGGATGCAACTTTTCATTAAGACTTTTTGTATTGTTGCAAATGTCTAAAGCATAGCACACAACAGTATGCCAATCAAAAAATTCACAAATCAACTAGTCGACTGTCGCTGTAGTGAACCATTCATAATATAAAATACTTTCAGACGTGTTTATATTGACAGATTTACGATAATTCTTATATCTTGGTTCAGAGAAACATACACTCATTGGATGCTACATCCAGGCACTGCGTCTGTAGTTTTACTGCCCTTGTAAGGCACCTAGAGCTGGTGATGGACCAAAGACAGTTAGACATTATCTGCAGTGCAGAAGCTTCAGAATTGAGGCGCTGGGGAACTATTACTTAACCCATAAAAGTGTCATTTATAGGATACTGAGAGAGTCAGCAGAACAGACGGATAAAGTCAGACAGGGTAAACCTAAAGAGAGATACTGTACTGATTCAAGAGCAATATCAAGATGAGTTATCTGTACCTTAATATTTCATTTCCTCAGACAGAAATATCTTCACAAAGCCATAACAGTACTAAAGTTGTATTTCCTGCAGCTCAATTGGTGGAGCATCGCATGAGCAATGGAAAGATCACGGGTTCAATTACTTACTGAAAAAAGTGATCCTGTCTATGAAAACCCATTTAAAAGTCATTTTGGGGATGTACTGTTTACTAAA
This sequence comes from Misgurnus anguillicaudatus, assembly GCF_027580225.2. NCBI lineage: Eukaryota > Metazoa > Chordata > Actinopteri > Cypriniformes > Cobitidae > Misgurnus > Misgurnus anguillicaudatus. The sequence goes on from NC_073348.2 coordinate 30,619,107, forward strand.
TAAAATCAGCCTATGTAATATAACCTTGAATATATTTAAGATTATTGACAGAGTAAGGTGAGGTCATGTCAAAGATTGAATTCAATGTAAAATATGTCAAACTTTGATGCTGATCTCAAAATTAGATGATGTGACTTTAGTCTGGATTTCACAGACAGGATCACAGAAGTATAGATTGTATACCAAATGCATAAATAAAATAGGATATAACTATTTTTTGATATGAAGTCAAGTTCATTATAAACCAAAGATCTACACTGCAAAAAATGACTTTCTTAGTTAGTATTTTTGTCTTGTTTTTAGTAAAAATATCTAAAAATTCTTAAATTAAGACGTATTTTCTTGATGAGCAAAATGATCTAGGAAAATAAGTCTAGTAGTTAGACAAATTTAAAATTTAAGAGAATTTGTGCTGAAAACAAGGGGAAAAAAATCTGCTTATGGAATAAGAAAACATTTCTTGAATTAAGTGTTTATGAAAAAAGTAAACTTATTTCAAGAAATGTTTTCTTATTCTATTGGCAGATTTTTTGCTTGTTTTAAGCACTAATTTACTTAAAGGATTAATCCATTAAAAAAAAAAAATCCAGATAACTTACTCACCACCACGTCATTTAAAATGTTGATGTCTTTCTTTGTTCAGTCGAGAAGAAATAATGTAACACGTAACAGTTTTAATGCAGTTTAAAATTGCAGTTTCAGCAGAGTTTCAAAGGACTCTAAATGTTCCCAAAAGAGGCATAAGGGTCTTATCTAGTGAAATGATTGTCATTTTTGACAAGAAAAATAAAAAATATGCACTTCTTCCACAACTTCTTGTCTTCCTCCGTTCCTGTGACGCGCCATCATCACGTCAGGAGGTCACGGATGGCGTATGCGAAACTACACCCCAGTGTTTTCAAGTGTGGAGAAAGAGGACCGTTTCGACGTTATTGTATATCGAATGATACTAATTAATGTCTTTGTGTCAGTTTATTGTTTAAAATGGTCCGCAAATGTGCGTTTCATAACACGTGACCTTTCCACGGCATTATGTAATTATGTGAGGTCGCGCAGGAGTGTCACAGGACCGGAGATAGACGAGAAGTTGTGGTTTAAAAGTGTATTTTTTTTCTTGCCAAAAATGACAATCATATCACTAGATAAGACCTTTATGCCTCGTTTGGGATCATTTAGAGTCCTTTAAAACTCCGTTGAAACTGCAATTTTAAACTGCATTAAAACTGTTGAGTGTTGAGGTCCATTAAAGTCCATTAAAATTAGAAAAATCCTGGAATGTTTTCCTCAAAAAACATTCTGTTTTCAGTCGAGAAGAAATTAAGAAATCAACATTTTGGATGACATGGTGGTGAGTAAATTATCTGGATTTTTTTTTAAGAAAATTGACTAATCCTTTAAAGTTTATGGGGCGGTTTCCCGGACCAGGATTAGCTTAATCCAAGACTAGGCCTTAGTTTAATTAGGAAATATAACTAGTTTTAATAAACATGGCTTACTAAAAACATTTCCTGTGTGCATTTTGAGGTAAAACAAAGGGCACTGATGTATTTTAAGATATGTCAGTGCAAGTTGTTTTCAGTTTGGAGAGTGTGAGGATTAGCAGAACAGATGAACCCAAATGCAGACGATGTCGGGGAAAACAGAAAACACTTTTATTTATACACTTAACAAAACAAAGACCCACGAGGGGGTGCACAACATGAAACATAAACTGACAGATAACACTGAGACTGAGACTATGACTATGACTAGATCGCTAGACTTGAATGCACACGCAACACGAGCACACAACACAACACAATGATCCTGCACAGAACTAAAGATACACTGACATTAAATAGAATAAACCAAACAAGATAACGAGCAGGGAACAGGTGAAGGGAATAAGTGATAATTAACAATAAGCAGGAGGACGAGGGAGCGGGGACAAATGACAAGACACCGGAGGTACATGCCCAAACACAAAAACAAGGCATGAACCTCCACACAAGGCCAGGGACTGCCAGAACTCTGCCACCATGACAAGATACAAAATTTAACAAGACTTCAAGGCAGAGTCCTGACAGAGAGCTCTTAAAAGTGTTTAAGTCTAGGACTAGTCTAATCCCTGTCCGGGAAACCGCCCCTATATGTTTTTGTCTAAAAACTAGACTTATTTTCCTAGGTCATTTTGCTCATCAAGAAAATACATCTTAATTTAAGAATTTTTTGACATGTTTTACTAAAAAGACAAAAATACTAAGAAAGTAATTTTTTCAGTGCAAAAGTAAATAGTGTATAAATAAATAAATCTTTCCTTAGACTTCACTTTCAAAACAACAAAAAATACATCAATGCAATTCAGAGTCCAAAAATAAATCTGGACGTGCACTTGCCGCATTTGTTTTGGTACCGTGGTGGGCCACCCACAGGCTGTCGGGGAGATGGGGCTGCGCTCTCTGTGTGTGCTCACCCGGTATGTTTGCCATCCTAATCAGGGCGAGCCAGTGGCTGCTGCCTTTATTAAACTCAGTCTGGGGTGCACCACGCTGCGACTGCTCCTCACACACACACGTATGGAGGACCAACACACACATTACACACACACACGTATACCATTCGCCATCAGGGTTTATGTACGACCCCTGCTGCTGCATTTCAATGAGTGGCGCTGCTTTTTACCAGTCTCTTTTATTCACCTGCGGGGTAAAGTGTAGCTGTGGCCTGTTGTCAAACATTTTCGTTGCACTACGGACCTGAATGGGTTAAATATAGAGATTCCAAAGCACCGCAAGATGGTTAGCAAAGTATTGCTGTTGGTTGCAAGGGTGTTCAGTGTCATTGCAAAGGCATTGCTAGGGGTACTTATGTGCTGACTGGATGTACTTTTTGTCTACCAGGTAAAACATCTGATTGCACAAATAAAACATTTTAAATATAGAAAATCAAAAATGTTTTTAATTTAGTTCAAATTCAAGGACCTTTCAAGGATTTTCCATGTTCAATGCCCTCAAAATTCAAGGACTAAATGTGGGGACACATTTCAAGTGAGAGCAAGGTTACATCATGTTACCTTTTAAGATATATTGTTACAGTTCCCTTTCGAGGGAACTCGCGTTGCGTCACTGCGGTGACACTTTGGGGACGCCTCCAAGGTAAGTGCGTCTGAATGTGTATATCTAATTCAACCAATGGTGAGGCTTAACGACAAAGACAGGGTGATGCGGAAGCCAGGAAGTATATCACTATCTGAAATATTGCCAAAGACGGTGTTACAGAGACGCAGTAAGTATGGAGAGGGAGACGCAGCGTCTCGTTCCCTTCACAGGGAACAACAGTTACATATGTAACCCGAGACATTTTCATGTGTCAAACACAACTATGCAAAAAAGCATTTTGGTATGAATCAACATTCGCATAGACGATATGAGCATTTAAAGTGAACAGTTTAGCACAGTTTAGTGTGCTTAAAAAGTCTAGAATTTTTATGATATTATCCTACACTACACTGCATAAAATTGATTCAAGCACTTTCAATGACCTGAATCTATATTTGTATATTTAAAAAAACTTCCCAGGGCCTTAATTTTTTCCCCCAGATTCACAAACTTTCAAGGATCTCAAGGAGCCGTGGGAACCCTGTATATACTGTTAGAAAAAGAGGTACAAAAGTCGGAGACGGTGCCCTTTAAAAAGGCCCCAATATGTACCATGTAGGTACAATGTACCGCCCCAGTGATAGCTTTTGTGCATTTTTCTGAGAATGTATAGGGGCGGTTTCCCGGACAGGGATTAGACTAGTCCTAGACTTAAACACTTTTAAGAGCTCTCCAAACTGAAAACAACTTTCACTTACAGAGCTTAAAATACATCAGAGCCCTTTGTTTTACTTCAAGATGCACACAGGTAATGTTTTTAGTAAGGCATGTTGTTTAAAACTAGTTATATTTCCTAATTAAACTAAGGCCTAGTCCTGGATTAAGCTAATCCTGGTCCGGGAAACCGCCCCATAGTGTTTTATAGCATTAAATGTTGTAACGCACATAATGTATAGTATAGCATTAGCAACGCAAAGGTCATGTGTTTGAACCCCAGGTATAAAACTAACTGATAAAATAATGTAGGCTGAATCGCTTTAGGTAAAACCGTATGCCAAATACATAAAATCTAAATGTTATACTACAAAACGGAAGTTAATAGGTCTATAAACACCCTTCAAGGCCAGCAAGTACTACAGTAGGTCTCGTTCATCTGAGCTTAACAACTTTAATAGATCTTGCTAACATGAACACACATCCTCATTCCTCAAACAGTCACTCTGTGTAGTTCAGAACATCATGTACCCATGAGAATCCAGAATCCAGGATGAAACAGAATAAAACTTGCCGTCTACAGTTTTAAATTGAGCAACAAAATCCCATTTGGAGATATACGCGTCCTGAGAGATTTCCTGAGATATTTTCAGTACAGTATCCTGGAGCTATTTAGCATAATCTGAAAGCAGCGATCGTAGAAATACGTCCTGATGCCGTGAGATCGCGGACCGGCGCGCTCTCAGGACGCATGCGTGACGCAGGTAAGATGACTGATTTTGGATGGTATAGAAATTTTACAACCATTACAGAGACAGAAAGGGAGAATCGTTACAATGTTGGGCAGCAAATGACTGCTAGAGATCCCCGACAGCGAATGTAAACAGAATTTATGGTGCATTACAGCGACTGGGGAGAAACGACTCGCTATTTCCTCTCTGGCTGTCAAATTAAAAGCACTCCTGTTGGGACTGATATGCGCTGCTGCTACTGCTGGGTCTTCTAAAGCTTCTACCCTTTTTTCTTTTTTCTGTCTCTTTTCTCTCTCTCTCTCTCTCTCTCTCTCTCTCTCTCTCTCTCTCTCTCTCTCTCTCTCTCTCTCTCAGCAGTCCATGACACCCCTGATCCATTGGAGCTCAATGAGAAGACAGCATGACTGTGCACCTCGAAACCAAAATCCAGTATCAATGCAAATCCACTCAGCACCCCAGGCGTGCCCTTCTGAGTCGCGGGGAGATAGGAGAGAAACGCCTTTAAACTCCATTCAGACACGTCTACAGTCAAATATAAGCATGACTATAGGAGGTCCAGCTGGTATAGTACATAAAAACACCTTAAAGACAGAGAAGCTTGTAGCTGACAAAGTCTATGAAGTTGCAGTTTCGTGCACACAAGCTGTCAAATGCTGTTCAAATATCAGGGTTCTCACACCTTAATTAACTTCAAATTCAAGAACCTTTCAATTACTTTCTAGGTCCAATACCCTCAAATTCAAGTACTAAATGTGGGGACACATTTCAAGTAAGAGCAAGGTTACATCGTACCTTTTAAGATACATTGTTACAGTTCCCTTTTGAGGGAACTAGCGCTGCGTCACTGCGGTGACACTTTGGGGACACCTCAGTAAGTGCGTCTGAATGTGTATATCAAATTCAACCAATGGTGAGCGGGAGCCAGGAAGTATATCGCTATCTGAAATATTGCCAAAGACGGCGTTACAGTAAAGTATGGCAAGGGAGACGCAGCGTCTCGTTCCCTTCTCAGGGAACAACAGTTACTTACGTAACCTGAGACGGTTTTATGTGTCAAAGACAACTATGCAAAAAATCATTTTGGTGTGAATCAACAATTACATAAAGAAGATATAAGCATTCAAGCGAACAGTTTAGCATGTGTGCTTAAAAAGTCTAGAATTTTATGATACACTACACAGGAAATAATATGGATTTTCTTTCCAGAAAACTTCTTGCATAAAATAGATTCAAGCACTTTCAATGACCTGTATCTATGTATGTATATTTTCCAAAACATCCCAGGGCCTTGAATTTTTTACCCAAATTCACAAACTTTCAAGGATTTCAAGGACCCGTGGGAACGCTGTAAGGACCTCTCCTTTTCTCCTTTAATTTTACTTATTATTGACACCTAGGCAAACATGAACCCTACATAGCGATAACACATGTGTCATGTTTTTCCTTAGTTTTGTACCTAGTTTTCCGCCTTATATTCAGGACTTGAATTAGCATTGCCAAGGAAAAACTGGAAAATTTAGTTATGGATGAGCCCCCACCCATATACAGCCCTGGGCCCGCCCCCCTTGCTTCTTGATGTGTTAAATTAGTCAAAATTTCTCATGCAAATGAATATCACCAGTTTAGCATATAACTGTAACTGTCAGGTGTCTTCGTTCCTCAATTCTCTAGCTCCCAACCTGAGCACTACCATCGTGGAATAATGCAAAATTTTACACCCTAAGGAAACTCCAAGGATACATTTAACAATTTTGACTCCTGGTTGCTGAATTTCATTAGAACTAATTTTGGATATGTCGCAAGTACCCTACAAGAAAGGGACCCCCTGCTACGTCTCTAATAAGGAGAGAAGGTCTCAAATGCTTTAAGAGAGTGCAGTAACTGGTTGAGATAATTACTGTATCGCACATTTATTCCACTGTTAATAATTAAGCAAGCCAAGCCGGAGCATACAGTCTCGACTCAAACTCTCAATACCGCCAATTACAGAAGCGAGAGGTGCGGAAATACACAGCAACTTGCCAAATTGAATCAAAACAATACACGAGGCCACGCTGTAAGCAAAACTGCCAGATTTTCTTGCTCTCCTAAATGTCGACAACAGTTTGAGGTGTTACATTTTAGTGTACACGAACAATGTAGAGCAAGCTAGTAAGTGCTAAAGTAATTCATTTCTATGGATACGACTAAAATAGATTTGTGAACATAAGGTGTGTGTGAATGTCGTGTGTTTAATGCCTGGCTCACACCACAGGATAATCGGGCCGAATTTACCCCGATTTTCCCCTCCCGAGAATCCGAGGGAAAATCGGGCAATGGACCTTGATCGGCTCCGAAGTTCGGCCCAGATTATCCTGTAATGTGAGACGTTTAAAAATCTAAATTTACCCCTTCCGATATGCTCTCAAGCAAATCGGGGCCGCCCCGATCTTATCAAACATGTCTGATATTTAGGATTTTAAATCCGCATAATTACGTCATACGTTCACAATAATCATTGAGAGACGGAGATGATTGACAGCTTTCGGGACCGCGAATCAAGCTGCTGTACGGGTAGACAGCGCAGCCGGACTCATTCCGCCACAACTGCAGCTCGTTGGGGCAGACAGACTATTTAAAATATAGAAATTAATTCCTTGCTTGATTCACGTTGTCATAAACATTATGTAAAATATCCTAAAAACAACAGAACATGATGATGGTCAGTCACATCACGCACCTGCAGCTATTATGTGTATAGAGGAAATTTAATAAAATAAATAGGCATACACGAAATAAGTTGCACTTAAATAATTAGCTTATTAAAATGATATGACGATTTTCAGTTCTTTTTTTTGTGACGCGCTCCACAAATGCACAGAACCCGATGGGGCAGCCGGCAGAAAGCGCATCATGTTTTAAATATTACTTTACAGACGCACAAAGTTTTTATCTGTATGACCATATAACCATAAAAGTAATTTAAGGTCATCATGCATGCATTGCTGTTCAGTGTTCACCGGCATGCAGGATATGTACTAACAAACATTATGTTATATCACGCAATTAGTTGTTCGAAATCAGGCACGTGCACACATAGACATCAAAGGGGGCTTGAGCACCTGCCCTTTTTATTCCTGGAAAAAAAAAGTGCCCTTTTTTTCTGGGGTGCTTTTTTTTTTAAAATAATATGATCTTTATTCATATAACAACTGATGTCTGTCTGTTTCTTGTGTTTTTTACTTGTTACTTATTTAATTTACCATGAATTTATTCAGGAATCATTTAAATGATATTTAAACTCTTATAAAAAGAAAAATAGCGCTATTTGTGGTACACAAACGGTTAACGATGAGTCCCGCCTCCAAAACTCACATCGCTAAAATGATTGGCTTTGTTCATATTTGTAAAGGGGGATGTTACAGGATGTACTGGATCATGCGATCGACAGTCGATTGCTCATGCCTTGTTGTTGTCTGGCGGCTAGTTTGCTGCACTGTTGTCAATACAGTTTGCTGAGTTACAGGCCCTGTCCCAAATGGCACACTCCGGACTTGTGGTCCTCCTCAGAGTCCACACTTTGATGACATCACGTAGTCCAGACTTTAGGGACCCTTGATGGGAGTCCACGTGGGTGCACCGGAGTTGTATTTTGGGACACACTTGAGCATCACACCGGAAATAGGTAGAGAAGTTGCCCGTCAGTGTAAGCTCCTCCCTTCCGTCGACTGATTGGTCTGATTACCCTTTCGCAAGGACTTCTGGGTTGGCAAAGTGCGCGAAGCCTGCTGCAGTGCGGGCTTCGCTGAAGACCGCATCAAGGGGGCAAAGGAGGCGCTGATGAGCACACTTCAAAGCGTAAAAATGACAGATGGGACACCCTACGGACTCGTAGACTAAGCGAGAACGCGCAATTTAAGACCACAAGACCGAAAGTCCACACGAAGTGCGCCATTTGGGACAGGGCCACACTCGCGTGTCTGCCTTTTATTTTATGCTTATACTGCTGCATAAACATTTACCTTTCCTAAGTCCCGCCTCTCTAACGTACTTCACTTTATGATTGGTCTTGTCTTTACTCGTATATGCTGCATTCGCGCTTGTAAGAAGCGCCAAATCTCAGCCTGAACGAGACGCGATGTGCATGATTGCAGGCAGCTATCGGTAAGTGTGTAAGGAAGAAAGCATTCTTATATTAACACTTTTATGCACAAAATATGGGACACGTTGTTACACATAACGATTCAGGGACATTGTTTTCCACAACAATCCCATATTAACCTGAAGAGTTGCAAACTTGCAACAGTAGCCTATAGTGTATGTAGTTTAAACAGACTGCTCATAAAATAAGAAAGCACAAACAATAAAATAATTGCTAACTACAGTAAGCTTTTTTGTTTGCGTTTTTTTGTAATGGCTGTTAAATAAGTAGCCTATCATGTGTTTAACTGGAGTGATGTATAGATTGGGGAGAAATCTGATGTTTCAGTACTTTACTTACTTCTGAATTTTTACTGACCAACAAATAAAATATCACCAACAAGTTAAATATAAAATAGGCCTAATCTATATTTGTTGTTTCTGACATGTGTAACCCTAATAAATATGAAACCTAAGATTAAAGGTGCCAAAGGATGTGTTGCCATAATATGTTAAATTGTTCTTTGACAAAGAAGGCACTTTATTAAGTGCAAAAATTATACAGAAGAATTATACAAGCCTAGAATTTGTCATTTGAATGAAATTGTCTATTTTTGCCCTATTTGAACGGGTCATGATGAATAATAATGTTGAGCTCTGCTCTGAGGCTCATGCCAGAAGCTCACATTAGTAAACAGACCTTATATTTTGAGCCCTTATCAGACAAAAATACAGATTTTGATTAACAACTAATTGCAAACTAATAGAACTTCAGCTAAACGCTAGCATATAGCATTTATTGGCGTGTAGCACTACTCAGCAGTCACAATTTTGTTTTTAGCATTTTAACAAATTTGTAATGAATGTGTAATTTAATGTTTTCAAAACATGCGCACATTGTGTAATGGTTTCATTTGCTGCTCTATAAACCTAAAATACTAAGGAGACCATGGTTTCTGTGTGAACTGATTATTTTGTAGAAATCTTTTGAAAATGAAACAATTGCGTGAGTTTGAGGAAGATAAAATTAATTAACTTTTTAAATAAATTTTAAGGAAGTCAGAATTGCGTTAATATATATATATATATACTTTTTTGTTTAAAAACAGAAAAAAATACATAATTATGAGAAGTGCCCTTTATTTCACTTGAGCCCCTGCCCCTAAAAATGTCTGTGCACGTCCCTGTTCGAAATATAAATGATCCGCTTGAACCTCACCCAAGTGCAGCGCTGATTGCTGAAATACCGCACACTTGAGAATCTGATGAGCCTCATATCGACACTTACAACGTTTCATATTAAATGACATATTTGTCCAAAACAATTGGTAATGTAAATACTGAATTAAACACTAGACCCTAAACTGCAAGATAAAATAGAATAGAATAGAAACTTTACTGTCATTATAAAACTATCATAAAATTTGTTTATAAGCTCTCAAAGACCAGCAGCCTCAGAAGAATAAACAACAAAAATAGAATCCACATAGTATATAGCTACAAAACAATATCACCGCAGAGTAGTATATATACAGTGGAATTATGCAAACAACAGTGCAAAAACAAGTTTAACCAAGTATCAGTCATTTAACGCTTAGCCTACAATAATATTCCTGTTAGGAAGGAACAGGAAAACAGAGCATTAATAGAAATAGCCTAGATCACTTATAATAACTCTTAAATGTGCAAAAAATAATGATATATAGGCTAGCCAATTATATAAAAAATATGTTTTTAAATAGATGTATTTATATTTAATCTTGCATATAATTAGACTTGAGTTGGTGCTAGATTGTGCACACATCTACAGTATGCATTCAAACACTGCCTGCATAACACATCCTTAAAACATATCATGATCGTTGCCTCATAAACAAGAGCTGAAGAGGAGAAATCGCCTAGGTTTCAAAAAGAAAGCTGCTACTTTGTAAATATTTAAAAAGAAATCATAATAAATGTGTCATAATCTTCATTCCTTTATATACTCTTCTCCTGAGGTGACGTGAAGTGCTTGCTCTGGCAAGATAATCTTAATAATATCCTGTAGTGTGTGATGCACTAGGATTTTAAATTCCTGTAATGTGAGCATGTTTAAGATTTGAGAGAAGAATATCTGACAAGATTCTCTTTATGTGTGTGCTGCAACCAGATTTCAAAATCTGCCAGGATTTTAAAAATCCTGTAGTGTGAGCCAGGCATAACACAGAATGGACGGCAAAATATTTCACCAGGATCAGAACAAGCTACACTGTCAAAAGTAAAAAGTTGAATTAACTTAAAAAAATCATTCAAATGGTAACACCTAAAAAAATAGGTTACTACAAAAATAAAGCCATGAATAATTTTCCTTATCATGATAACTGTAAATACTGTATGGTTCACAATACATATATAATTAATAGTTGTGTCTAAGCTAAATAATAATAATATTACTTTAATTGTGATGTTTACAGAACTGTAAATATGATATGGACAAGAGCAGTAGTACAGTTTTTCCTGATGCTTATATGCCATTGGATCAGAGGGCTATCGGTTACTGCTTGATAAAAAATTACATGTAAAGTTTGCATTTTTAGCGCGCAACACTTCAATTAGATCAAAGGGTTTAAAGGTCAATTTAAAAATTGGTTTAGTAAAAAGCAAACAAAATTGTTTTTATATATAAAACTTATTATAAACAGCTTATTATAAAAACCAGTTTGAATGCGTTTACATGCAAATCAATAAACCGCCTATGCAGAAAACTATATTCACATGGGATTTGGAGATTTGTTAGCTTTCTCGCAGGCAGTGACGTCACCACCTAGAGTACATATAGTTGTTCAAAAAGCCAGCAGGAAATCTGTCTTATACTGTTGTATCTCTTCTCATGACTGTAAAAAACTGTAAATGTAACACAAGCTTTTATTTTCGCAGTTTCTCTGCATTGCTCGAGTCAAGCAGACTTTACTTTGTGCTTTCTTTCACGTGTGACGTTTATCTATGCATAGTTATCTATGCGTACTATGCACACGCGGAGACAGACGGGTAATGCTACATACACACCAAACGTGGAGCATCGCGTTACTGTGGGTTCACACCAGACGCGAGTTCAACGATTTGCGCGAGTAGATTACATACAAAGTCAGGCAAAAACACGATCAGACGCGTCCTCGCGTGGGGCGATGGGAATGACACGATATGGGTGGTGCGTTTGCTGCGAAAGCACTCGCTATTCACCTCAAACGCATCTTCACCCAAGTTGAAAATATTCAACTTAAGCGAAAAATTAGCATGACACGAAGTTAAACCCCGCGAGTAATCAAGAGCGATTAACGCGATGCCCCTCGTTTGGTGTGTACGTAGCATTACTGGCTCTAGATTACTCGCGGGATTTAATATTTTCAAATTGGGCGAAGACGCGTTTGAGGCGAATAGCGCGTGTTTTCAAGGCAAACGCGCCGCCCATATTGCGTCATTCGATCCCGCGCGAGGATGCGTCTCATCGCATTTTTGCATTGACTTTGTATGTTATCTACTCGCGCAAATCGTTGAACTCGCGTCTGATGTGAACCCACAGTAAGATGTTTACATGCAATGCGTAATTCAGGGAATCAGCAGAAACTACCTGTGCCGATTGTTTTTGCTAACGCCATTTATCGACTTTTCTAGATAAAAGAAAATCGTTTTACGGGTTTACATGCACCCACACTTTATCAGTTATGTATAATCGGCGTAAGACTGTGCATGTAAACACACTCAATGAAAAAAAAATTTTAATAATAAAAATTATTTTTATTTATCTGCTTTGTTGATTTTAATGCATTTAAGATTTAAGTTACATGATCAAATCATTTTTACATAAGTTGTGTTTTTTGTGTATAACATTGCATGTAAAATTGCAGTGGCGGCTCGTGACTGCTCATCCGAGGGGTGCTAATTCAAAATAAGTGTTCGGAGTGTCATGTGTGTGGTTCCTTTTTCCGGGGTATGTGTTCTGCGCGTCGAGAGATGCTGTGTGCATCACGTGTTTTGTCAAAATGGGTGCCTGCTGAAGACGCGTCAAAACCGTTTATGATAAAATAGACGCTCACAAAATACACGCAAGACACTCCCTTAACAGTGAACTCTGATTACGCATGAGATTTTGCGATTATCTGGCAAACGCGAGCGTCTCTTTTATCATAAACCATTTAGACGCGTCTGCAGCAGGCACTTATTTTGGCATAACACGTGATGCACACAGGATCTCTCAAAGCGCATAACACATATTATGAAAAAAGGAACCACACACATGATGGGCTACATACATGTTGTGATGAAATATTTGTTGTTTACATCTTTTACGAAAATCAACCTACGAATTGCTTATACGTAACAGTCTCTGCACATTAAGTTGAGATAAAGAAAGTATTCTGACACTTTACACTTCAAATTTAATAATTAAAAACAAATCAGGATGTTTTTGTCTTTTGTATAAAAACTTTATTAGACACCCAGCGAAGTGTAATATCAATTTTTGGCATCTACCTCCCCTTCTCGCTTTTATGTTGCCAGCGTGCCTGCATGCGAGGATCAAAAAAGTGACGCTTTCTTCTTTGCCTGTGGATATTTAGAGCATTCAAAAAGTGTCATGTAGGATAAAAACAAAAATCTAAAGCAATGGACACCATGAGTGTTTGTGCACGTGTGTGTGTGAGATAGAAAAAAAGTGATAAGATATATACAGTGAGTGAGAAATTCAGTCTGCACGTACATCTCTAGAAGTGAGGAAAGTAGCTGCAAGTGCTGTGTGTGTGAATGTGTGTTTGCGTGTGTGTGTCGATCGAGTCTCTTCTTCTCTCACACCGCCTGCAGGCCGCCCCTGGCTGGCTGCTCACATCAAAGATGGTTTTCTCTCTCTGAGGAGCTGAGAGACTCTGCCCAAGGCTTGCCTGGGCCTTCACAGACCTGCCTTAGGGGTTAACGTCAAACCACGGGCCTATGCCACTCGCCGCAAGACACTGCTAATCATAGCCAATGCTGCAGACGACAGAACGGGGAGGTTTAGACAACAGCGTACCATGCTACCGTATGCAAGCGGTTGGCAAACGGGTGTGCTGTAATCGGCCGGGGATGGACGGTTCGGGAATGAGGTTTAAAGTATTTAAAGTGTCAGTGCGCCATGTATTATTTACTTCATGAATAAAGGAGGAAAATATGACTTATGCAAGCGTGTTGCTATCCAAATCAGGCATCTGTGTCTGCTTGTATTTAGATCAATATGTTATAAGGGTTTCAAATACAGATAAACCTGCATTATTTATGTCTTATGGAACAATGCATACAGGTGCCTACAAAATATTCACAGAAAAATAACTAGAACAGAAGAAAGTTAATGCATAAACATAGCCATTATGTTAAGACTGTATCTGACCAACTAGCAATTAGTTAGGGCTAATCAGTCTTACTATTTGGATTTAAATTAGATCAATCTACCTTTTTATGTAACATACTGTATGATTGAGAAGACTGAAGTCTATAGTTTATGCAACCGGCCCCAGAACACCTTAGCAACCACATAACACCCTGGCAACCAGTCAGAACACCCTAGAAACTTTATTGCAATTATACCGTAGTCTAATACAGTGGTTCCCAAACTTTTTCAGTGTGCGGCCCCCCTTGTGTACAGTGCATTTGTTGCGGCCCCCCGAAAGAAAATTTATGACAAAAACAGTTTTAAAATGTAATATTTTAATTCAACAAAACATATAAAATTATACCTAGTAATGTTGTTGGTTAGTTGGCTTATTATTTTTAGGTTTAATTACACAGAATTCATGATAAATAAATGTATTTTATAAAATGTCATAAAACTGGGTCCCCCTGGCACCATCTCGCGGCCCCCAGTTTGAAAACCACTGGTCTAATAAATATTTAGGAATTAGTGATGCGTGTTTCATCTCATAACCTGCAGGCCCCACGGGTCGTGTTGGGCGGGTAAAGGAATTGTCACTTTATTTGCGTGCAGGTTGAGGCGGGTCATTAAAAACGAAATAAAAAATAGCCTATATTAAATATTTGGAAATGTATATTTTCATATTTTATTAGGTTCTTTGATAAGGTTACAACAGTGGCGGCCGGTGACTTCTTTATTCGAGGGCGCACGATGCGAAGTTCGTCACAACATGTATGTAGCCCGTCATGTCTGTGGTTCGTAATTTCAAAATATGTTTGGCGCGTCGAGTGATCCTATGTGCATCACGTGTTTTGTCAAAATAAGTGCCTGCTGCCTGCTAAAGGGTTGATGATAAAAGAGACGCTCGCGTTTGCCAAAACTCGCATTTTGTGAACGTAAGCGTCTCTTTTATCATAAATGGTTTTGACGCGTGTGCAGCAGGCACTTATTTTGACAAAACACGTAATGCACATGGTTCACATGACGCAAGAAACACAATTTGAAAAAGCAAGCAACGCAAGCAACGCACGACACTCGAACACACAAACACATATTTTGAAAACGCAAGCAACACACGACACTCGAACACACAAACACATATTTTGAATTTGCGCCCCTCGAAAGAGCAGACACGAGCTGCCGCTGGGTTACAATACGTAGGTCTATGTAGCAACGCAACTTGTGTAATTTCCCCAAACCTTTGGCCTCACGTCACGAAAGCACCAAGCAGCTCCCGCCGCCAGCCGCAACAACAAAACAAACGTAAAATTTAAAGTGAAGATGGGAGACGAGGTGCGGGAAAAAATTAAGGTCGGGAATTTACATCATTAAAAGAAAAGAACGTCAAGCTGCTTAATCTAATGTTTGGGATGTTTGGTAATGTTCTCAGAAATAGTTGTAATTTAATGTCTGTTTCCAAACACAGCTGAAATAAAGAGTTTTCATTTACATTACAATGCCTAGGATGTCTAGGGGCGGGCCAAATAAGTTCATAATTGCGGGACCCGCGGTTTAGAAAAAACCCTGACATGTGCATCACTAATAGGAATGCTGTGCACACTCCAACTGCACCCTGAGAATTCACTCCATATTAAAGCAATAAGCCCCATGAAGCAGTGGGTTACCAGTGCATTCGCGGAGTACCTAAAACCCCCTTAGCTGTTATAAAATGCACTGTAACCCCACTGCTTTGCGGGGTTTATTGCGTTTATAAAACGGTTACATCATATGCATAGCAGGGTTTCACAAAATGAAACACAAATAAGTTGTGATTATATTAGTACAAATATTACTCTTCCGCCAAACAAAATAGTTCCTCAGAATCAAGTGTGGCTGCAACAGAGCGCAGTTCACAACTAGATGCAGCAAAGACACAATGAAAATATTATTCAAGACTGTGGTGTTTATTTTTATAAATCAACATTCATCTAAAATATACATAAACATTTATATTGTGCAACTGTTGAAGTGATGATCAAATATGCTTGGAAGCATTCTTAACTCTTTCCCCGTCAGCGTTTTTTTTTTAAGTTGCCACCCAGTTTTAGTTTAATGCCTTACAGAAAAATTATCTTCTTTAAATAAACATAAAATATCAAATGAAAAAGAACAATCCATCCGCTTTCAAAAAACAACAACAAAAAACCTTTTCATCCTATCTTCATTTGTTCTCTTATCAGTTATCACCTCTCAAATTTTCAGCTAAAAGCGGAGATAATTCCATTGTTGTGAAGAACTTTTGTAAGAGATCAGATTCAGAGCCATCACACGTCACGCTAAATCCCCCACAACGCTGTTGTGTCGAGTGAATGTGTCAGTGTTTAAGTTGGGTAAGATTGCCATCTAGTGGATAATAGCGGAAATATCAATTTAAGACATACTCAGAGAACGTTTTCTCTTTATTGACGAAATGACTCAACAATATTTATTGACATTTATCTGGATATCGCCATAATTGTGCAAATGTAGAAAAATAAAAAAAATGATTAAAGACTGTGGTGTTTATTTTCATAAATCAGTATGTAGCAACAGTGGCGCAGTGATACTTGTCATGCGGTCTGAACTGTGGGTTTACCGGGGTATTTTATCACGGCTTAGAATGCGTTTCAACCAATCACA
This sequence comes from Misgurnus anguillicaudatus, assembly GCF_027580225.2. Lineage (NCBI taxonomy): Eukaryota > Metazoa > Chordata > Actinopteri > Cypriniformes > Cobitidae > Misgurnus > Misgurnus anguillicaudatus. The sequence continues at coordinate 30,635,804 of NC_073348.2, forward strand.
ATGAAGAACCAGAACGTGCCGTTTTATAATAATACATAATGTTTACATACTGCACAATTTTATCACAGTTTTAGATGTAGGATTTGCATCATATTGTTGCACTTTATACTGCATCGTTTTCAAGAGCATACACTTTAAAAGACATTTTGTATCACGCACTAATTTAATGCAAAAATTGTCACTGCTATCTGTACACATGAGAAATAAACTTGAAACTCTATAGAAACACCTTGGCACAAGGCACCAGAACCAAGCACTGCCCTAGCGACCACCCAAAATATCCTAGGAGCCACATGCCTGATAACAATAAGCGCCGGGACGGATCCGCAACGGATCCGCTCTGAAGTCCGAAGCTTATTGCTACAGTATCAACCAGGCAAACACTCAGAATGCTGCAGCATCATGTCAGTGATTTTGCATATGGGCTTTCTTTAAAAAGAAAACATGAAAATATAATTTGACTTTTAAACTTAAAATTAAGTCTAAGTGAGGGATAATGTACAGGTATAGGCAGCCGGTTGTTATTGCAGAAATAAACCCCAACAGTGTGATCAGGTATCACACTGAAGGGGCTTATTTAACAATAAAAACCTGCTGCCTGTACATTATTCCTCTTATTACACAGCTATTTACCTCATAAGTAAGGTAAGTACATTAAATATTGATTTGAAATATTTTATTAGCTCATTAACAAATGCAGACCTGCCATGAGGAAAACCTGTTTATTTTAAGATTTTAAGACGAGATGTTTAAATGTCACGAACACGCTACTTGGTTTAATCATTTATACTGTAAATATAATGTCATATATGTTATTAATAAAATACTTATTTTGTGTAATATTAAACTGTTCCTGTCAAAATGATTTGCAGCATCTGGGTTACTGTGTGTTATTAGTTTTGAGTGGTTGTCATCTGGCCAATCAGAATCAAGCATTCCAACAAGCTATATATAATTTTAAAGAAAAGTCTACATTATGGCATACCCAACACTCACCTGTAAACGGCTCGCTTGTCTGACTCCAGCTGGGCTTGGGGGTCAAGGGTCACGCTGACCGGGGCGGCCCCAGCTGCCGAAGCTGCAGATATGTGGACATGCTGGGCCTTTGAGTTTTGCTGCGTAGTGCCTGTCATCTAAAGAAAACCGAGAAGAGGAAACTATTATGAAAACTCTTAAAAACATACAGTATGAAAAACGCCTTTAGGTGTACACTATAATCAGGTTCTATTGTTTTTCCAAATTCACCTAACTTCTATTCTAGATTGTAATTGTAAAAATAGCTGATAATTCTTGCTTGAGATAACTGAAACTAAATGACTTCATTCTGAAAAAAAACCATCTCAACCCATTATGGTCTAACATTCTCTGCGCTGATGTGCCAAAGATGCTGATCAACATCATCTTGCTTGTGCGCTTGTTATAGGTGGCTCCCAGCCAGGAGCCGGTGTCTTATCAGATCTGGTTTATGAACGCTTGACTTTGGTGTTTTTAATGGATTACGTGGCTTTAGCTACAAAAGCTGAAATGTGTGTACGATAATCTGCTTTTATCTTCTCCACGAAAGAGGGAAAGAGACAGAAATCCAGATTAAGTTCTACATAAACTGGAGGCAAAAAGTAACTTTGACTTTTTTGTATTCCTTCATTCATTTTTACGGCTGCAAAATCAGGAATTGACTGGCGATGTGTCTGCTGTCTTTGTGTTGCCCATCTTGACAATGTAAGAGTGATACTGACGGCAGCATATGGTCTCATTACCCCTAGGATTTCACATAGGTCACTTTCTGCAGTAAAACATCATTTATGGTTATCGAATAAAAACGCAGTAGCGAGGTGTTGCCCATTAACATAAAAAAAACTTGGAATGTAGCGCAATAATTGCAAAAGTCTATTTGTTTTGTACTGTTGTTCAATGTTGACTAATAAAAATAGAAGTACTGGGCAAAGATTAATCTGTGCTGTGTATAATTATTATGTATATTTAACCACACACACATACTTACATTCATTTCAGAAATGTTTATTTAGATATAATTTTTATTTATTTATATAGAATATATAAAAAATATAAATAAATTATGGCTGGGCATAGATTAATCTAGATTAATCTCATACAAAATAAAAGTATTTTTGCATAATATATGAGTTTGTGCTGTGTATAAATATTATGTATATTTAAACACACACACATACATATATATATATATATAATATAGAATATATAAAAATATAAATAAATAAATAAATAAATAAATAAATAAATATTTATTTATTTATTTATTTATATATACATAATAATTACACACAGCACAAACTCATATGTTATGCAAAAAATTACTTTTATTTTGTAGGCCATTAAGCACTAAAAAATAATAATAATAAAACATAAAAAAAAACTGTCTGGATGCTATTTGAGATGCATTAGTTAGCAACATCCTTAGTTTTTCCCTACATATTTGTCTCATGTGATGCACCTTTAAAAAACAAACCCCGCCACCACGCCGCCCGCCACCAGACCAAAGTGGTTCGAGGGAGGAAGCTGGAAGTCTTAATCCCAGTCTCAAATAGGAAATAAATTAGCTTCTTCACACTTAACTAGCTCTCATTTGCATGTCTCCTCCACCAGCGCGCTGCTTTTGCTTTCGTCTCCCCAGCCTTTAATCCTCAGGGTGGAGGAATACAGCAGCTGGACAGGGAGGGTGGGTTTTGGGGGCTGTGGGACAATGATGCTTCCTTGTGTGTCCCTTAAGATTAACTCAGTACACGTACAAAGAAGATATTACATGATAAATCTTGCATAGGGCTAGAGATATGAATGTACCTCTGATGGTCGCGTTTGGAGACACATCAAACCTCTCTCATACACCTGCTGAAATAAAATTATTTGCTTGTCTTAGCCCAATGGTTCGCAAACTTTTGCGGTATGCGGCACACCTTGTTGTACGGTGCCCCCCTCGTGTGCCCTTTGTGCCCCCCAAAGAAAATGTATGACATAAAACATTCTTAAACATCAAATTTGAATTAAACAAAATGTATTAAGATATAGACGGTCTCAGCAGTAACAACATAAACAAGCGGCTTTCGTGGTCAACACGTAACTTCCGGTAAACTCCGCTAAGAATAAATAACAACAAAGTCCTTTAAACGTAGTTTATTTATATAACAAGCAAAATAAACAACATGTAGATTACCTAAGAAAACCAAAACATTGGTTATTTTCGATAAGGTATTTGTTTAAGAGTTCAGTTTTAGCATCTAGTCAGACCATTAAAAAACCGAAACCGGAAATAAACTTCAGACCAGACGCGTATCGCGTCACCGCACGTGCGTCCGGTGAAAAGGTCTATATGGTGTTGGTAAGTAGCCTTATTTATCTGAGGTTTATTAAAACCGGGGCCCCCATGGCACAATATAAGGTTTTAGAGTGGTTTTAAGCTAAACCAGATAAGCACCATCTGAAAGACTACCTAAACTGACTAAAGTCCAGCTTAGCAAGGTTTGGAGAGAAGATGGACCAGCTCATCTGTTGGCTCTCTTGGTACGACGGTGGAGGGACGCTCTGTGTAGCCATCATGGTCAATGCTGGTGCTGGGGACACATGTTGCATCATGGGATAGCTTCACATGGAGACCCTGAGGAAAAATATATGATTTAGATTGATGGTGGGCAGCTTATCAGAGCAGATAAGCTTAACAATTTTATAATGACAGCAAAATTATAACTTAAATTTACAGTGGTGATTAAATGTAAATAACTGTAGCTGTTACTGTAAATAACTTCAAAAGTGATCCACTGTAAATAGGAAAATTATTTTAGGATCGACCACAAGGTGCTGCTGTACTTAAACTGATAGAAAAACGCACACACACATTTTCCCCCACTTTATAAAACACTGGAAAAAACTCACTTTTTCTTGTTGTTAATGTATAATTTAATAATACAAATAAAAGCTATTCATGCTTTTTTAAACCTTTGTAGACCATTAAACACATATATTCTGCCATATAAATTAAAACATGTATAAATTCAAATGCACAATAATAGTATCTCTAAAATATTTACATTAACTGTACTATATACTCTAATCTGTAATCTAAACAAAAAACAATCGTGCGTGTAGTCTGCCTGTCTAGGAAAGAAATAAACACGCACTTTAAAGTGAAGGCACAAGATGAGTTTGTGTTTTTAAAAGGTAAACATGACAACCTCAGCAGGCCAATCAGGGGCTCATTAGTTCTGTTGTCATAAGAGTAATTGACACTGGGCATAGGAAGGATGGACCCTGGGGACAGTGCACCGCGGGAGGCCCCAACTATAGATAATTGGCCCCATGTTACCACACAGGGACCCCTGGATCCCATTTGAGGGTCATGTATTATCTAGGATAGGACAAATGTTCATTTCCTTTCTTTTTCCACTCCATGTTAACCTGTCTGTTTCAATAATCTTTACAGTCGTTTAATCAATTCGATCACGTGTTTCGTAACAATAGGCAGGGTTTAGATTAATCCAGTTAAATTGTTTTTACAAACATACCTTACAAAAAACATTACTGGTGTGAATCTTGAGACATAAGAATGGCACACTGATATATTTTAGGATATGTCAAGCGAAGGTGTTTCTTAGTTAAAGGGGACATTTCACAAGAATTTTTGTGACGTTTTAGCTCAAAATACCATATAGATAATTTATTATGGCATGTTAAAATTGCCACCTTGTAGGTATGAGCAAAAATTTGTAGTTTTTGGGTGTACCCTTTAAAATGCAAATGAGTTGATCTCTGAACTAAATGGCAGTGCGGTTGTTGAATAGTGCAGATTAAGGTCCGGTGTTATCCCCTTCTGACATCACAAGGGGAGCTAAATTCAAATGACCTATATTTTCACATGCTTTTGCAGAGAATGGTTAACCAAAACTAAGTTACTGGCTTGTTGTTTTGCATATTTTCTAGGTTGCTAAAAGCACTGGGGACCCAATTATAGCACTTATGATATGTCTCCTTTAAGAAAGCTCAAACAAGCATTTTAGTATTGGATTAGACTTAAGCCCTGTCCTGGAAACTGCCCACTTTTGAAAGATAGATTTTGAAAATTTTACATTTAAATTTGAATAAAGTTGTATAAATAAAAATATCAAATTAGTCTCAATAAAGTATACATGTTTGTCTTCACAAAAATTAAATTAAATGTGACTGCAAACTAGGCTTTGTTATTTCTTTTCATGTTATGTAGTATAAAGTTGGTGCCTACAAAATTTATTAGCATAAACATCTTTGAAGATGCAAACATATTGTCTCTGCAGTATTGATCCAATCTGAGTGCATTACAAAAATAAAAAAGCAAATTTATGAAACATAAAGGGATAGTTCAAAAATGAAAATTTTGCTATTATTTACTCACCCTCAAGTTGTTGCAAAATTTAATACAAAAAATTTAATAAAAATTTCTTTCTTCTGCTAAACACAAATGAAGATATTTGTAATGAACCAGGAAACAGAAGCACCATTGACTTCCATATTAGGAAAAATACTACTATGGAAGTCAATTGTGCTCAAAAAATGGTTTGGTTACAAACATTGCTTAAAATATCTTCATTTGTGTTCAGCAGAATAAAGAAATTAATTTTCTTTTTTTTTTGGTGAACTATCCCTTTAAATAAGTGTTAAAATCAGATAAATTTGCCGTTAATTCCTTTTATATGAATCTTATGGAGTCAGACACGCTTAAAGCTTCACCAAGCATCCGAAAGACGCTTGACCTCCCCAAAAATAGACCACAATTGAGTTGCGAGCATTTAGTGAAGCTAAGAATTGTAAAGAAAGAATACTAAAGATGCGAAGCAATCACATGTAATTACAGAGACAGAACTCTGGGAAAGAGCAGAACAATCACATCTGCGGTGTAAATGTGGGAGGGACCTCTGCTCCCATCTGTAATTACACAAGACATAAATCACTCATTTAAAACCTGACCTATAAAGTTCCTTCTGTGCTTTAGTAATAGTCATCTTCTCCCTTGAGAACCGCTTGTTAGCTTCGTCTATTCATGGAAACAGCCTATATCTTCACAGCTTGAAATCTCAGACACAAAGCATTTGTTTATAGGCGAATGCATATGTATTGTTTTAATCTAAATGGATGCATCAAAGCAGCTCGATAATTCTGTAAACAGCAGAGACGAATTCTCGGAAACCAAGGAACCGTTAGGGGACGGTTGCGAATACAGCAGGGATGCCAGGTCTGTTAGACGTGAACAGGATGTAACCTTCTCCTCAGACATCAGACAGACATCAGCCCGGGAAAACAGGAAAGATTTTTCCTGCGGCTCATCTTCAGGTTGGCTACAGCGTGTGGAAAAGCGGTCGAAGGGGCCAAGACAAACCAAGCATCTATTTTAAGGAGATCACACAGACACTCGGCACAAAGGGGGTTATGGGTAATCATTATCATAAACACCATTAGAACCTCAGCACTCGAAACGTTTCATGTTGGACACGTGAGGAATTTTCCAAGCGCAAATTAGATTCCGGCTTGGCATTGCATATTTTATGAAGCTGGTCCAAATCATACAAATTGAGAATGTTGTGTGCGCGCTCGTGTGTGTGTGTGTGTGCGCGTGTGTGATCTGTATACTGATTACACACCGCGTTTGTGTTCCCGTTCCAAGTGCTATCAGCCGAAAGGCATCTTCACTGTTATCTCTCCTCATTTTAATTGCAAATTTTGCAAGCGAGTTGGTAATTAAATGGAAAATTGCACATTAATTGATGAGACTAAAGATAAAGCAATTCCAATTATTGCGCTGTATTTTAAGAAGGCCTCCCAAGTCTCCGTCCCTCAAGTGGGGCGCTACCCAATACTATGGCATCATGATAATAATGCAAACACGCTTTGTATATACTAAAGCAGGTTAACGGCTTCATCCTTCCTCCAACAAACAAAGACATTGACCCGTCCGTGCACAAATTCTTTAGGCTAAGGGTCTGTACTGATTAAGCCTTCCGGCTTGCTCTTTTAAAACACATCATCACACCTTCTGACTTAACATGCAGAGTATTGATCTCAATGCATTTGTCAATACAAACACATCGAACCGTTGACTGATATATAGTCAAAAACTTCTTCCCATGTCATGCCGTGTAAAGTCCAGACATTCACTTTAAAAGCGCTATGTAAATTAAATTGAATTTAATAAAATAAATTGAACATCACACAAACAGTAGCATAGAGGTGAAATCTCTAACAGCGGGAAACAAATCATTAGCATATACACTCACCCAAAGGATTATTAGGAACACCATACTAATACTGTGTTTGACAGAACTGCCTTAATTCTACGTGGCATTGATTCAACAAGGTGCTGAAAGCATTCTTTAGTAATGTTGGCCCATATTGATAGGATAGCATCTTGCATTTGATGGAGATTTGTGGGATGCACATCCAGGACACGAAACTCCCATTCCACCACATCCCAAAGATGCTCTTTTGGGTTGAGATCTGGTGACTGTGGGGGTCATTTTAGTACAGTGAACTCATTGTCATGTTCAAGAAACCATCAGAGGATGGGTACATGGTGGTCATTAGGGCATGGACATGGTCAGAAACAATGCTCAGGTAGGCTGTGGCATTTAAACGATGCCCAATTGGCACTAAGGGGCCTAAAGTGTGCCAAGAAAACATCCCCCACACAATTACACCACCACCAGCAGCCTGCACAGTGGTAACAAGGCATGATGGATCCATGTTCTCATTCTGTTTACGCCAAATTCTGACTCTACCATCTGAATGTCTCAACAGAAATCGAGACTCATCAGACCAGGCAAAATTTTTCCAGTCTTCAACTGTCCAATTTTGGTGAGCTTAGGCAAATTGTAGCCTCTTTTTCCTATTTGTAGTGGAGATGAGTGGTACCCGGTGGGGTCTTTTGCTGTTGTAGCCCATCCGCCTTAAGGTTGTGCGTGTTGTGGCTTCACAAATGCTTTGCTGCATACCTGGGTTGTAACGAGTGGTTATTTCAGTCAAAGTTGCTGTTCTATTAGCTTGAATTAGTCGGCCCATTCTCTTCTGACCTCTAGCATCAACAAGGCATTTTCGCCCACATGACTGCCACATACTGGATGTTTTTACCTTTTACTACACTATTCTTTCCAAACCCTAGAAATGGTTGTGCGTGAAAATCCCAGTAACTGAGCAGAGTGTGAAATACTCAGACCGGCCTGTCTGGCACCAACAACCATGCCACGCTCAAAATTGCTTAAATCATCTTTCTTTCCCATTATTACATTCAGTTTGGAGTTCAGGAGATTGTCTTGACCATGGTTCACTTTTTACGCGTACAGAAGAGTCTGCGCAAAGTGCGTTTTGACCAATTTTCATTATAAGAAGAGTGTGAGCGTACTGTACGTGCACCGCCAGATTTTTGAAACCCGTGTACATTGGTCGCACATGCGCGTACAGAACATAGTACGTATGAGGTGATACATTGCATTTTGTCACAATGCACATGTGGCGCACGTCTGTGTACATTTACGAGTCAAATAAATTACTTTGCGACCACATGCGTACATTCTCGTACACGCAAAGAACAGTCTACACTCCCGGATTAGCGTTAAACCACATTAGTGATTGTGCAAGCTTATGCAATATAGATTTGTGTGCTATTACCTTAGTGGCTTACAAATACAATGCACTGAAAAATGCAAGTGAAATGCTTGCATTCCTGCTAACATGTGAAATAAAAAGATGTGATATTGAATGTGCGAGTCAAAGTAAAATTTTCGAATATAATTAAAAAGGATTTATGCACCAAGACGAAAGGGGACAGTGTAAATGACTTCATTCATTCAGTAAACAACATCATATCTTTTGGAGTAGGCCATTCACTCAGGACACCCTAGCAACCACATTATGCAATAAAACACCCTCAAAATGCCTAGCAACCATAAAGCAATGCCTTGGAAACCACAGCACCCTAGCACTGTGGAAGTGAATTGTAGTATACAGTGGAGCTGATTGTATCTTCATGCCTTGAGCTCTTAATTACAGCTAGCAGGAGAGCGCTTTGGGAAATGGAAAGTAAAGGGGAAATGTATTGAACACGTCTGGTGTGTGTCTGAGAAAGAAAAATGCCAGGATGGTAACCTTCTTCTCATCGATACCGCTCTCGCAGACCCCTCGGCCACGATCGCTGGGCTGTTTGATCACAGTGTTAATTAACACAAACACCTTGTGGAAACCTGGTACTGATGAAGGTAATGGAGCGACGACGAGGGCTTGTTGATTAACGACAAACGATGCATGCTAATTCGCTCTACAGTACACATTAGAAAAGCATACTTTACTTTTAGTTTCACATATAACTTTATATACTTCTACAACTGAAAGAGGACCGTCATAAACCTCTACTTTTCATTAGTATCTCATTAGGGATTTAGGGTAATCTAAGCGCTAATAAAACATCAAAAATTCATTAAAGTATAACATTTTGTAACACTGTTTTTAAATGACTGGTTTGGGATGCATTTAAAGTGCATCTACAGTACCGTTCGCAAAAAGTTTAATAACAGCTGACTGAAGTGTTTCTCAAAATCAAAAAAAATCTTTTAATCTAGAAGAAGATGATTTTTTTTTATTTAAGCCAGCACTGGGTCAAAAAAGGACAAACCCAGCATTTGGGTTGTTAACCCAGAAAAAAATGTATATATGACAAACAACCCAGCATTTTGAGTTGAAACAACCCAGCACTGGTTCAGTTATAACCCAATGGGTTGGCGTCATTCTTTTTTGACCTAATGCTGGGTTGAAAAATAACCCATAAACATGTAGAAAAAAGTATAAGTGTGCCAACATATTCAATTCTTTGTTTAAAAAAAATATATACAGTACTGTGCAAAAGTCTTAGGCCACCATGCCACAATTAGATGTGTTGTTTTTTATGTTATAGTGGTCGTATATAATTGTTTTTCAGTCTCTTTAATAGAATACAACCAGAAAATACAGGAAATGTGTATATAGTATTACAAACCTTATAAAAATGTAAACTTGAGCAATAGCAGGAAACTCCAGGATCTGTTAAACCTAAATAAAATTAAATCCTAATTTCTAATTTTAAAGAAATTAGTCTTTTTACTTAATTCTGCTCAAAAACGCTCAAGATGTGTTAAGTGCCATACTGTTAGACTTAACTGTAATTTCTACAGTTATTTACCACAAAATGCCCAGTAAAATTCCATTATTTTCTTTTCCAGTTCATTACTGTAATATGCATTGCATTATGGTATTAAAATTTAATTTACAGTGATTTACTGTATGTTTTGAATTTGCGGTAGACTGCTGTAAAACAACGCAGTTGTGCTACTGTAGTTGAATAAAACAGTGTTATAAAAACATATAAAATGAAAAAATAAAATATATCTGTGAAATGAAATACGTTTTATTTGTTATGCATTTAGCAGTGAAGCAAATTTCTAAATGTAAATTGTTTTTCAGCAGTGAAAAAAATCTATTGAGAATTGTAGATAGAAACAAGAAAGGGATTATGGATAAATGTTTGACCGTCAGTTTGAATTTGACCTCAAGACTTCAAAAAACTACTGATGCAAGATTTCGCTCCTCAGAGTGTCGGGAGAGTGACAGAAGAGGCTATTTGGGGAGTGAAAAAACTAGGTTACAGTGAGGGTATTATACTGTAAAATGGAACTGCTGTAAAAGCATCATACTGTAAAAACATGTACAGTTATGGTACTGTAATGGGGCAGTTACAGTGAGTTACCGCATATACAATAAAAAGTCTAACAGTGCAAGAGAGGTCACACTAAACACCAACAATGCCTAAAGAAGACATTTAGTCCTGAAAATGAAATTTTTTATTGTTTTTTTTTGTACATATTTCCTGTATTTTCTGTTTGTCTCTGTATAAAGTAGATTGAAAAATAAACATGGATGGATATTAAAAATTCTAAAACAACAAGTCTGGTGGTGGTGGCCTAAGACTTTTGCACAGTACTGTATATTTATGCTTTTAGTCATAACATAACTCCCATTGTGTTATACCATAGTTTTGATGAGTTTACTATTTTTCATAATTATACCCAGGGAACACACATAAAAAATGCATGAATACCTTTAACACATTGTAAATTGCTTTGGATTAAAGCATCTGCCACATGCATAAATGTATTGCAGATTGAGGAAAAAATATAAATTAAGCATGAGTAAGTGTTTCTAAACATTTGAACTATACCCTATAGTGTAATACAGTGCATCTATTGTATTAGTAGACAAACAGGGATGCAGGCATATAAATGCTACATTTAAGCTGTAAAATGTAACAAATAGCTCAAGATTTCCACATAAACAGATGACACATATCATTCTACAAGAAATCCAAAGTAGTGGCATCCACCCAAACATCTGCAACTGCTCCCGCTATCAGCTCCAAACAAATGTCGGATAGTTGCCATGTACTGAATCCTTCCCCCTGAGACACGCATCCTTGTTCCATGTGCACAATTCCGAAGGATCAAAGATGTGTGTGAGGGCAACGACTTCCTCTTAGTTAGAAACATCCTTTGTGGCCGGGCCGCAGAGCACTCGGCGTGCGAGCGGGTGCCGAGAATGAGCAGCAGGTTTTTTCCCAGTTAAGCAAAAACAGGTGACGTCTGAGGTATACAGGAGGAAGTTGTTTGCGGTTTATAGACCCCATTCATCATCATCCACAGAGTCTCCCCCTGTGTCTCACAGCTAGCCCTTACATCTGCGATGAGAGTGTTTTATATATCTGTTTACTACTAGACAGGCTGGCAAACCGAAGAATCGACAGACCTTCACTTTTCCTCAAAATACTTCCTGAAAGTACTTTCAACAGCAGATTTATTTAAAGGTGAAGTGTGAAATATGCGTTAATGTCAACAAATTGTATTTTCATACAGGTTAACCTGAACACTCCCCTATTTGCCATTGGTCAGACGTACAGGAAATCCCACCCAAACTCGTGCGATACTGCATTGGGTTTGTCAGGATATTCAAACAAACAGAGCAATGTTTAGATAGCACCACCGGGGTTTAAACTTTTTAGAAAAATTAACCAAAACATTTTTCCTGTATTACTCAGTGGTAAAGCATTGCGTTAGCAGTTTTTTTGTACGATTTGCCTTGAGCCCTGTGACGTTTGGGTTAGGTGTGGAGTTACCTTATAGTTTTTTTATGATAATTATACGTTTTTGCCTGATTAACTTCGTACTGATTCATAAGAATTACCCAGTCTCATGTAGATGCATATAAATAGCACGAAGTGTGAAAATCGTGCAATACATAAACCAAATTCCACTTTGGCGTGCATATGATACACCAGTCCTTCCCATTCACTTAAACGGCACATCTTTTTTTGTCGTTTTATTTATTGGTTTCTCCATTTTTTCTGTTTTTTAAACTATTTGCGCTTGGGTTTAGATTTGAGATTTGCTTAAGAAGGTCATTTAATATACAGGTTTCTCCATGTTTTTCTCTATATTTAAAGTGACACTTTGTAGTTTTTTCAACCTACATAATATATTTTTCAAGACCCTTGTGATGGTACATCAACTTCAAATAGGTTGAATGACATGTCTACCATAGCCTGACGGGGTCTGTATCGCTTTTACTTGTACTTTTAAACTTGGGGTTTCGGGTAATAACCTAAAGGAGGAGGAGGGGTTCCTGACCGATGGTGACTTGGCCGTCATGCTTTTGGACTAGTAAGTAATGCTATATTGCTTGCATTTATAACTTAAGTCCTGTCTGGGGCCCGAACATTGATTTTTTTACGTTAATTTTACTGGAGTCTACTTGGAGAGTGTAGAGAGAGACTTATATCAGTTCTTATTACAGTGCTGCGCGCTTATGGCCTCTAGGGGAGCTAGACGTGAAAAATACATGTCTAGCACCCCCTAGTGGCCAAAAAGTTCCGCGGTGTGCCCTTTAAGCCATGGTCGCTTGAAGTTGGGGTTAGAATTGGGGTTTGGGTTAGGATGTCATTTTTATATAACAAAAAGATGTTCTAACCCTAAACCCAATAGAAAATTGTAAAAAAATTGTAAAAAGCAATGAATAAAACGACAAAAAAAGATTTGCCGTTTAAGTAAATGGGAAGGACTGGCGTATCATATTCACGCCAAAGTGGAATTTGCCCTATGTATTGCATGATTTTCACACTTCGTGCTATTTATACGCAACTCCGTGAGACTGGGTTCAAATTACCCAACTCGTAAAATTTTTATGAAATTTTATGAAATCAGCCTGGATAAAAAATATATCTGTTTGAATGCACTTTAAGTCCCATGGATCAAAGCATCGGATAAATGCATTAAAATTTAAAAAAAATGCTTATTTAGCTGTCCTTGAATTTTAACATAGAATATTGCAAAGTGATTATCTGGAATGAAAACAATCAAACTCTTCATGTTTAAATATTGGTAGGCTACAACACTTTCCCTTGTACTTTTCCCAAACAATTGCTGAGCTTCAAAGGGAGCATGCAATGAGTTATTTTAAACAAACAAAACAATGTTTAGAAAGCTTCACCAGGTTTAAACTATTTAGAAAAATCTACCAAAAATTGCTTATTTAGCCGTCTTTGAATTCTAACACAGTATGTACTGCATCAACTTGAAAGTGTTCGACTTGAAACTCTTCATGTTTAAATGTTGGTAAACTACAACACTTTCCCTTGTAGTTTTCCCAAACAAATGTTGAGCATCAAAGCGAGCGTGCAACGAGAAAAGAATATGCGAATGTGATTTTCCTGGCTCCTTTTCCATGTATCCTGTGCGGAAGTTTGTCAGTCACAGATGCTGTGGGGAATGCAATGAATAATTTTAAACAGTGTGCTTGTGTCACAAATGGCCAGATATCATGAATCTTAATGTCCTGAGTCAGGCCTTCTCCAAAGTGAATACATAAAAACGGCCCACCTGAATTCATTTGTTACATTAGGGGCCTTTCCGTGGAAGATTTGCAATGCATTCTGAGCGTGTGAGGGAGTGTTTTGAGAGAAGAAGAGGACGGTGGTCCAAGATTTGATTATTAAGAGGGGAAAAGACCAATATGTTGGAGCAGATCCCCTGTACAGAGACAGAAAAGTCCATACCGGGCTCGCAGTAAACACACACGTGTGCAAACATACACCCAAGGGCTAAACACCTTCAGGCAACATGCCGCATTTACTACATCTTTTTGCATATCTATATACACACACAAACATAAATAACACAGTCTGGGAGGCTCAACGCCCCAGTACTGCTCATTAACCTGTAGAATCTGCAGGTGGAGTAATCGGTGATATTCATGAGATCAGATTTCTCTCGCTTAAAGTTTTAAGTTTGGGTTTTCTACAAAACTGAATAAAAATGTAACGCTGATCATTTTCTCCAATTGCTATCTGTAATTTTTTAATAAGATGGAAGGTCAAGTCAAACGCATTGCATTGTGGGACACAGCATGCCACACAGTGTTCCGAAGGCATACACATAATCGTAAAAGATCTGCAGACTGTGCACAGTATGCATACTGTATTCAATTAGAAACGCACCCTTTGTGTCTGACACATTCATATTCTACAAAGAGAATTCATCTAATCTATCTTCAATTTCGGTTGCCTTTGTGTTTATGCTAATGATTGTTTAGATACGGCAGATCTAGAAATAATTCCAAAGTGTCCTGCTTTTTAAAATTAGATTAAAGTCTTCGCTGAAATGGGTGTTGAGGAAACTTACTGTGTGGTGAAATTTTGTTATTCCCATCGGCCTGATGGTTCGCATGCAAATGACCTCATTAGCATAGCTAAAAGCTTTTATTATAATTAGCATTTTCTCAATAGACGCCACGGTACGGAAACAATGAAGCCTAAAAGAATTTACCCGTTCACGAATGCATTTTCTTTTCGAATTCTGAACACATCTATCTACAGTTATCTTAAAAATAAAGGTGCTTAAAAGGTTCTTTTTTACGGCGATGCCATACCAGTTTTGGTTCCTTAAAGAACTTTTTCGTTATAGTCTAAAAAAAACTTTTTTTAGCTAGAAAGGGGGGAGGGTTAAAGCTATTTCATGCATCCTGACTTATTACCACTGTTTAAGAGTTAAAGTGTCAAAAAAAAACAGTAAGATGTATTTCTGTGCCGAAATACAGATTTTCTTTTTACATGAAAAAATAATACGTAACAATCCTGCTTTATTTCGTTTATAGGAAATTTCAGTGCAGGAAGTACAGTGGAAGTCTTTTAACCGGAATAGCGCACGCACACACCAAACAACAAAAGCTGACATGAAATCAACGTCACCAAAGAAGTGTGTTGTTGATTATGAAGGAAATTTAAAGGTGATATAGAATGATTGAAAGGGGTTTTATCCTTGTTCTGTGATGTGACATTTAGACGACAACAACATTTTGGTTGGGTCTGTAATGCCTTAGAAGCTTCCTAAAAAACTTCTCTCAGAAAGCTATATTAGGGTGGGGGATTTTAAAACGCATGGTTTTGCACCTGGCGTCCCTTTGGGCTTAACTGGCAACCTCAATGTGAAATGCAAGCACTTGATGCTGATTGGCTGCCTTTGCTGCCACTCAAAAGAATGTAAACTTCGCCGTCTATAGACCACGGACAGACCAAAATTCTGTCCCAAATGGCACACTCCGGACTTGTGGTCCTCCTGAGAGTCCACCATTGATGACATCATGTAGTGCAGACTTTAGGGACCCTTGATGCGGTCTTCGGCACCCACGTGGGGGCAAAGGGGGCGATGATGAGCACACTTCGTAGCGTAAAAATAACAGATGGGACACCCTACGCCTACGAACTCGTAGACTAATGCCGAGTTCAGACTGCACGATTTTAGCCCTGATTTTGACTCGCCGACAGGTTTTGAGAAATCGCTGACAAATGCCCGAAATCACCGTCAAATCGATGCTCGTGCACGCGAGTCACAATCACACAGTGTGAATTATCAAGGACGTGATCCGAGAGAATCGCAGACGAGTTCCCGACACTCTTGGCATGCTAAATATCTGGACCAGTCGGCGATTCAAAATCATGCCGTGTGAAATGTGTTTGGACTGAAAATAACATCAGCGATGACCTACAGCCAATGAGAGAGCAACATACAGGACAGCTGGAAGTTTGGGGAGGAGTCTCTCCAAACATTTCCTCCTTCATAATCTTTATTTCTTCTTCTTTCGGCTGCAATTGCAAACGAGCACACCATCACTTTGTAAGGTAAGCTTCTTGCGAGCTCCAAATTTTAATAACAATTCCAGTCTCACGTGAGAACTCCAGTCTTGACTTCGCGTTGTTTCCTTTGCGTCACCTCTCACGTGCGTTTGGTTGTGAGGTGTAGTTTGCAGACCAGGACAAAGTTATTGGCGATTCTGCGCAATTTAAGGCCACGTGACAGAAAGTCCACATGAAGTGCGCCATTTGGGACAGGGCCATAAAAGAGCACACCTTAGAACGCAACTCACCATTTCGCCTTGAACTTCGTGAACTTTTACTACTCTATACAGTAGGTACTTAAGATTAACATGAGATACGCAGAAGCAGCAGCTTTAACATTTACTGGTGAGATTTGGTTAACATGATGATAGCTGCCATTAAGCAATTTAAACTATGATGGAAACTGCTAAGGATATCCGCTTGATTATTTTCAATACATTTGTGGCAAGTGGTTGAGATAAAGAAGAGTTGTGTACATAGTACAGTTATAATGTATCACAAGCTAAGGGCGAATGAGATAATAGCACTATTCTGAATAGAAGTAAATGTGGCCTAAGCACCATCTAAAGGTGATCACATAGCAATCACTAGAAAAGCTTGAACTAAAATGTAACAATAGCCATTAGATGAAGCTTTGAATATTCTTACTTTTGCATAGCTTGATTGCATTGTGTGTTTATGCTATTCTTATCGTTACTCTGTTGCAATAGCATGCAATGCATTGCATCTCAATGTTATTAATGCATCCAAGAGCGAGGGTCTGGTTTACACACGATCAAGTTTTCTTACAGCTGATAAAAATCAGAATATTGAAGGCTGGAATTCTGCTAAAATTGAAGCTCCTGAGCTTGTAGAGGAAGAAGATAATCTTCAAGAGTTTGCTGTCGAATCGGTTTGGTCGCTCTCATGTTAAGCAGAGATATGGGTAAGGGGACGGTGTATCTTATCTCGGTTTTTGATCTATAGGGTTGTTTAAATAGATACTTGCTAAGCTTACCGGAAAGTGGCCAGGTCTGCCACACGGCAAGACTTTGGGTATGTGCCACAATAACAACGGAGCAGTCCGTAATAAATGTGTTGTTAGATCGCTGAAGCAGTCTGTGCTAATATAGCATTCTGTTTAAGTGATCCTTTGATGGCATGATTTTTGAAAGTGATGCTTTGACAGATGGAAACGGTAGCTGTTTATGCCAGGCTTTTACCCGTCACTCAATCTGTTCATTTCCGCCCGTTTCCTGGTAATGAAAGTTAACTTATCCATAAGAGGAACTCTATTCTGACCCATATTTTTAAAGAGTAATGTCTGTAAATCTATACTTATTACTTTTGAATTAAATTACAGGGATATTTTTCACTGTTTTTGTGGCATTTTATGTACATTCATACACAGAGATGTTCGCACTAACAATCCTAAATATTTCTCCTACATCAATGAGATTAAATGGAGAGCAAATGCTTAAGTCTTCTGCATTCCAGAAATCTCACAAATTTCAGACAATGTCACAAACTGACCTTAGATTTGCAAAGTCTGCTAGATTTCAAAATGAACTCAAACATTTCTCATCAAATTGACCCAAATCCATATTATTTTACAGCTTGATATCCATAATGCATTTTAACAATTGTCTCATTTTTATTGCTTCTAAGCAATTGAACTAAGTTTCTGGTT
This sequence comes from Misgurnus anguillicaudatus, assembly GCF_027580225.2. Classification (NCBI taxonomy): domain Eukaryota; kingdom Metazoa; phylum Chordata; class Actinopteri; order Cypriniformes; family Cobitidae; genus Misgurnus; species Misgurnus anguillicaudatus. The sequence goes on from NC_073348.2 coordinate 30,653,713, forward strand.
CCTTTAGATGTCCGTCAAACAGTCGGTAAGTGGGTGAAAATCGGCTGCAAAGTGGACCAAGCCTTATGCCATTTAGTCAAAGATCATGTTATCCTTCCGAAGGCATTAAACTCTGTGAAATGTGTACTATAGTTCCATCAATGAGGATAATAAATAAGGTGCTATGTGTAAAGCGAGACAGAGAGCATGAGATGGCTTTGCCAGGAATGTGGCAGTAGGATTAGTCTGAGGGTGATCAGCATGCAGAGGATTCAAACCCATTCCATTCCTTTCCAAAAAAAAAGAAAACTTTTGGAGGATATGTGTGTGTGCGCTGATGGGGAAAGTCACGGGGGGCTAATGAGAGGGGGGATTATCACACATACTCTCTCTTTCTCTCTCTCTGACTGCTCTGTTGTCAGCAGATTCCTAATGAAGAGTTTCGATTTCAAAAGAGCACTGCATAGTCTTGGCCACGGGCAGGTACGTTCGGACCGACCAGGCGAACCCTGCGGGTGGGTGAAATGATAGGTGCGCACTTCTGAGCTTCAGTTAAAATTCATAGTATTTACCGTATGACGAGGTTACTGACCGGAGTACAGCTGTTTAAATCAACACAATTCATAAGGGAGGTGTAAGAGCATGGTAAAGACAAACCACTGAGGTAATGTGAACCCAACATAATGTTGTACTTGGCAGATGGAGGTTCGATGGAGGTCAGTGGGTGAAAATGTAAAGAGACCGCAAAGAAGTATTTTTTGTTTTTACCCTTTGTGCTGCTCATTTGTATATATACCTATCTTTCTATTTATCTACCTGTCTGTCTGCCCATTTACTTGTCTTTCTGACTATCTACCTGTCTGTCTGTCTGTCTATCTACCTGTCTTTCTGTCAGTCTGTCTATCTACATGTTTGTCTGTCTGTCTATCTACTTTTCTAACTATCAATCTGTCTATCTACATGTCTGTCTGTCTATCTACCTGTCTGTATGTATGTCTGTCAGTCTGTCTGTCTGTCTATCTACTTGTCTGTCTGTCGGTCTGTCTGTCTATCTACCTGTCTGTCTGTCTATCTACCTGTCTGTCTGTCTATCTACCTGTCTGTCTGTCTATCTACCTGTCTGTCTGTCTGTCTATCTACCTATCTGTCTACATTTCTGTCTGTCTGTCTGTCTATCTACCTATCTGTCTACATTTCTGTCTGTCTGTCTGTCTGTCTACCTGTCTGTCTGTCTGTCTGTCTATCAGTCTGTCTGTCTGTCTACCTGTCTGTCTGTCTGTCTGTCTGTCTGTCTGTCTGTCTATCTGTCTGTCTGTCTGTCTGTCTGTCTGTCTATCCATGTCTGTGTCTCTTTGTTTGTCTGTATGTCTGTCTATCTGTCTGTCTGTCTGTCTGTCTGTCTGTATGTCTGTCTGTCTGTCAATGTCTTTGTCTCTTTGTTTGTCTGTCTGCCTATCTCTGTCTGTCTGTCTGTCTGTCTGTCTGTCTGTCTGTCTGTCTGTCTGTCTGTCTGTCTGTCTGTCTGTCTATGTCTGACTGTCTATCTCTCTCTTTGTTTGGTTGCCTGTCTATCTCTGTCTGTCTGTCTAAATGTCTATGTCTATGTATGTATGTCTGTCTGTCTGTCTGTCTGTCTATGTCTGACTGTCTATTTCTCTCTGTTTGGTTGCCTGTCTATCTATTTTGTATGTCTGTCTATTTACATATTTCTGTCTGTCTGTCTGTCTGTCTGTCTGTCTGTCTGTCTATCCATATCTGTGTCTCTTTGTTTGTCTGTATGTCTGTCTATCTGTCTGTCTGTCTGTCTGTCTGTCTGTCTGGCTGTGTCTATGTCTATGTCTATGTCTATGTCTATGTCTATGTCTATGTCTATGTCTATGTCTATGTCTATGTCTGTCTGCCTGCCTGCCTGCCAGTCAGTCAGTCAGTCAGTCAGTCAGTCAGTCAGTCAGTCAGTCAGTCTATCTGTCTCTATGATTTTTGGCTGTCTATTTATGTATTTCTGTCTGTCTGTCTGTCTGTCTATGTCTGACTGTCTATTTCTCTCTGTTTGGTTGCCTGTCTATCTATTTTGTATGTCTGTCTATTTACGTATTTCTGTCTGTCTGTCTGTCTGTCTGTCTGTCTATCCATGTCTGTGTCTCTTTGTTTGTCTGTATGTCTGTCTGTCTGTCTGTCTGTCTGTCTGTCTGTCAATGTCTTTGTCTCTTTGTTTGTCTGTCTGTCTATCTCTGTCTGTCTGTCTGTCTGTCTGTCTGTCTATGTCTGACTGTCTATCTCTCTCTTTGTTTGGTTGCCTGTCTATCTCTGTCTGTCTGTCTAAATGTCTATGTCTATGTCTGTCTGTCTGTCTATGTCTGACTGTCTATCTCTCTCTTTGTTTGGTTGCCTGTCTATCTATTTTGTATGTCTGTCTATTTACGTATTTCTGTCTGTCTGTCTGTCTGTCTGTCTGTCTGTCTGTCTATCTATGTCTGTCTGTCTGTCTATCCATGTCTGTGTCTCTTTGTTTGTCTGTATGTCTGTCTATCTATCTCTGTCTATCTATATCAGTATGTCTGTTTGCTTGTATTTCTATCTGTCTGTGTGGGTCTCTGCCCTTTTGACTCTGTCTGTCTGTCTCTTTGTCTGTCTGTTTATCATAAATTAAAAGCATTTTCCTTAATGGAGGGAAAAGTGGGTAAACATGGGAAAAGACGTCAGGCGGAAAAGAATGTATTTACTTTTTGCCCTGCCCATCTATCTGTCTGTCTGTCTATCTGTCTGTTTGTCTGTCTATCATGAACAACTGTCTGCTAAAGCCTCACATTTTTTCTGAAAGAAAAAAGACATTCTGCCAAAAAGGAAGCTGGTGCACAGGGAGACCAGGGTGTCCACGGAGTAATCGCAGTGCACAGAGTCATTAAAAGTTCTTGAAAGTTCCATAAACTGAACACGGTGAAATCGCAAAATCTCTAAATGTTCTGCAGTTCTGAGTTTGACACGAGCGAAGACTTCCCGAAGTGCAGATTTGGTACAGTGTAAGAAAGGAACAGACAAGTCCGGCGGAGCAAAAATGAGCATGGTGGGATAATGAGGAGATGTTTGCTGCTCTTGGCCGCGACAGCTGATGTTTGTCTTTGCGTACGGCCCGGAGCTACGCCGAATGGAATCCTTGGAAACTCCAAACAATCCAATATTAAATTTCCTCTGCAATGCCACAGGGAGAGAGAGAAACACGAGCAGGCAAGAGCAGGCAAAAGAAGGCAGAGGGGAGATGAGAGGAAAGCGAGAGAGCGCAAGACAAAATACACTCACGGAGGGTGAGAAGATGAGATGTGGCGAGTGTGGAGAAACTGAAAGACCGAACAGGAGACTTCGAAAGAGAGAGAGAGAGATAAAATGACAGGTTATTTCGAATGGAAAGTTTTTCTTTGGCCATCACCAGAACTGAGCCAAGTTTCGAACCCACAGGTGCATCAACATTTGCGGCGGGCCGATTGCTTCCATCAGATATAGTGTTACCATGAAAGCTTCCATGTGTGCCTCAGGGAGATAGACACATTCCTCCGTGTATCTATAACATTTTAAATAACCCGCAGTCCAATTTCTCAATGTTTATTTTACTAAAATGGCAGCATTCTTCCACCTTAAGGGGTATTATGAAAATCAACAGGGCTGGTATGTTGTTATCTGCGGCCACAGAACCCCACAGTTTTCCACAGATTTGGGACAATTTATTACATTTAAAAAATCCTTTCATTTGTTAGATATTATGACGTTCTCCTATGACTTCAGTGCATTTATTTTTAAAAGTAGTCTTGACTAAGAAGTTAAGTTGGACCCACACACACTTCTGGTGCAAAATTCTCTGCACTGCTTCTATATGTGGCACACAGAGGTGCCGCGTAGCAAGAAAACCTGTATGCGTGCATGCCAAGCTCAGAAAACACGCAACAGCGAAACCCCGCAGGCTCGACGTCTGCCCCCTAACATACACACAGCGCCGCTATGCAGACGTACAGCTCACCTTCTCCGTCTCGCTTGTACTGGAGGCCCCAGCCGGCCCCTGCGCTCTGCCCTGGCCATCTGGAGTACATTAGGGCTGGGGGGATATTGGATCCCCCTTGCCGTGGCCGGCTGGATGGGTGGCCCGGCCCGATGCGGCCCTTTTCAGCAGCCCAGCGTGATTGATAGGAGGCCTCACTGAATGATTCCCGCTGCAGTCACCACACACTGTGACCAGAACACACACGCTACTACATACAGAACCTCTAAAACGACGACACGTGTATCCCGGCCTGTGACACGCTGGCGCCCGAGGACTCTGCTACAGTATGAACATGCATTTTAAAGGGCCGTATGAGGGTTTAAGCCACCTGATTACATAACAACACTTCGTAAAACAGGAACACATGAGATGTGAGTTATAAAATTCAACAGATGGCATCAATAAAACGTATAAAAGTTCATCACACACAATAAATCGCAGTATGGGCTATAAAACCAGGGATTAATCAGACAAATCACCATTTACATCAGCAGAAATGTGATCTATGCTATATTACACTGTATTATATTCCTTGGCTATGATTACAAAAACATCAAATCAGCTCTCTGAAGGACATTTATATTTATCCATCACAGTCTTGTTTTCAGCCTGAAGCTAAAGTGCGCACTTTTTGTGCCATTAGCATTTCCAAATGGGATTGTTTTCAAATATCCCGCCCCAAGCTAACACCGTAATGCTGGTTGAGCTGGTGGACATGTTCAACAGAGCGATGTTGAAATAGCGCCACAAAGTTAGGAAAATCAGCTTATGATTTATGTCTAGTTCTTAGCATATTATAGCACACGATATTATATATATGGTTTAATAGCATGTTTTAAATATTGTGTCTACCTCAGGTGTGCCACAAACATCCTGAAAGTGAAGTCAAAACATTTCGATCAACCACTGCAGCATATGTCATAAGCCCCGCCCTCTCCATGTAAATGAATGGGATGTGACCCTAACTTAAAAATCTAATAACACTTTAAAGATGGTTTCTGTTTATTTTAGTTATTTATCACACTGAGTATAAACCGCATTTCTCAAAAATTATTCATTAAGACAAAATAAAATATATAAGTTACAGTGGACTATACGTCGCGTTTATTTAGAAATTATTTCACAAAATCCAAGCCGAAGAAAAGACATTTATTCTGGAAACGCAAGTAATTCAACTAAACAATAGCAGACAGAACAGCAGGCTGAATAGATTTCTGTACGTTAAAGTTATATTATCAGTTATTTAAACGATAAACCATAGCATACAGAACTTACCTGGAAGGTTGAATAGGCTAAATTTACCGAACAAGCCAACTAGCGTGAAGTTCGCATACTCGTCATTCCACATTACTGAATCCATTGAATTACATAAATACAGGAGCAGCATATGGCGGACTCTCGCGGCTGTAGACGGTAATGTTGTCTCTTGCCTCATAAATGTCACAATTAATTCATACTGACTTATAAGAGGCACATGACTATAAGACGCAGCACCAGCCAAGATATGAAAAAAACTGTGGCTTATAGACAGAAAAATACAGTACTTTTAAGTGTTTGTTTTTCTATTAAGTTTTTTTTTTAGTGTTTGTTATTGAGTCAGACAAGAATATGGGTGGGACCTTGCAGTGTTGGGTAAAGTTACTTTGAAAAGTAATGCATTACAATATAAAGTTACTTCCCAAAAAGTAACTAATTGCGTTACTTAGTTACTTTTCATGGAAAGTAGTGCTTACGTTACCTTTAAGTTACTTTTGCGTTACTTTTTCTTACTTGTCTGAGGCTTGATCTCTTTCAGGCCTTGCAGGTGTTTTATATAACTGAAAATTGTACATTTCCATCACAAAAATGTCAAGATCTGGCATGCTGACTCAAACTGTTCCAGCTCAGGTGCTCATGCATAGAGTGCGTTATTCTACGCAACCATGTTCAGTTTAATTCAGTACATAATTTTTTAGCGAATTAATTCAACTAAAAAGTAACTCGCATTACTTTTTTAAGTAACTCAAATATTAATGTGTAGATTTATAAAGTAATGCGTTACTTTACTCATTACTTCAGAAAAGTAATATTATTACGTAATGCACGTTACTTGTAATGCGTTACCCCCAACACTGGGACCTTGACACTGTAGCTCCACTTGACAGTCACTACTGTGCAGACTCCAAATGATGTCAATGAGTCAATTTTGGGAGATTTGGGTGTTTTAGGTCTTCCCTAACCAAATTAAAATGAAAAACTTTCAAAGTTGTTTGACCTGATCCTACAAGAAGCTGCAACAAAACTTTTGTTTTAAGTGATGGAAAAAATCAGAACAAGATAATGTAAATTAACGATGTGGCAGTAATTGCCTAAGATAACAAATATATCTTTAAAGTTACGTGTTCTAAAAATACATTAGTAATATCAGAGTAAGCAAGTTGAAGAAAACTAATATTCGCCCACGAGCTTGGCTAATAAATTGTCTAATAAATATCTGCTATGGAACGACGTATACCTGCGCGGCACCCACCACAGGTTAATCCCTGTCTCACGAATGAGAAAAGAGGGAAAAAATTAGTAAACGTGGCGGTGAAGAGACGGGGAATTTAAAAAAAAGAAAGAAACAGGCGACATTTCAAGTAAATGGCATCCAAAACCCACTCCAATTATCTTTGGCAGCCATGGTAGTGAGGCTGACTTAATTAAAGTGAGTGGAAAAAGAAGGGGGGGTGGAAGTGATTGAGGGGGCAGACGAGTGCGTATCAGCGCCAAGCACAAAGCCGGCACATCGCCGTCCACCACTCTTTTGCTTTTCAATTTCACTTCAAAGGAGCAAGGCAAGAAATCATAAAAAAGGAAGACTGAACCGTTTTTGGAGCAATATAATTGCGCTATTCATATCCACTTTTTTATCGTCATTCAGATAGGACAAAAAATACATAAAAAGAGAATAAAAAATGATTTTACTCGACGCTAAATCCCCAATAATCCTCTTGTGCTTTTCCGAGTCTGCCTTCCACGTTGACCTTTTCGCAGGAATCCTGTTGCCATGGAAACTCTTGCTGCACCCCCAACACGCACATCATTTGTACACATTTCCGTCATCCCTGTGACAGAATAGTGACGGGAAATAGTTGTTTAAGTGCAAACGTACCTTGTTGTGCCCTACGAACTCCTGTCTACACTTTATATCAAATTAGTATTCAACCAGACTAAGAGTAAACCAAGACAAACCTGCTGCATTGTACGCACATACTTAACTAAGCGCAGAAACCCGCATGAGATGTTTACAACATCTATTAGTGTGAATATTAATATACAAACTTTTCCTGTTAGATCTGTTATTCGAACTTTCTCGGGCTTGGTTGACCCAGCTAGCGTGACATCACGTATCTCTCCTTAGTTCATCAACACTTCGTCAGTGCCTCATTTAAATCGTGCGAGTTTGTAATATACAAACAATGCCAAACAGGAGGCAGCTGGTCGCTCAGGGCCGTCCAGAAGGACTGTGGGTGGCAGATTTATAAATTCAGCTATATGTGTGACTTCAAAAATAAACCGCCTTAACAGAGGACAATGGTTGTTTTATAACTGCAAGATGATAAAAAGAAGAGATGCTTTTACTGATGGGGTGTAAATAAACAGTAGATAGTCATTTGGGTCCAAAACCGAGACTTGGATTTATAACAATTTATAACAGAAACAAGTATAAAAAAATAATTGATTGTGATTCTAGGTCAAAAATAATAATAAAAAAATAATAATTTTCTGACAATGTCCATTTTAACGTTTTTATAACATTTACAAATCATGCTGGGAAATCATGAATCATCAGGTTTTTCAATTTGTAGAACTAATGCAAGCTTATATTAAACTAAGTAAAATGTATTACATTTATGCTGATTTTGCTATTCAAATTTTCACTCCTTTTTGCTGAATATAAAATTTCTAACAATTAAATGTGATAGATTTGTGGACCAAAATCCATAAACAAAAATGTATCTTCTTTGTCTTTCTCTAAATTTACCTCTGTGATAAAACTACAGGAGACAAAACACTAAAACATTTCTATAAAACACAAAGAGCACTTTAGGATTTGTGCCAGTTTGGATACCTGCTTAAAGTATTTAATATGACATTGGATGCTGCAGGATGATTTTTAATGAAGCTTTGGGTTTAAAACGATGTTTTCGGGCTTAAAGCGAGCCAGACTGCTGTGGGCCGGTGCTGGAGCCGGGAGATAAGAGCCGACTCCAGCGTCTTGCTTTAGGGGATGGTAAAGGATGAGTGTAAATTTGGGATCTAAATTTAAAAGTTGCAGTTGTTAATTAAGGGAAAATTACACCAAAAAAGTTCTGTCGTTATTTCTTGTCACCCAAATGCTGTTATTTTATCTGAGGGGGACTTTTTTTAATCTTTATGAAGCCAACCAATGAGACCTCACAGTGACAATGACTGTGAAACAGGACAAAAGAGTATTAGAAATGTTTTAAAAAAATAGTAGGGGTGCGCGGGGCAAAAACTAACGCGGGTTTGTTGTAACACGGACTGTTTACATTGTTGCACAAGGTTGAGCGTTTTGTACTTCCGGTATTTTTTTCACGCTGCCAAAAGACGATCTCCCGAAAATTATTGTAAATGTATGTTTTTCCAGAGAGTTATTGATGAAAGAGGGTTTTGGTGGCATGTAAGTAAATGTTTAATTTCTTCATATGGTTTTTTTCGGTTTTTCAGTTGGGTGTGTAAGATACCAAATCCAATGCTATGTCCTCTTAATCAAGTGTCTTGTTGACTAAAACATAGCATCATTTGGAAATATGTCTGCAGCTCTTAGCAACTTTTTGGGTGGGCTTGAAAATATTTTGACCCAGCGGGGTTAATTGTAACGTTGTGTTACAACTAACCCCTCAGCACTCACAATACAAAAACTGCTAACGTTAGCATAATTCTTGCCGTTGTTTTAAATAAGCTACACACGAATAATAGCTGGCTGCCAACAAAATAAATGTGTCTGTCTTATCAAAAATCGTGTGTTCAATTTATTTTTCTTCATATCTTTAATTTTGTTTGAATAAGGTCACGTCAAAGATCGAAATCATAATGAAATGAATGGCTAAAATCAGACTTTGATGCTCATTATCTCAAATATTTGATTTTTGAAACTGTAGTATGGTTATTACAGACTGGGTCACATATAAAAAAAATCATAATTGTGCTGCTTTTTCTCACATATTTAGACATTTATATCCATTTATAATTGAACTATTGTTAGAAAAGGCCTGGATGAATGAATACAGTGTGGATAGCTGTCTATTATAGACAGATATATAAACAATATCCACTTCAAGTAAATTGACAAAATAGTATTGATATATTTGCCTGCAAACTTAATTTTTAGCAAGTGTTACAAATAACCCCCTGCCTGTTACAATTAACCCTATGGGGTAAGTTGTAATGTTTGCACTTCTGTCACGTTTGGTGTAATTGTCCAATAATGGTAAGTACTAGAAACAAACTTTAAATGTTCATTTGTAGCAGAGATGTGTGTGTTGCTTGTGTAAAAATATAATTAATCAAACTCAAATATATTTTCAAAGTCAAAACCAAAAAGCGTTTGGTTGTGCCCCGCTCTCCCCTACTGTACGTATAATGCGAGCTGTTATTCCGTTCATTTGAAATCGTACGATTGGTTTGTGTTTGAAAGAGATTGAGGTTATTATTTAATGATAATTTTTGGTTCACTAATACATTTTGAGCAAAAACTTTGGGATAGGTAAATAAACTCTGACGAACAAAATTTTTTACACAAAAAATCTGTCTAAAATAAAAGAAATATTACACAAATAAATCAGACTAAAATTACGCTCACTAGTCATATGATCTACTGTACAGTTTTTATTGTTTTTTGTAGGTATAAAGCAAGTTAGCTTAAAGATTTTGTGTACCTGTAGCTCCCTGACCACTAGAATATTGTGTTAGAAATGCAAATGTCAGGGGTTCGATCCCCACACACATACTGATAAAAAACGTATAGCTTGAAAGCACTTTAAGTTACTTTGAAGAAAAATTGGGATCTGCCCAAATGCATAAAAACTTTGACTCTTTCATTTCTACTTCCTGTATTCTCATGTTTCTTTCTTTTATCTTGCAAATAATTTTCTCTATTTTCAATCCCATCTCTGTTTATCTAACCCTTCTCATTTCTCTTTCTCTCTCACCCTTTTCCCTGCTCTCTTTTCCCTGTGTCGGTGTACATTCCGGTGTGTTGAGCTCAGAGCGCAGTGTTCGGCTCTCAGAGGCGGGATTGTTCTTGCCGCACAGGCCCAAAGCCCGTTGCCACGGATACCGCCATACCACAGATCTGACCCTGGAGAATTGAGCTGCTCACCCTCAGCAGGAGCCACTGGCAGCTGCAACACAGCTGTTAGCACCAAGACATGGTTGCTCACTCACCCTATCTCTCTCTCTTTCTCTGATTCAACCATTTATTCAGTCAGTCACTTTCTTATTTCTTTATCACTACTTAGAAAACATGACTGAATACTTTGTTTTGGCTTGCATTACCACAATGCTATTTCTTGTCTATGTTAACATAAACGAAAAGTTTCCTTCTTACTTTTCAAATAAATGTTTCTGATTATGATTGATCACTGTATGTTTTTCTAAAAAGAAAGTATTTTCATAATCTTTCATCAAAGTTCACTTTCTCTGTCTATAAAACATCTTTTCTGTTACTAATATGATGGGAATTGGTGCGTATTTTACTAGTTCGAATTTGCACGAAATGAATTATAAACTTGGGATTATCAGGAAAAAATCAATAATGATAGTGCACACCTACCACCCACCAACCCCAAATATCACAGGGCTGAAAGCAAAGCATACAAAAAGGTAAAAATTTGGTCATACAAATTTAAAATAAATAAAAAATATGTACACAATTGCCATGAGATTGTGTTGGTTTAACTGATTCCTGGCAAAAGCAATATTAACTGATATCCTTATCTTCATTTTTAGGACACTATCCCTTCAAATTCCTTGCATGTAATATTTATCTCCCTATGGGAAAATCCAGCTAAGACCAGCAAAAGCTGGGTTTAGCTGGTCCCCCAGTTTGGTTTTAGCTGGTGTAGCAAGCGGGTCTAGCTGTGTTTTGGTCAATTTTTAAGCTGGTCTAGCTGGAAGACCAGCTGACCCACCAGCTTGACCAGCTTTGCCAGACTGGGAGGACCAGCTTAAACCAGCAACTGCCACCTTAAACCAGCTAAAATCAGCTACCAGCTTATGCTGGATTTTTCAGTATGGTATCTTAAAAGTTTTTCTTGTTCACTCGCTCACCATCTCAGCCGTTTGCTCCTTTGCCAAACTCTCTCATTCCTCATTTACTCTCACTTACTCCTTGAAAATTCCCTTGCCAAGTGTCTCGAAAACCAGAACGGTGACTCAAATCTCCCATCCACATCAATCACAAACATCCCACGGTCATTCGCTCGAACCATACCATGATCCATTAAACCGCCATTTTCCGACATTCGAATCAAAACAGATGTTCACCTCAAAAATCTAAAATTACAGTAAATAGACAAACACAAGGGGATGATAAAAACAGAGACCTATTTTTCGCACTGCCAGAGCCTATCCGGTATCATATTGTGGTTAGATGTTATGGCTGGAAGCTATGCCTTTTATCTAATCAGAGTATAGATTTCTCTCTCTTTTCCACCTCGGAGATAACCCGATTACACAGTAACACTGTCTCTGAATCAGTTTAGCTCCAACCCTGTGGTTGAAGCAGCTATGTGCTGAAGTGACACATTTTTTATACAGAATATAAAGACATGTAAGCAAAGCTATAAGAGATATAAGATCAAGTTTTACTCAAGTTGCATATGTTCTTGGATCAAGACCCTTTGACACCATTTTCAAAGACCAATACAGTATATTTATGCATTTGCGCAGGCACTTTTATCCAAACCAAGTAACCTTTGTGCTTTTAAAGGAAGAAGATAAAAACAAACAAAACTCAAGCTCTCTGAAGATAAACAGTCAATGATAAAGGAATGATAATAAATAATAATGTATGTATGAATATATTTTTATTTAAGGTAGAAAAGTGATTTAGTCAAGAGCAGTGAGATTTTCTGCCAATACTGTTTGATAAACATGAGTGACAGACAGGAGCAAAATTAGGTAACTTCCCCTTTAAGACCGGATCCAATATACTGTTACACATGCGTTTTCTCTTCTAGCTGTTTACTTACTCTTAAGCCCTATTTGGTCGTGTTTATGAGGATACTTGCAAAAACGGAAATTTTGACGCATATATGTATTCAAGGCGAATAAAGCGGGAAAAATGCTCACGAGCTTAATAACCTCGATAGAGACGATAGTCCAAAATCTCTACCGGTTGACAAATTTCTACCGGTTAATCATGTCTACCGGTTTATCGCCCACCCCTAGTCCATACATAGCTTTTTCATCTCTGTGCATGCCGTAACTTTGTCTGACGCACCCACCGCTAGAATAGCTTAGCACAAAGACTGGAAGTAAATGGCTCCAGCTAGCATATTGCCAAAATAATGCCAACATTTTCCTATTTATATGTTGTGATTTGTATAGTCACAGCGTGTAGAAGTAACAAGGTCATATGAGACACAGCCATCTTTTAAAAGTATGCATACTGGGAACTATATTCTCAAAAGGCTATGTATGTATGGACTTATCTAGCTCTAATACGGTGAATAAGCTAAAGTCCCAAAAAGTCGCCATGTTCCTTTAACACCAATTGAGGTACAAGAACAATTAGATACATAATGTTTTACAAAATTTTCAAAAATACTGACACTTGAATAAATATATTTTATTTAAATGTTGTTGCTATGCATGAAGTAGATGGAATTTATTACTGTGTAATTTAATAATACTTTATCACACTGGGATGTTGCTATTTTTTTAAGTGCTGTAGTCCAACTTATGATACACCATAGCATGACAAAGTAAACGGAAAATAAAAAGTCTGTGCATCTTTAGAAGATTTAAAACAGCATCTGCTCTTGGTAAACATGTTGTACACCCTGAGAGCATCAACAGAAGAGTGTATTTGTTTTTAAGCAGAACAGCATGGCAAAAGACAGTTAAGTCACTCACTAAGGAATCATCTCATCCACGTCAGGTTGTTTCTTACAAGCTCTCAAAAATCGTACAAGATCTGTTAATCCACTTTTTCTCTGTGTCAAGCACACTAACATAAACCAGATGGAATGTGAAAGAGACATTGAGAAACTTCTACGCCATTAACATCTACGCAATTCGTGAGTTGTTTAACGTCTATTCAAGGTAATTGATTCAGACAGAGATGGCGTTTGGATTATTCATCATGAATGAACTCACATTGTAAACCTGAGACGTTTCTTTTCAGATTACTGTCAAGGAAATATTTATTTGAATAGAAGCGTATTGTGCAAGATCTGTATGTATATGTTAACATTATTATAAAATCTGTGTAATCCAGTCTATCATATTTTTTTAAGCATGGATGTTCAACTGAATATTTTTATGTGCTGCATATCGGTTAAATGTGTGAGGATTTTGGTTAGCAAAGTGTTTACATATGCATGCATGTTATCATATAGATGTCTTGGTCTATAAAATAATATGTGCCTAATCTAGGCTTAATCTCATAATCTAATTTTAAATTTAGGAGTTTCAAAGTTTGATCATTGATTTCAAACTTTTTACTCAATATCAAAGATATCAAGGTTTTATTTTTTACAGAATGTTCTTTACATTATGTAAGTTGCTTTTATGCAGATGTCACGTCTTCCTCTCTAAGTGGGCGGTACTACATGGAGAGCAGAATAAAATGATGCTGATATGATATGATATGATAAATAATCTCTTAACAAAACTGTTAGGACAAAAAATATTATTTTCCTAGTACAAAGTCTCCAGCGTGATAAAAATGCAGACGTGTGTCTTAACACTAAAAACCGTACGGCTGCACATTCGTGTTCAACACTACTTAAGACAAGCAGCGACGTTAGGAAACGCCTATAAAACTCTCTCAGCCACTTCTCCTCCATCTGTTTTGTTTTCTTTCCATCTCTCCTTTTTGATGAGCTGGGTCTTCAGTCCCCCCAATAAAATCCCATTAGCTCTTAATGAAGTCGAGCTCGCTGCCTCGCGCCTTCACCTCATTTAGCACAATTGTCTGCCAGCCATTAGCACGGAGGCAATTACAGCCGAACGGCGAGAGTAATTGGAAATGCCGACAGGGACCCCAAGAAAACGGGAATAAATAAAAAAAATATTCAACCTAATAAGCCTCCGTTGAGTTGGTGGGGGCTGCTAGGCTAAATCAACATAATGCTAATCGAGGCTGATGAGGAAGAGACTTGGGGTGAAGGCCATGGGTGCTGGAGATGATGATGATGGTAATGATGATGATGGTGGTGGTAATGATGAGGATGGGGTTGTTATAGAAAGAGCAAAAGGAATCATACTAACTGCTCAGTGACAAGCGGTATTGTTAATGCCAATGTAAACCATGCAGAATGTATACCCCGTAAACCATGTAAACTAAAATCAAGCCCCACACATCTGCATTTGTAACATGTTTCACTTCAAATGTTACATTTTACTTATATGGTTCTGATTTGGGATCAGATGGCAGGTCGAACATTTGCTTCTTACTGAAAATAGATAGTCGCATTTCAAGTCCTCAATGTGTTTTGTGGACACTACAAAATCGAGAAAGAGCGACATTTCATGGAAAAAAACTAATCGTTGAATAGTGAACTGGTTGTTCTGTGTGGCTCACTGGTGCCAGATGCCAGGACATCTCCCCTGACTCCTCACCCTACTTACACACATCAAACTGAGCAACTGGTGGGAGAAACCTGATCGAGGGGGTAAATTCAGAGGGCACCTTTCATAAGAACTGGGCAGACCGCCCAAAAGTCCACAGGAGGGGACAAAAAAATAAGGTCTGGTTAGAATGCTGTGTGTGTGTAAAGGTGTCTTGGCACTAGATTTTCGATGTCGGCACGGGAAACAGAAGGTCGACTCCCACAATAGTTTCCCAGGAGGCATCCACAATACCAGCTCAATGACCGCAGTCAACAATACTCTCAAGGCCTTTTATTCAGAGAGTTCAATGGAGCAGACACACCCAGCGGCACTTTCCTACACAACACCGGCACCGCACACACGTACATATTCATACATCCAACCTTATAAATATAAATGACAATATTTCTACTATGAAAGAAGCTTTCGTGTTGGATATATTTCGGGAATTATGAATCGTTATTGGATTACGAATATTAGCTTAAAGGGACATTCAACATTTTTTGAAAATATGCTCATTTTCCAGCTCCCCTAGAGTTAAACATTTGATTCTTACCGTTTTTGGAATCCATGCAGCTGATCTCCGGTTCTGGCGCTAGGACTTTTAGCATAGCTTAGCACAATCCATTAAATCTAATTAGACCATTAGCATTGCGCTAAAAATATTGAAAACTTGACTCTTCTGTAGTTACATTGTGTACTAAGACCGACGGAAAATTAAAAGTTGCGCAGTGCCCGAAAATAGTGCCCTGCTATTGAAAGTTACTAAGGGGACTATTTTCAGCTGCTGCGTAATATCATTGCACCTCCTGCAGCCATGTTACGGCAGCAAAGTCCTTGATTATTACACCAGAATGAGAGTATAGTTTCTAGCCACATCTGCCTAGAAAATCGCAACTTTTAATTTTTCGTCTGCCTTAGTACACGATGTAACTACAGAAGAGTCAAGTTTTAAATAGGAAAAATATTGAAAATCTTTGGTTATTATTTATATTACTGGTCTAATCAGATTCAATGGATTGTGCTAAGATATGCTAAAAGTGCTAGCGCCAAACCCAGAGATTAGCTGTTTAAAAATCAAATGTTTAACTCTATGGGAGCTGGAAAATGAGAATATTTTCAAAATGAAATATTTTCTATGAATGTATAAAAACGAATCCGCTCAACGTGCAAAGACAACTAAAGTGAGACAGGCTGTGACTCATTATTTCGGCAGTTCACTTAAATAACACGTCACCTTCAAGATTCACTCTCATGTAAGATAAGTTAATGCACTTCATCTAAGCTGTAAGATGAATCCTGAAGAATCACTATTGATCATTTGATAAGGTTCAAAGGTGAAAAATGAAGTAAAAGGCATTAACGGAAGAACGCTGAGTATGGCGCTGGCATGAAAACGAATGCCGGCTCCCACAGTTTCTCTCGCGCTCCGCTTTCTCTCCGAAAAATGTTTATTTGTCTAAAAAGATCTACAAACAATCACTTCTCTCGACAGGAGAGAGAGATTTCCAGTCAAGAGGAGATTTAATTAGGGAAATCTCATTAGGTTTAACAAAATTAAGCGTAAAACAATCCACGGCAGGGCTCCAGGAGTGAGAGGGAGGGAGACGGAGCGGGAGAGCGAGCAAGAGAGAAAGAGAGAGAGAAGTTGGGGTTATGAGCGATTAGAGTCGGGAGGATATTGAGAAAGTCACTTCCATGCTGCTGTGGGGGAAAATGGCTCTGGATCCCCAGCTGTTTTCACACTCAATTAAAGAGACTTGCCTGGCTTTTACTCCCTCTGAAAATCAAAGAGTTAACCCTTCTGCATATTGGCGTCACCCTGCACACACACTTAGACACACAGATGTCTCCCCCATCCTCGCCCTCTCTCGCTCATCCGCAACGTAATACCACCCTGAGCCCACGAACCATTAACAACGTCAAATTGTGTTTTCCAACATATTTGCACTCTATAAGTATATAGCAAAAAAATGCCATTAAAGAAAGGAAACAAATTCTTAAACAACACAGCTGGGGTGATTGCAGACGAACAGCGAGCATCGAAAAACTACATTTCGGGTTTCATCTGCGAAAGGCAAATTTTGACTAAAGCAGCAAGGAAGAACTCCATGACTCCAGGAGACAGATATTACTGGAGAGAAATGACAGGTTTGCCTGTTTTAAGTGTCTTGATAGGCGACGCTGCATATTTATCAGCTCTCTTCGAAAGTGTGAGAGTAATTTTATACGCTATTAACGCTACCAACTTTAGCAAAAGCGTTATTATGAAAGTCGTTTAATGCAGGACTACAAAAGCTGTTTTGAGCATTTGCCAAAATTGTGTCAGTTTATCTTTCTCGCTTCAAACTGAGACAAAAAAATTGAAAAGAGTTCGGGCACAAGAGGTAGGCAGCATCCTAACTGCAATTTAACCTCAAAAGTGATCAGTAGATATAGGTAGTGACTGTATGTGGTACACAAAATAATGCTTATAGTTTCACTGTTAAAACTATTACTTGGATCTAACTCAATAAAATTAAGACAACATTTTCCAACTACTTTTTACAGGTTTATTGAACTAACTGATATTTTGAGTAAGGACAACTTAATAATATGGATTTCAATGAATGCAAAAATATTAAGGAGCAAAACAGCCAACAAATTAAAGTACAATCAATGTAAAAATATTATACACAGACTTAATTAAAATAAATAACATTTAAATGAAAAAATACTAGTTAATGTCTCCTGATTCATTAACTAATTTGATTAAAATTAAGTTGAGTTAACTAATAGTACTAGTATTACTCAGTTAGATTAACTTACTTTTCTTGGAACAGGTAACTTTTAATGGTTTGTTGTTGCTTTTATTTCGTAAGATGAGGGCAAGAAACGTTTCTTCAATCAACGTACCCACTCAGTTTTGTTTTGGTCTTCTGAACAATGGTAACTACAAAACTCATAGTAGAAACAGAAACTCTTCCAAATCTCCAAGATAAATGAACATTAAACACTTACAAGTCTTTCTTTTTAGTTAAAAACACATAAAATAGAGCTTAAATTTAAATTTTACTCTCCAAATGAAGTCCCATGCAAAGCATGATGTAAACTACGAGTCCACTGCCTAGTTAGTTATGTTTAATAAAATCATCATGTAGTTTCAACACAAAATTATTAAGTTTTTAAGTGGATTATACATGATAAAATGAAGTTTAATTTACTCAAATAATGTGTTCATTTAGAATACTCAAATTTTTCACATTTTTATGTTATTTCAAGAATAACATTTTTTTAATACAGTTTTCTCATTTTATTTTGGTTAAATCTACTAAGGCCCTAAACACATTTTAAAGTGATTTCAATTGATTTTTACCTGCTGTGTGAAAGAGCATCATTTTTAGTCTACTACTAGTATTACTATGTTAAATTAATGGATTACACAACGTTAGCTACAGCCCCTTGAATTCTTGCCTGGCTGCTGAACCTTTCCACACAGTTGTGATCCATGCTCGTCGTCGTCTCCCCTTGTCTTTAGCAAACCAAAACATTTTATTTTCGACAAGGGATTTGTTTCAGAGATCAGATTAGTCACTAAAGTAGCCAGAGTGATGAATAAATACAGGCAGCTAATGTCAGCTCAAGCACATAAACACTACAACACGTGTGCGCAGATGAAACCATCTATATTAAATGTCTTCCGAGGCAAAGCAATGGGTTTTTGTAAAAAAAACTATATTTCAAACTACAGTGAACTATGACTATACGCGTGTTCACGAGAGTTGAGGTCAGGCGGAAGGAAGAATGCCTTTTTTTAAAATAGGGCACAATCCAATGCCATTACAAAGCTGAAAAGAGCCAGGATATCACTTAATATAAAGTTATAGGATGACTTAAGGTTAAGGAAAACTCATTTTCATTTCAGGGTAAACTATTCTTCTCATGCACTTAAAAGTTGTTTGCAAGAAAGTATGTTGGGAGTAAGAAAGTATCTTTAGGGACATCCTAAGATTTCTTAAAGGGACACTTCACCCATTTGCATTAAGCTTTGTATAGTTAGAACCCCAGTCATGTTTTTGAATGGTCATGCATAATTTTCTCAGTTGCTGCTGAGACAGGAGAAATACAGAATTCAGTGTTGCACTTTCTTCTTTCAATGATGTAAAAATCATCATTTTGCATCATTGAAAGAAGGAAGTGCAATATCTTTGTTGAGGAGGTGAGACTACAAACACCCCTTTTCTCGGTCAAATAGGCACCAAATTCTAAATGTATGTTACATTTCGACTACAAATATGAGACACTTTCAATAAAGATGAATGTTTCTAAGGGTGAAATGTTCCTTTAAATTGCTGCCTATGTAGACAGCTCACTTTGTTTTTAAAACAGAGCCCATGTGTTTGTGTGGAAACATGAAAAGTGTTGCTTCAGGAACTTACAGTTTGCTTGTTCTCAGCATCAGAGCATCTGATGTTGGTGTGGGTCTCCTGGTGCACAGCCCTCCAGACAGTCTACAACACAAGAGAAACCTTTCAAAGTCGTATCTAATGACCGGAGCTTTGGGCTAATAACCTGGCATCATTACTTCACTTCCAACACACTTGTAAACGGGTAGAAATGTTGATTTAGGTTTAAGCAGTGCGTGCATTCGCGAACAAGGAAAGCTCAGAGCAATCTTTTATTTACGCTGCGTGATACCCGTGGGCTTGCTGACCCCACAATTTAAAAAGTAATTTGATAGTATGTGCGAAGATATATATGTGTGTGTGCTTTGCTACACAGGCTATATATGTGTGAGCTTTAAGTGGGTAGGTGGGCAAACAAAGTCTACCTGCCCCCATAGTCTAAGTACAGTTGGGAGGTTTGTGTGAAAGCTTTCTCGGGTTGCCTACATATTACAAAGAAAACATTTTAGGGCTCTGTAATCCTTCCAGCAGCCCCTTTAAACCCCAGCGCCCTCATATAGTCCACAATGCATCCCCCCACCAACCCAAACCCACGAGACCTGGTCGGCCTTCCTGTTGACGTCAAAGTGAATTAGAGCAAGGAGAGAGCAGCAGCTCCCCCCGGGGGGCTGGAGGGTTAATCGTGCTGTTCCTCGTCAGCCTCAGAGGACGCATTAGCGTTTCGGTTTCAGAAGACCACTACAAACACACACACAGCCCACCCGAGCACTAGGGTGTCTCCACAAACAACCACACAGCAAAAGATCATTTAAGGAAAAACACATCGCAGAAATGAACAGAAGATTTGTGGGGTGCCCTCCCCCCACCTCTTTATGCAAACACCCTGAGAAAGTTGAACTTTGGGGTAAAGCCCATTCCTGAATACACAGAGCTCCTCTGTGAAACACCTAATCTCGGCCTCCCTCCATGTCCATGTCGACCTCATGCACTCCCTCAAGCCGCTGTGAATAATGTTTCCACAGTGAAAAAAGACAGACAAGGAGACTTAACACACTACAAAACTACAAAATACACAACTGTTTAATGTTAACTGTTTTAATACTGGTAGAGCGTTACTTAGCAATGCCAAGATCATGAAGGATACACAAGCAAATAAAATGTACCTTGAATTAAGTAAAAGTAACTGCTTTGGACAGTCTGCCCAATGAACAGAATGTATAAGTTGTCCGCTTGTTGTTTTTTTTATTGTAGGTTTGTTCATTATCAACGATTTCGCTCTTGAGAAACCACGCACATGCATTTTTGTATATGAAAAGATGATAAGGTAGCGCATGACGTGCTGTCCTATTATGCTTGCGATCGATCTCAGTTTTAGTGCGGATAGTGGGAAGTAGAGGTAGACGGATTAATCGTATTTGCCAATTAATCGGCACCGATGGTTCATTGATGAAACAATCGGCTATCGCCAAAAAAAACATGCTGATAATTTTTCAGAGTGCGTCCGTTGCTTCATATCATTATGAAGTAATTAATTTGCTGAATAGATGCTGCATTAGCAGAGAAACAACAGCAGGAACCTAACCGTGTGTCTCAATCTGCTCCCTTGTTCAGTAGTCAGGGCACTGATCAGGGAGTCGGCCATTTTAAGGGCTGTCTCAATCGCAAAATCCGTTCAGTGCACTGGAACGTTCGTTCCCTAAAAATTCCCACAATGCAACGCAAAAACCAGTGAGCATCGATGGTCCCTATGTTCCCTAACTGGAAATCATGTGACCTTTTCTGAAGCTCGCAAACCGAACATCACGTGATCCAACTCAATCAACTTTATTAAATGTTACAGAACTTTTATAAAGACAAACGTTTGTTTAAGTTGTAAATAAAAACACACATTGCTACACAGTAATGGACCACAATCTACTCAATATTTAAAATAATAATATTTATTTAAAATTGTAAATATATTTATTACATTTAAAATGTAATTATATGCTTTCAATTTTATGCACAGATATGTAAGAGAATAATGACAGCATTTTTCACAATGTACTGTTTTTAAAATTAAGTCAGAGAGATGTTAGTTTTGCCGGTTGTTGATGAGTTACAGCTGTGAGTGATTACAACGCGCTTAAGCAGCCACGTGACAGAAAAATAAGTGAACATTGTCCCAATGTGAAGTGAGCTAGGGTCCTTACCAGTGCCCGAACCTGTGTACACGATTTACCGATTCACGACCTCGGGAGCTAGGGAACGAATTGAGACACACAGTAAATTTGTTGTCAAGGCTGACAGGACGCTAATATTAGTAGTACCTCAAACAGTTACACAAAAATACACGCAGATAAATCCAACCCAAATGTTTAATGTCATGATTATTACAATCGATTTGCATTAGTTTATTTCCAGCTGGTTACTTTTATCCATATTTTAAGTTAATAAAGAGAGAAAGTGAACTATATGCAGCTGTCGGCTACGTTAATATATCGTTAACATATCCAACAAATCAAAATCTGATTTTAGATCTTTTTAATCATACATTTTTGTTATTATTTTGTTAGTTTGATTAGATAATCATTAAATGTTTAAACAGAAGCAAATAAAGACAAGATTACACATATAATATACATATATGTCATTTAAACTTACCAGTGGGAGTACTTCACAGAAGTATTTACTATTACTATTTTTATTTATACATTTAAATCATGCCGATTTTCATGGTTCAGTACTGTTGTTTTATTACTTTTATAATACATTTCAGAACTGTTTCACTTTCAGTGCTATGTTTGTTTTTTATCCAGTATCCATTTTAAACTATCGTTCAATTAATCGGTTATCGGCAAGTAGGGACTAACTTAGTTATCGGTAAAATCCACTTTCGGTCGACCTCTAGTGGGGAGCTCTCTGATGCTGCATTTCAGTTTGCATATTTTATTGTGAATGTTGATCTGCATTTAAAACTCCCATGTCAAAGTGCTAAACGATAACTTCTTGTTGCAATGACACACACATTCTCACAACAGAAAACACCTTTGTTTCTGCTGTTTATTCACACAGGACGCGTTCTGGAAATGTTATAGCATGTCCCCTTTACGGGTGCGATCCAAAAAGCAATTACGTTCACTCAGAAGGCACACTTGCAGTTGTATGGGACTTTTCTAGAATCAATGTGCTGTCTGAAAGGGGTTTACGGCATTGCTGTGAAGAACCTTAGTCACCTGAGAAATACTGTACAAGGTTCAGGTTGATGTAGTGATTACCCACAATGCCTCAGCAGTTACATCCCCACAGCTGTTCAAAGACTGCGAGAACATCAGATGCTGCTGGGGCTTCAGAACTTGCTGTTACTATGACAACAATTCATATTCAGCGAGTCTCTCCTCTAATAAAGTGTGTAACATTAGGATGTAATTGTATTTCTATGCAATTTCTGAAACGGGCCTTTGCCAGAGAAATGATTGATAGCAAACGCTGTCAAAAAGCTCTCAGATAAATGTGCACTTTCACACAAGAATCAAAGAAATAGTTCACCTAAAAATGCACTCACACTTATGCCATTCCAGGTGTATATGATTCATTCTTCAGTTAATCATTAAGAGAAATGCTGTCACATGACTAAAAATTCACGACTAGTCACAAAAAGTGGTAGAACCAATGAGATTGTTTGAATCAACATGATCTCACGCAAAGTCGTGTTATAGTCACAAAAATTTTGAATCATTTATCAGTGTCCATGGCAAGAAATTCCGTTTTTTTCGTGTCTTGAGCAGGAATGTCTTATTCGTGTCACTCGCACGAATTTCTATCAATAGTTTTTTTTTGTGTTCGTGGCACGACTTTCTTTTTCGTGTCATTTTATGTATTGTTTTCTGTTTTTTCCCCCATATTTTTAAATCATTGTCGGTTGGGGTTAGATTTTGGGTTTGGGATGTACTTTTATGTATTGGTTTCTACATGTTTTTCTTCTGCTTTTAAAACTATTCCCACCTGGAGTTCGGGTTAGAGTTGGAGTTTGGATTAGGATGTCTAAAAATGTAACAGAACGTGATTCTAACACCAAACCCAAGCGACAATAGTAAGAAAATAGGAAAAAACAATGAGAAAACAATACACAAAACCACACAAAAAAGAATGCTGTGCCACGAGGCACGAAAAAAAAGCAGAACTTCGTGCCATGGACACGAACAAATTAATACAAAAAAAATGTGACTATAGGTTTCAGCAGTAACAACATAAACAAGCGGCTTTCGTGGTCAATGCGTAACTTCCAGTAAACTCCGCTAAGAATAAATAACAACAAAGTCCTTTTAAAGTAGTTTATTTATATAACAAGCAAAATAAACAACACGTAGATTACCTAGGAGACCAAAACATTTGTTATTTCCTACAAGGTATATGTTCAAGAGTTCAGTTTAGCAGCTAGTCAGACGATTAAAAAAAAACTGAAACCGGAAGTAAAATTTTAAATTTAATCGCGTCACCGCACGTGCGTCCGATGAAACCGTCTATAACATGACTTTCCATGAGATCAGTCTGGTTTGAATGTATCACTCAGATCTGCTTGTTTACATTTCAATTTCACTAAAAAAGCTTATAATATTAGTTGTTTTCTTTCACAAATGTATAATTTTGATTCAGATAACATATAAATAACCACTGGAACCACTTTAATGATGGATGCATGTGCATTTTGGAGCGCCGCCATACTGACCCCCATATAAGATAATAACATGACAGAACCTTAAAATAAAATTATTAGTTTGTGTTTAATTGAAGAAAGGAAGTCGCCTACGTCTGGGATGGCAATGAGAGTCATTAAATTTTAATTTTCATTTTTTGGGGCGAACTAATACTTTAATGACAGATTCTTTCTTTATCAGAAGACTTCCATCACAAAGATGGATCATTAAGTTTAATCTTTAAATAAGCATGGCAAGGCATCTAATTGGTTGCTAAGAATATTTTCAAATAAGCACTGCGATGAAACTCTATCGGCATGTGATGGGTATAAACTATCAATAGCTTTAAAAGCT
Organism: Misgurnus anguillicaudatus; assembly: GCF_027580225.2. NCBI lineage: Eukaryota > Metazoa > Chordata > Actinopteri > Cypriniformes > Cobitidae > Misgurnus > Misgurnus anguillicaudatus. The sequence continues at coordinate 30,677,964 of NC_073348.2, forward strand.
TTTTCGAGATGGAGAGGCTGTCTCTTTAAGATCACTTATATTATCTCATAAAAGATAAGTGTGGCAGGAGAAAGGAGGTTGAGAGGACTGATGGCAGAATTCCTGGGAATTAGGAGGGATTAAGGGCACAATGGCAGGTATTCCCACTAGTGTAACTAGACCCCAGTTGGCGTCACAAGGGGCTTAAACTTCACATTAAACCAGTGTGCAGCTGACACAAGAAGCCACGCTAGACACAACAAGTTAAACACAGAGCAACACACGCACACATTAGGTTTATATACACACAGAGAGAACAAAATAAACATATACGGGATAAAGCAATAGTTTATTTAGTTACCTAACAAGTAAACACACAGACATGCATAATATGACAACTTTAGAGCTTAATGAAGTAAACACTGTGCCCTCAATGCAGAAACATCACTGTCACTCTCCCAATAAATTTCTTCAGAATTAGATCCTGGTATCTTCATATCGACAAACCATGAAAATCCAAACAGGAAAAGGAGCTATTACCCTCAGGCACAGCAATAAGACAGGTAGATCTGGGTTCATACTCGAAACAAATCCTTTAAATCTTTTAAATGGAGCTCCATCTCTGCATGAAATTTTTATTTTCTGCAGACATTTGGGAAAGAGTCAAATCTATACTTATTATTTCCGAATGTCTAAATCTGTCAAAGTAATAATAACACATTTGAACATACTTCCCTTTACATTTATGCATTCGGCAGATGCTTTATCTAAAGCGACTTGCAGTGCATTCAAAGTGATATCATTGTGTGGGTTATCAGGGATCAAACCCATGACCTTTTGTGCTGCTAACATAATGCTCTACCACTGAACTATACAGTAGCACTTGATAATGTCATAACAGTATTAGTGTTTATAAAAATCTAGAAAAATTTTCACTAAGAGACTGAAATAAAAAAAAATTTGTTTACATTTTATTAAGTAAATGTTCCTGTGCAAAAGTCGCCACTATAATGTGTTTGCTGTAGCGTTGCTATGTGGTTGCTAAAGTGTTCGTGGTAGTTCCTACTGTATGTGGTTTCAAGAGTGTTCAAAGTAGTTTCTAGCTGGTTCTTTGCTAGCTCCCAAAGTTTCTGATATTGGCTCAGCCCTTCAGCTTTAGGGGGCAGTTGCATAAACATGAACCAAGTAAAGTTTCCTTGTTCTCGAATGCATGCACTGCTTAAACCTAAATCAACGTATCGATATAATTAGTCTCACCAACAAGCAATTAGTTATGACTAATTGGTCTTACTTTTCAGGTTAGTTCAATAAAAAAATGTATTTGCTTAAAACATTCTTAAAGATAAAATTGCATGATTAACTTCTAAGACTATCCTAAGCAGCCTATGTAGTTGAGCAGCCTAAGACTAGCCTAAGCAGCCTAAAGCTGCACGATTTTTGGCTGTGCCAGACTAATGATTACCATTGTGAAACAATCGTGACGATTTCTGTGATCGTGGCTCTTCATCGGTGGTCCTATGTCATACAGTGAGAGAGGTTCAAAAACGGCCATTTTCCCGGTCTTGCGTCCAAATATAGTCTACGATCGTTTTCTGAGCGTCAGAAATTCAGCATGATCAAAGCACAGTGTGTTTGCTGCTACGACCTGGTATTTGTTTACCACTAGCGAATGCTAACCTAATCTGTAGAGCATTCTGTTAGCAGCGCAAATGTCACAGGTTCGATTCCTAGGAACAAAATACTGCAAAAATATTTCAGCAAGTCGCTTTGAGTAAAAGCTATGTCCAAATGCATAAATATACTAATACTTATTTACAATTACTAGTTCTCAATGACTTGTACTAATATGACTAAAACTGATCTTTTCTGTCATCTCTGCTAAGCCCATATGTTCTTTCATTTCTTTCTGCTCACTGAAGCTCTTTGGGCCTTTGCCAAACGCCATCTCCCATCTGCCTAAATCCAGACACTCTCTGAGGCCTGCAGCTCACCCTGCTTCCTGTCCTGGGACTTCAGGAATGAGAGTTGGGCCATTGGAGAGTCAGACACAAAGCTTTCATCAGATTCCCTGGCTTAAGATGGTTTTTAAGAGTCTGTGTCACACACACACACACACACACACACACACACACACACACACACACACACACACACTCACACAGACTGCTTTTCCGCTATCACAGAGAAAACTGACCACTCATTTTAAACTAATGCACACTAACGCCTCTTGTGGCGAGACTGAGAAGTAACACAAGTTTGCATTTTATTGTGAACTGAATCAGACATATTTCGGAAAGCAAAATGCATGTTAATGCAATTGATATTGAGTAGGCAGAAGACCTTATTCTCTTTCTTCCATGCATAACAATATACAGTAAGCATAACAAGTCCATCCTTTCAACACTAATGTCACTATTTCACTAATGTAAAGGCATTAACTAAATACTTGGTTTTTTTTGTTTATGTCAAGCCATCAAACTTTAAAAGTTCCTTGGGGTAAAGGTGTATAATATGTTTCTGAAAAATTTAACAGTCCTAAAAATTGTACTATTGACGGTCTTAAAGCACCAAGTATTTAAACTAAGTCATCGTCAAACGGAATTGCAAAAATAACGACAAAAAGACAGTCCCGCCCCCAAACTCGCACCACGGGTTGTAGCACAGGCCCACAAGGTTTATACTTGCGGGAAAAAACAACCTACGGATGGCTTATTTATAGTTTACTCCATAGGTGTTCCTGTAGCTTAGTCGGTGGAGCAGCGCAAAGGTTGTGGGATTGATTCCCAGGGGACACACATAACATACTGATAAATATATTTAAGCAATATCGCTCGAGTAGGAGTGTGATATAGCTCTATATCATCACGGCTGTGATTAGGCCAGAGGCACGAGGCCGCAGGCACACTTTTGAAAAACGAAAACTAGAAAACAACAACGGAGTTATTTTAAAAGCCTCTTTGTTTGAGAACTACTTCTTCCGCCACGGATTTGAGGGCGGCCAGAATGACAGGTAAAACTTTCGGCTGCTTTGAAGCTCATAACAACTCAATGGACGGAAAAGCCGTTTCTTTATATTACTGTTTCTTGGTCACAAAGTGTAGTTTTAAGATAAGATCAGTCGAGAATGTATCTGTATTATATTTAAATCTGCAGTCGATTAGTAAAGATAGCGCCTGTTTGAACGTTTGCTTAGTGAGTTTTGGTACAAATGAGAACCAAAGCATGAGCGGACGTCAGTGTTCACTCGCCCCGCTGACCACCGCCCTCTCTGGGCTACATCTCTGAAAGGGATTCCCTGGCTCTCATGTTGGCCTTGTTTGTTTATGATCGTCAAAATGAGATCAAATCAGCAGTATTTGGTGTCATGATCAAACTAGTACTTGTTTTTTTATTCATATTTAGTGTCTTTTGTGTTGTTATTGTTTTGGCGCGAGGTAAAAGTTAATAAAACTATACTTGTGTAACGTTACTATTGCTTTCTCATGTATTCTTAACGTGATACGAGCACTCGATTATTATTATTAAACTTTGTTCTTGTCAGTACTATACAAAACGGTTTTTTATAAGTGTCAGAGAGATGTTTTTGCATGCTGCTTATAAATATATCAGTGGCGATATCTCATAACATGTTTTAATAGTCACGTCACGATAAAGTAAATGATCAATGTCCACATTTAAAAGCTGCGGGGCTTGCCTGCGGTTCCGCGGTGTTTTCGCGTTCTGATAAAAGATATAGCTCCAGAAAAAAAACGAGTGTTTATATTCCTCTTTCCAAGTGTTAATCGTCCACACGATGTGACAAGACATTTCTCCCATTAACTTTAACGTAACATACAAGAGCGCTGATCTTTGACGGAATAATAACTTCTGATTGGGGATTCACAGACTGATTTATGAGCTAGTAAACTAATAAGACACACGGAGAGTGATTCGCGCAGCGCGTCTGTGTTTTTCCGTTCGGAGATGGGCCTGCTTGGGGCCTCCGTTCACTGGGTGGCGGAATAATACGAAAGGTGAAGCGGTTACAGTGCCGTTATCAGCACAATATCGCATAGCTCTTAGCCAATCAGATTCGAGAACCAGAAAGAACTGTTGTATAAATTGCTTTAATGCACGGTAAGTCACTTTTTATTAAACCATCTGCAAAATATGTAAATTTCTTAGATGATTAAGTTGAGATAACAGAAAATATCTAGAAAATATTTATTTAGTTTAGTTTTAGCCTTTAGTGTGCCAGGTGCCATTGAGATCATTTCAAGTGTATTGTTGTTTGTCATAATATTGTTTGTCCTAGTATTGATGTTTTAATGGTGTGTTATGTTTGTAATCTTAAGTGTAATGCAAGGTGCCTTTAAATCAAATGTATTATTATAATTAGTATTAATATTAGTATAAGTTTCGTATAATAATAATAATAATAAACGTAATAATAAACAATATAATAATAACAATAATAATACAAATAATAATAATTATTATTATTATTATTATTATTATTATATTGTTTTGTTATCATCATTATTAGTATAATTATTATTAGTAGTAGTAGAAGTATTAGGATGGTTTTTATTATTACCATTTACCAATTTATGTCAATAAATAATTATTGTACACTTCTTAATACACTGACAACATTAGAATTACAGTGAGGAATTCCCCTACAGCGTATGAGTTCCCTGTTACCTTTCACCCTGTTTTCCACACTTCTTTTGTAACAGGAAGGAAGAGGTTAACCCTTCGCGTTCGTGTCAGTGGCGTTTATTGCTAAAGTCAGCTGTGTCTTTAAAGAATCCAGAGAGCTAAGAGGCGAGGTGTGATGAGCTGTATTAAATGTCTTTGGTGGTTTATAAATACCTGGAACGGTGGTCCGCGGCAAGATGGAAACATGAAAGCCGGGTGTCAGCCATATTTGCTTACACTTTCTGCCCAAAGCATTTCTGTTCCAAACCCACCAAAAGCATATTAGCCACCTGGGCGCGTGGCCCTTTCTCGCTGTCCTCGCTCTCCCCAAAACTCGTGTCATCCTACCCCGGCAATGGCAGAACGCCACATGCATGCATCTACATTTACCCCCAACTCTGGAGCAGCAGCTGTTTACATTTCACTTTTAGCACAGCGCTGTCATCAGTTCTTTCTGAAGGGCAACGCTATAAAGTTCTAACAGTCAGGGAGCGCGAGATTGTTTTCCACGCAGTTGTGGTCGATAAATGGCTGATGCATCGCTGATCGGTCTCCTGACTGTTATCGCACCCAGTGTTTGCAGGCTCGCATTAATATCTTCCGCCGTATGGCGTGACTGCGACTCTGGCGTAGCCCAAGTGATGATTTCTCCGAAGACCATCCGTTTCTAGAGTTTCGCACAAAGCGGGACACAATTTCGTCTGCTATATTTATCTGCCTGTACGTTTTCAATCGAACAGTCACCAGAAATCCTTTGGCTGGCAGCTGAAGAAAACTAGAGTGTCAATCAGACCGGGGATACGCCTACCCCGGGGGTTCTTATAAAGTTTCAAGAGGGAATTTAAATATATATTGAGTTGGTTTGTCAATTTTAGTTGGTCTCACAACCTGGTCTGGTTTGCTGGTTTTGGGCATTTGTTTGCAAGCTGGTCTCCACACCTAACATGTGCACCAAACCCCTAAGAATAACAAAACAACCTGATTTAAGCAGGTTTAAACAGCAAATTGGTCGGTCACTTGGGGACCAACCTGGCAAAGCTGGGAGAGCAACTAAACCAGCTTAATCCAGCTAAAATCAGCAAACCAGCCTAGGCTTCTAGTCTTCCACCATATTAGGAGTCTAAAATACTTCTTCTGTCTTTCTCAGAATAAGTTTCTCTGGATGACCCCTGAACTGTCAAAACTTGACCAACAATAAAGATTAGGGATGCGCCGATATATCGGCCTATAATCAGTATTAGCAGATAAAAGGATTTTTTTCCGCTATCGACTATCAGCCGATGATCAGGCCAGATTATATCCTAGCAATCAAAAGGGACGGAAAAGCTCATCAAAACTCCTGATGTGAGATTATTTTGAATTGGATCACAATGACAACAAATCTAGGATTTGTTGTCATTGTGATCCAATTCAAAATAATCGCGTATCGAGTTTATCGAGTATTTATTGGTATTTATCGTCATCAGTAGATGTCAATCATTAAATATCGGTATCTGCACAGAAATTTTGTATTGGTGCATTGCTACATTGGAGTGTATGCTTGTCTTCCACAACATTGTGTTTCGTTTTAAATGTATCAATCTAATAAATGTGCATCTTATTATATTAATAATAAAGCTAAATTATGACCAGTATAAAATGCATTTCTTGTTAAGTATCGATGAAGGAGTGCTTGAGTCTTACTAAAGAAACTGAGGGATGGGAAACACTGCAATAAAGTGCAAATTTATTGTAAAATAACTGCTATGGGAATGAAAGATTGTTTAATGTTCTGAGATATTTCCAAACATAAGAAACAGAATCGTCTCAATCTGCAATCTTTTATATGTTTACACGCCACTTAAAAGGAAACAACCCGATGCCTTCTGGGGCTCCTAAAAACAAACCAGAGCAAGAGGGAGCAAAACACGGTTCAGCGTAGTTGGAACATCCTCTGCAAAGCCAAAAATATGTTGTCGAGGCCTTTCGGTGGCGACTGCAACCACTTCTTAAATCTGCAGTGACATGAGGTTTCCCCAAAACTGTTTGCACATACACTGTACGAACCTAGTAAAGCAGCTGGTGTGTGTGTGTGCGATGTGAAATCTCTCATGTGTTTGAAAAAGGCAAAGCACCCCGCAGACCCAAATCGTGCGGCTTATACTGATGTATCAAATATCACCCACCGGCACCGCTAAACTGCTCTGAGCTCTGAAGAATTTAGATACACTGATGAGCACTCTCACTATTGGTCTAATAAAAACAAATTGATATACAAATGTATAAATTATAATTATTTTAAACTGAATTGCAAAGTGACATTTTAGCACTTTTAAACACTTTAAATAAATTATTTAGGGACATTAGCAAAACTTTAGATGCATTGTTGACTATATGGCAGAGAATAAATGAAACATGCCATATTATTAATAGTACTGTAGTTTACATACTTTTCATATTAAATCACTTATGCATGTACCAGAAGGGTTTTTTGAATTACTTTAAAGCGAATGAGCAAGAATATAGAAATAAATATTATAGATCTTTAAAACACAGAGCTTAAACAATCTAAAACTTTAAAAAATATAAAACTCTATTTAATAAAATAAATTACTGGTTCCAATTAAAAAAGTACTGCGGCAACATTTTTAAACAACGTCTGCATGCTGTAAATCAAATATTATGGCAAAAGCTATCAGAAAGGCAGGTGCTTTATGATGTCCCAGAGGCTAATCTGTCCTAATGCATTGTATTATAGCACAAAAAAACTGCTCCTTGCCGTATTTGCACAGTAACAAAGCACTAAAACTACAAGAAATACAAATAAATCTAGGATTCACTTATCTAAAATTTATATGCATTTATTATCCATTTACAGCGAGTGAATCGGCCCCATTCAGAAGTCTATATAAGGAAAGCCTTTCCAAAGCATTAATAAAGGCAGAATGACCCAGTCAATGCAGTTAACTGATTCTACCATGTAGTGATGCATTACAGGCATTTCGCGCACATACAGATAACGATCAATGCCTTCCAGTGGCTCTTAGGTTGAAAGAGGATGATGGAAATGCAGGAGGTTCTGTTCGAAACGCAACAAAAGATGCACAAATAGATCAGCAGGAGAGGAAACTCCGATATAGCCCCGTGTCAGAGGTCCAAATGAAATCAGGTGGCCGGAATCAATGGTGGTCTGTGTTTGAATGCTCAAGAGGACAGAGCAGGAAGTGTGAATGGGAGAAAAACACGTCCTTTATGAATGATGTCATTGAAACGGGACCGAAGCGAGATGCCACTTTCGCAGAAGATGGCTTTTTACAGTAATAGATGAGAACTCAATGCACTATTTCAGCTCTGCACTCCAAAAGACAGGAGGAGTGAAATGCAAACAGTATAGAGCACATCCATTTCTCTCCAGTCACGCCAAATGACACCAACCTATGAAATGTGTTAAACATGCGAGAACTACAATTCACATATTCGCCCTAATAGAGGAAATATTAAACATCAACCTTAGTCAAGCACTCTCCTGCCTCCAGCACATTATTTTAATTTGACTAGTTATTATACTCATGCATATATTTATATATTTAGAAAGGGGGAATGCTATGAATTCGTCTTGGGTGGGTTTTTTCCACTTTGAACTCATACTGAATACACATAAAATATTGTCTACCTTTGTCTGTTCTGAGAATCTGAAATGTAATAAATTCAGGATTTGATGTAGGGTTCGTACATTTATTTGGATTATCAGCATTTCACTGGAGATAAGAACAAAGCACTCCGAGGTTTACAGTCTTCAAGGTTTTTACTGTAAATTCAAAATGAATAATAAGCTGCCAATTCGACTGCTTTTGATCTGTTAATTATTATTTAAATGATTATGAATGAGTTTGACTCTATATTATAATTATTATAAATTACTATTTTACTTTAATACACTTTACATTTAACTGGTCTCATCTAGTTCCTGTTCAACGGGTAACAGTTGCAATAGCAAATTTATATTTATAGAAAGCCAATACCAATATACCAATATGTAATTTTGTGGTACAAATATGTACTTTCTACACTCACCTAAAGGATTATTAGGAACACATGTTCAATTTCTCATTAATGCAATGGTGTAATGGTGTGGGGATGTTTTCTTGGCACACTTTTGGCCCCTTGGTGCGAATTGTGCATCGTTTAAATGCCATGGCCTACCTGAGCATTGTTTCTAACCATGTCCATCCCTTTATGACCACCATGTACCCATTCTCTTGCGGCAGGATAATGCACCATGTCACAAAGCTCTAAACATTTCAAATTGGTTTCTTGAACATGACAATGAGTTCTGTACTAAAATGGCCCCCACAGTCACCAAATCTCAACCCAATAGACCATCTTTGGGATGTGGTGGAATGGGAGCTTCGTGCCCTGGATGTGCATCCCACAAATCTCCATCAACTGCAAGATGCTATCCTATCAATATGGGCCAACATTTCTAAAGAATGCTTTCAGCACCTTGTTGAATCAATGCCATGTAGAATTAAGCCAGTTTTGAAGGCGAAAGGGGGTCAAACATAGTATTAGTATGGTGTTCCTAATAATCCTTTAGGTGAGTGTATGTACAAAGGTGCACTTTTTACTGCCCCCGTGACAGCTATGGACCTTTTTGACCATTTTTCTGACAGTGTAGAGAGAGATAGACAGACAGACAGCAACTTTAATGTGGCAAATATAGATAGGAAGGAACGCTACTTAAGTCATTTATCATTAGGCAACATCTATCTAAGTGCATGACAAGCGATGACATGCATGCTAAGGAACAACTTCATCACATTTGTTTACACCAGATCATCACTTATTTTATACTGACAACTTTCTATAGATCAAATGTCAGTATCCTCAGTTCCAACGTATCTGCATGCCACATCTCCATAAGCTTTGCCAAGGCCAGAGCACCATGAAGAGCTACGGTGATCGCTACGTGCCTCCAGCGCTTCACTCAGGACGTAAATCAAGCATATCTGCTTCTACCTTCAGGTCCCAGGAGAAGATTTTGACCGCCATGCCTAGCGTTAGAGCAGTGGCACGGTATGAAAGAAACATAGCGAGGTCGTTTGAACGCACGACCATCCGACAGCAATAACAGGCCATGTGCTCCTTGGAGAGCCATTGGGATCAGCAAAGGCTTACCAGTGAAAACCTGTACCAACAGGGCTCTGCCTCTATGCATCTAAGTAGCATAGAGGACCTGAGCACGATGTAGATTCATGTATAGCCTCACCTTGACGGGGGAAAATACAAGACCCCAGCAGAATACCGACTGATGAATAATTCTAATTTGCTTCTGCTTTATTTTCAAACATTTTGTGCAAAGATGGAAACTGTACTGTATCTCATTAACTGTCAACAGATATGTAAAGTGAGTTGTGCAAGATCTGAAAATCCAAACTGAGATCTGTACAAATCCAGGCATTTAAATTGGCAGGCACTGTGGACATATTAGGTCTGCATCTAAAATGACACATTAGGAAAGAGGACAATTTTCTAAATAGCTTTATGGAGGTCTAGAAGCACCACAATTGGTTTACAATCTTTTTTTGCTCAGTTTGCTCCTCGCATTTAGGGTGACTGAGTCATTTTATTAGTGATTAGACCGAAAGTGCTCCGGGTCCTGCAGTATAAAACCTCGGATTGTAATTTACTTGTAATGTGGAGAAGGGGAATATGCAAATAAAGCCGGAGTATTTTGTGTTTGCAGTTTTGCCCCTGGGCAGCTTGTCCCGCGACACAAATCATCAATTAAGATCTCAGCAGGGAACTTGGCATTTAAATTAGCCCCATCCAACAACTTTTATCTTCTAGACAAAACATTACAGCTTCATGATAGCCTGCAATGCAGAAATAAAACAGCTGATTAAATGAGGTTTAACTTTGGGGAGAAAAATGGACGCACAATATAATTCTTATGTTTTCTTTTGTGCATAAAGATGCATTGAATGCTTTTCCCTATTACTTGCTATTTGCAATACTAAAAATGTTTGGGATTTTTTGACAATGGAAAGAAATCCACTAATTAATTCACTGCGCAATGTTGCAAAAACTTTGTTGATAACTATTGTTAAAGATAGATTGTGGTAGGCTTCACTGAGAGACTGTTATGCTGTATATTTTAGAGAAAAGTTAATCACACATAATTTTTTTTAAATAAATTATTATTTTGATACATATATAACTTAAATATTCTTTTTTTAATTCAGACCTTTTTTTAAAAAATTGTATTGTTGTGTAAACTTCAGTTATGTAAAATAAGTCATAAAGACATTGTAAAAGTGCATATTACTGCACCACTATATAAAATATGCATAAATCATATACCAAACATATCTAAATTATTAAACTCATGCTCTTCACTTATTTTCCTTGCATATGAACTTACTATGTAGAAGTTAAATGCAACTAAAATAAATTAGGGCAAGTACCCTTTATTTAATTTAAGCTGTGTTTCATGCATAATGCAGTAAAAACACCAACTTATTAACTAAGATTATTAAAAACAGTACAGTATAATACAGTATATAGACATTTAAGCTGTCATATGTCTTCCAAATTTCAGTTTAGAATCTAAATTTACAAAAATTGCCGGTGCCATGGGGGTTGTTTAATGTCACATACAAAAGTGAAAGTCAAACTTTTAACAGGGGAACAAGTCTAAAACATATGAGGTACTTTACTATACAGTATCGTAATTTGAATCAGCATAGATCTAACAACTTCATGTTTTACAAACCAAATGGACCTGACAATTCACAAACAGTGAGGCCAAAACATATGCTGTCTAAAATATTAAAAGTAAATAAATTAGGAAAGAACTGAGACTATTGGCCAAAAGCAAAAATTTCCTGACCCATTAAACCTATGAATCGAAAATAAATGGGTGGATGAAACATGAACAGTGATTACTGTACCAAATTTTTAAACATGTTAGTTGTAGTCTGCAAAATCTCTTCATAAATAAACAGAATCTAAATAATAAATAAACTATATAGAAATTATGAACACTGAATATATTACAATTAAATTCAGATGTGATTGTGTGTCTGCCAATTACCTACAAACAACTATTTAAAAATGCCGAAGTTTTGTATTTTTGTCATTTTTCTTAACTTTAACCAAAGCCTTTTTAACCCCTTATATAATAAGTACATTTAACAACACTGGACAAAGCTGTAAATGGTCGTATTTAGTTTAATGTCAAAATATATCCTGAACTGTAAAATCTTCGTTTACATTACACAACTGACCAGACACAGCCTAAACGAACACTAAAAATAAAATAGCTTATTATCATATTCCTTTATTATAACCAATACAGCATAATTTAAGATTATAAAAAACAATAACAAAATAAGTCCTAAACCTCAACTTATTAAAATATTTAAATGTCGGTCCGTATTTTAACGCGCTATTAATATAAAGATAGAGTCATTTCTAGAGCAAAAATCCCCAAATGCCTTTTAAAAACCTACAAACATGTCAACACAAAAAATTACCACCACATTTCACTAGTCCAAAAGCTTCATCCACCAAAACATTCATCCGTAAGCCTCTCCATGCTCTGTAAACCATCATCTCCCGTTTCCCTCTTTCCTCTCTTCCCTCCTTGTGTCACACTCGCTCTCTTTCTCCTCCTCCCTCTCTCTCTCTCTCTCTCTCTCTCTCTCTCTCTCTCTTATACACACACACACACTCTCGCTCTGTCTATCATTCTCTCCCCTCAGCCCTCGGCCCTGTCTGTATGAATAATGTCCTGCCTTTTGTAATGAGAGCGAGAAAAAAACCCGCCGGAGCGTTCGCCCGCTCCGCGCTCTGACATTGAAAATGAATGACAGCTTACCTGAATGCCAATCTTCATCAGACTGACACCAGGCTGACAACACGGGCTATACTCCCCTACACGAGCCGTGACGTCTGCCATATCAGACCCCTCCCACCATCTCCCCCTTCTCTCTCTCCGTACCCCTGTACACCTCCGCTGTTCCTCATGCACTGGCATACCGTACCGTACAGCCCGGGTCCTGAGCGCGCGTCTCTCTGGTTCATTAACGACGGAGCCTGCTGGCCCCCTATCGGCATAACATGAGACCTACATTCGGCCGAGACGTGCTGGCTGCTTCTCTGTAGTTGGAAAGCAGGAAAAAGTGATCAGTTTATGCCAGAAATAAGAAATAAGTTTGGCGCTTGGTAAAATCCCCCAAAAAGCCTATGTTTTACAATAGCCTAAACTTTATTCATAATGCAAGTAAAATAAAAACTAGGCGCGTAAAACTAAAATGTTTTTAATAAGGCGATTTATCACACGACAGCGTCGTATTTTAATTTTCACGTCGTTACGCGCTGTTACAAAGCGAAACTACAACTCCCAGCATGCATGTCGCTGAATGCTGCGCCACGATTGGCCAGTTCATCACACAGGAAGTGCGGATGTAAACACGGAACGCTACTTTGTTTCTATGGTGATATTTTACGTACCACAGCAGTGTTATTAATGTAGTAGTAAGGAATATAGTCGGTTTCATGAGTCAATATTTTAAGGTACATCCATAAACTGCTAACGTTACGATTAGCCTAATAGCTCTGAAAAGCTGGTTTATTACGGATTAGTGCTGGATACCCCTCGTTGCTAAACACAATATCTTTTTCAGGTACATGTAATGTAAGAGGCGAGAATGGGTGAGATGGTATTGGGTGTTGGTGCAGGAGTGTTCATCATCGCTTTAATCTGGATAGTGACTCTCGCGCTTGCTATCTTTCTGACGCGGGCAACCGGTCCAACAAAGTAAGATCATCTTTGTCTTAGACACAGACAGCATTTGCATATGATCCCAAGTGTTGAAGTAAGTTAGCCAAAACAGTGTTACGTTATGTTACACAATTATATATTATCTTACCAGGTTAGGGATCATCCCTGTTTTTCTTCTTGCGATCACCATCACACTGGTCCTCGTGTTCTTCCCGCGTGCCTCTGAAGTTCCCTCCGCTGAGAGAGAAGTTCAGGTGAGTGCCTTCAGTGACAACTGACAGTAGTAATGGCTATGCATAAATAATAAAAAATAATAACTTTTGGTCTTGGTTATCAAGCATATGATGCAGATCCAAAGTGCAGATACTGAGTAAAGGTTTGGCATCATTTATAATTTGCAAATGTCACTATAGTTTGAGAGAAAAAAAACAATGAGCATAAAATAAGTAAATAATAAATAAGTTTTTTTTAAGTTAATTTCTGACACTGCTTGACTAGTGATACTGTATAACTGGGTTCTGGTTTATCTCTCCTCAGCAGCAGATGAGCGCAAACACAACAGCTTTTTCCAGTGTATCTTTTTGCCAATAACAGCAGCTGAGCTGCCAAGTCTCATCTGCGCAAACAAAAAAACATAACATTTACTTTCTAGTCTTCAGTAGCAGAACATGCATAGTGAACATTCCCTGTGTTGTAAAACTTTAGCAAATTTATAAATCTAAAATTATTCAGTTAACCCCTGTGGTTTTAAATCTAGACTCTAAATCTCACAGGTTGCATAATGCAGTTTTCTCCTGTGATATCTTGAAACCGATTTCTTCGAAATACACTGTATTCCAATTTAAAAACATACAATACACTGAATACATTATAATACATTTAGGGACGGTTTCCCAGACAGGAATTATCCTAGTCCCAGACTAAAATGCATGTTTGAGCTGCCTTAATTTAAAAATGTCTTTCCCATATCTTAACATATATCAGTGCCATTGTTTCGTTTCAAGATGCACACCACCAGTATTATTTTTTGTAAGATACGTTTGTAAAAACTACTTAAATGTCCTCGCAAACTAAGGCCTAGTCCTGGATTATTCTAAACCCTGTCTGTGAAACCGCTCCATAATATAGTTCAGGTGTTATTACAGAAAATAATACCTAAACTGGACCAAGAGAAAGTTAAAATGAAAAACAAACCATGACACGAGTTTCATTCTGAATACTATACCCTAGGTAACACAGTCTATATATGCACATGTTGCATACGTTAAGCCAATCCGTGGTCTGTGCATAGCCACTAATTCCTGTTACACCCATTGCTGATTTGCTTGCAGCGAGTACGTCCAGTTTTTTTTCCACGATAGGTGACAGTGTGTTGTATGAGAAATGGGTAACCCCTCGCTGTTGTACAAAGGAATAATATCACAGTGCCAATTAAGCTGGCCCCAAACAGGAGCTCACTGTGGCACATTGGATGCCACATTAATAAAACATGGCCCCTGCTCTGTGCTTTGCTAGCCGGCTAATTGGCAAATTAGAAAGTGAGATGCGTTAAACGAGAGAACACTGCATTCGCTGGAGACTGAAGCCCCTCCTACACACACACACACAAAGACATTGTTTAATAGTTTAATGTAGGTTGTGGCCTCTCCCATGATTTAGGCCTCGTACACTAGTAGAGACATGGTGTGTGGTTAGTATTCAAACACCATGTACAGCTTTTATTCTGACATGGGGGAAGAAGCAGACAGAGTTTAATAAGATACCATGGCAAGAAAGAAAATAATGGTTAAAGCTTTTTTGTCCTTGGTTATACAAGTGAGTTTTTTAAAATGAGGATAAGGTGTGCTATATAAATAAATAATTCAATTAGATATACAGGTCTTCTTATACGTTACTTTATTGAAATAACAATGACTCCAGCTGCATGTAATCATATAAACTATTTAATTTTCAATTTTAGTGTTTATTTTGTACACATTTTAAATAGCTCTTTTTCAGTGTTTATTGGCCTGATCCCGTCAGATTTTCTTAAAAGAGCCTTGCTGACCTCTAGTGGTTAAAACTAGTACGTGCTTAGCCTGCGTCTTGCTAATTAAAACTATTAATGGAAACATCAAAGCACTCATGGCTTGAATTACTTGACAATAATTGTATAATAATGCATGAAATAATTCACATCACAGAACTGTAATGTTTTTCAGATAGTGGATACTTTCTTCATCGGCCGCTATGTGCTCCTGTCCTTGGTGAGCGTTGTGTTCTTGGCAACCCTTTTCATGTTGCTGCCCTTACATTTCCTGGAGCCTGTGTATGCCAAGCCCCTGAGAACACACTAGACCATGAGCTTTCATGTGCCAGACTCCTACAGATGCCCCAAAGCAGGGCATCCAGCCTGGCAGCACCATCAGCGGGTCTGCTTGAGATGAGAAGGACCAGCAGCAGGTTCCAAGGCTTTTGTCTTTCGGTCCTAATCAGACGTGTCCACATCTCTTTGAGAATCCAGCACAGAGGGCTCGGCCTGGAGAAAATAGCATTTTTTTTAAAGGATATAGTTAGATAATGTCACTAGTATAGTATTAATGTATACTGCTTATATTTGTATCTTGTGAATCGTTTTCTGAGTGTTTTTTCTCTGTTTTGCAATTGTGTTGTAATGAATCTGTGATCAAAAACATCAATACAATTTATTTTTATGCCAAACTTTCAATTTTTTACTTTTCTTTTAAATGTGAAATGCTTATACTTTCAGGCTAAGAGGTTATTATTTATTATACTTTAAACTGGTCCATTATTACCCCGATACAGGCTTACAGTTTTTATTTGGCATGGGATAACAAAGGCCAAAAAAATCCTAGATATTGCCAGCAATGCTCTGGTAAACACCCAGAACACTTTCCCTCATGACATTAAGTTTATCACCAACAGACCCCCTAAAAATCTTGTATTAAATATGTGTGTTGCTTTTTTATGGTTATTTTAAAGGCAACGTTTATACAACGATGTAGTAAAAAATGGAAATGTTTTCCTTTGCGCATAACAACGCTGTCAAAAAGATAATTTACATAGGGTGACCATACGTGCCATTCTTCCCGGACGCGTCCTGGCCAGGATTTTGGGTGCGTCTTCCGGAAGTCGTATTTGTCGACCGCATACATCATAGAGGATTATTGTTACAAAAAAGCAACCATTATGTTTTAAGGTAAGAATGAAACTACAATTGTATGTCTTATGTTTTTAACTGAATGGGTATGCGGTCAACAAATATGACTTCCGGAAGACACACCGAAATCCTGGCCAAGACGCGTCCGTGAAGAATGGCACGTATGGTCACCCTATAAATTGACAGCGTTGTCATGCGCAAGGGAAAACATTTCTATTTTTTTCCTGCATCGTTGTATGGACATTGCCTTTGGGATAGCCATGAAAGGCAACACAAATATTTAATACAAGATTTTTAGGGGGACTAATTTACATGGATCCATGAAAACTCAATAGTATTATGCGTGACAGGCCAGTAGATGGCGATGTTACTTTGTAAAGAAACACTACACACCCATTCACATACCATATAGACTATAAAAATATTGATGTAGTGTCTGTGATGTAACCCATAGGTTTGTGAAGAGCTAATAGTTGGCGGAGCCTGCTGTCGCCATCTTGACAGCACATCACTCACGGATAACCAATAATGGGCAAAGAGGCGGGACGTGGATGAAGCTCAGGTGGCTGGTTGCTGAAACTACGCCCGCCTCGACGGTAGTGACAGCAGTGGCAGTTCACCTGTCACTCAAGTGGCCAAGCCCTTATTTATACAGAACTTTGAAGCTTAATATAATTTAAAGGAACAGTATGTAAGAAATGTATATCAATTAATCATAAAATGACCCTGATATGTCACTAGACATTAAGAAATCATTTTCATTTCAAATACTTTTATCACTGACAACAGTGGTCTGGCCAGAATATTGTCATTTAAAAAGTGGAGTTGCAGCCCTCAACTGATGTTTATGTTGTCATTTTGTGTATTGGCCACCAGTTGTGTGATTGCAATACCAGTTTTAACCACAAGTTTTGTTAGTGCAATACCAGTTTTGACCACAATCCTACATACTGTTCCTTTAAACAAAAGAGTTAGAAAAAAACCACTAGTGGCCAGTCAATGAATTGCAGCTTCACGGTAGAGACTCCAAGGTTGCCCCTGGCACATACGCATCCTTCTACAGTGTGATCAATACAAACAATCAAGCAGTTTTGTTTGGCCGAACGATGAGGTAGATTTTACCACAAGTGACCCTGTATAAAGTGGCAAAATATTGTAAACTTTGTTGAAGAATAGTTAATAAAATCAGTCCTGTAGGTCACTATTGTTGTTTTAGTTATATTCGCGGATGCCTAGACTGAATTAACACATGAACACATCACCGTTTATAACATAGCATGCTTTGTTATAAACTTTGTTAAAAGTTTGCGTTTTCAGGACCCCACGCCGTTGTCGTGTAAACGTGGAGCAGTCATCGTGGATATTTTAGTGCTTTTGCTGTGAAAAATCACATGCTAATACGGCAGGCTATTAATTGGCTATTTGCGAACTGAAATTTCAGTCATTCACAGCTCAAACCAGACAAATTTAATTTTCTTGGTCGCATATTGATATGCTAATTTTGGTTTTATGGAAGCATTCTTTAAGACACTGTCTCACTCGCTGCACAATAACACAAAGACGCAGGGAGCAAAGTTGGGCGGTCCGACAAAGCTTCAAGCTGTGCAAGTTGATTATTTTGTTCTTAACAAGGCGAATTCTCTGTGTGGGCCCTTTGTTGCCTCAGACATTTACTTTCAGTTTCATAAATCTCTCGGGAAGGCAAACTACACAAGGGGAGATGGACATCGGTAAAGCTTATTATTTTCACATGCTTTTTTGATGTATGCTCAGATTTTCATAAAGTCGATAGATAACAAGCTCTAGTTAGAACCTGGTATTATGCAAAAAACTAAGCCAATCAAATGTATGTGTCAAAACATAAAACAAATGTGACTCTGGACCACAAAAGGTAGCGCACAGCAATAGCCAAAAATACATTGTGTGGGTCAAAATTATCAATTTTGCTTTTATGTCAAAAATCATTACGATATTTAAAAAAAGTTTATGTTCCATGAAGATATATAGTCATTTCCTACTGTAAATATATTTAAAAAATAATCTTTAGTAATATGTGTTGCTAGTTCTTCATTTGGACAACTTTTTTTTGCACCCTTAGATTCCAGATATTTAACTAGTGGTATCTCAGCTAAACATTGTCCTAACAAACATCAATGGAAAGGTTATTTAGTCAGCTTTAAGATGATGTGTAAATCTCAATTTAAAAAAAAACGTATGTTGTGTTCCAGGGTCACAATTATCTAGATAACAGCCAGCAAAAAGCCAACGCATTTTAACAGGTGAGCAATATACCACACACATATTTTTTTCCTATGTGAGAAAGCAGCCTGCAACTGAGACTGTGGTCCTGCTCGATCAGTCAACAAAAAACTTGGAAGGCTACATATCCTGGAATTTATCCCATATACTCATATATCCGGATATTGTTATACAGAGAGAGAGATGGTGGGAATGTTGGAAGGCCGCATCTCGTTCGCGCAAGCTCTCACCCCTCATGTCCTTGCAGAATCCTTATTTAAAACTGGGGAGTCCGACGGGACGTGCGGTGAAATTCCAACCAGTGTGATGAAAGAGAATCTAATGAATCAAATCCAATCCTATTAGTTACGGCCCACATCGCAACACTGAGGCCTTTCTGCTTGCTGATCAGTGAAGATCTAGCAGACCTTGAGAAATAGGGTACCGGATGGATAGCTTAGTGGATATCTGGACTGGTATATAAAACTTGTGTGTAGCCATACCAAAAGATCACAAACAGCATCTCTGTGTTTGAAATGATAATTAATATAATAAGAAAACCATTAACCTCAAAAATTATTATTTGACTTTTAGTGGCACTGTATTTTAGATGTAGTGTAAAACTGATGTGTTTCTACAGGTTTCCAAAATAGAAGTCACTGCTTCTTTGGTATGGTTAATGTTATTATAGTAATGTATATTAAATACAGTGGAGATAATAGAAATAAGAAAAGTTATTTCAATCTATTAACAGAAATATTTCTACATCGCAGCCATTATGGAGCAATTCACCATCGTATCACTGACTTTCCTCCAAGGACGATTGACTTATTTTTCAATTTTGTTGTCTCGCCCTCCATCGTTTTTCCTTATTTCTTCTTGTTATCTGTCCTGATTGTGACTCTCTCTCCAGGGAGTGGGAAAAACGGCAGAACAAAGCAATGGAGGGCGCAGGGCTCATTGGGAGTCTGAGCTGGAGGCTTTGTGGGACAGCCAGCTGGACTTACAAAGACAGCCAAAAAGAGAGAAAGAAAAAAGGGGACGAAGAGCCGGAGAGGTGTAAGCACGGCCCAGGATTTGGGTGTGGGTGCTGCTGAGGTTTAAAGGGGGGAGGGAGGAGAGGAGTGGGGTGAACACTAGATCTTGCTTTGTGATCCACTCAAGCAGAACTTTTGCCCTCACAGCCCCGGCCTTTATTCTGCATCTCTGTGCTCCGCAACCCACCCGTCACCCCCACATCCCCCGACTCCATCCCTGAGAAATTTTAATCTTGCATCTAATTCACATTACATGATCGTTTTGTGACTCTGTGCAGGAATCCTGAATCATACAGGTGTGTCACTGATGAGTTGCTGCTGAATTTTGTTAGATGCAAAATAGTGCAGGTCAGGTACACTTAAAAAATTTGTTTTTTCCATGGTTGGGTAACCCAACTGGTTTTAATGAACCAAGAAGTGTACATATTTAACCCAATAAAGGGTTGAAACAACCCAGCATAGGTTCATTTCACCCATGTTGGGTTTCTCCATATTTGCACCAACCATTCGATAATACATCCCAAAAAATGTTATAACTACGTATTTTATAGTAGAAAAGTATTCTTTTAGCTTATCATTCTCTATCTAACACTTAAGCTTACTTTTACCTATCTGTCTCTTCCTCAAGTTCACTCTATAAGTAGATTAAAACCATCTCCATTCTCCTGTGATAAAGATTAAAGCACAGTTTAAATGGTCAGCGTGAGCTGGAATAGCCCCTTGCAGTTCTGCCCCAATATCCCAGGGAGGGGTGAAGCGTGGCTTTTCGGGTGCTCACCTCGACATGACCCTCAACCTAGCAGGGGGTACAGTGTGATCAGAAGACCGAACTGGGAAGTTACTACTGTTTCAAATCCAAGGTCAGGGCTTTGTATTTGCAATATGGGTGGTCGCTGGAATTGAAATAAATGTTGGATGTTTGGTTCGATACAATTTGTTTTTAATGCGGTTGATTTAGGTTCATGCAAATCCATTTACTTTTTTATCAGTATGTATGTTTCCTGGGAATCAAGCCCACAACCTTTGCACTCTTACCGCAGTGCTCTACCAATTATGAGACAGGAATAAAGTATTACAGAATTTTTTTTAAATACCAACACCATTGAAGTTATTGCACAAAACAGAAATTGCCAAACGAAATACTGAAGTTTGTCAACAAACTTTGTACGATATTTATATCGCCCCACTTCTCTGCTTGTAGCTTAAAGTTTTAAATGAGCTGGGAGGTTTGTTGAATAAATCCTTGATCAGGTCAGGTCTGTTTAACAGCATGTTTCCTCAGATCCTCTGTGTTGAACCAGCAGGACTGGTGAGTTGAACACAAGACCGGTCGGCATGAGATAAATTGCTTTCCCTGTCCCGTTTGATTCAACCGCTGTGATGAGTGAAGCACATACTGTGCACAAAGCAACTACAAATTTCTCTTTCGTTTTGCTTCGTGAACAATAAAAGTTTTTACAGTACCAACAACGGATAAGAAAGGACCCTTGCCTCTCCGTCCCATTTGCCACTCTCTAAACTCTCCTGTGTTCCTGTTGGGAGATAATTGAAATGTTTAAGTGTGAAAATCGAAATGATTTCCACTTCCAGCTAAACGTCTTTACTTCGACAAATGACAACGTTCCAGTTGCATTAGCAATTCGGTCCGCTCACCTCTCCTATGCTTATGAACCAGAAAATTGTGTCGGGAAAGTGTGAATCCCCCCTACACAAAAGCTTTTCCTTTCATGGCCAACAAGCAGCCGAAGCCATTGGAGAGGGTCAGTTTTGTTTGAAAACACTCCCTCTCTAATGCTTTTGAGAGAGTAACTTCATGCAGGAATGAAGGGTGTCTACTTGCCCTTTTGTGGCATGGGCCAATAGCAGTCGTGCAATGAGTTTTTGGCTGTTTGATGTTTAAAGACTGAAAAAGTTTGTCATTCCGAAGGATTTGATCAGTCGACACTAGCAGACACTTGATTAATGGAACTGATCCTTTCGGTATGGGAGATCTCTTTCCGCCCCTCCCCTTATGGTCCCGGCCTTGTTTTCTGTCTTTGCGACGTGCAGAACGAATGACACAGATGTTGTTGGAGGAGACGGTACCCGTTCCCCTCTCCTGCGCTCCCAGCATGGGGCCTGAAACTTGTTTTTCAATCATTGTTTCCACCAACTTCTTTCCCAAAAGAGACAAGAGAGGCGAGAAAGAGGAGGGAGAGGGAGAGAGCGAGTTGCGAGGCCGCAAGAAAAAGAGGGAGGGAATGTAAATACAAAGCATTTGTGGAATATAAAGAAAAAACATCCCCTATAACAATCTCCAAATAATTTAGCACCGAGACGTTCGGGGAGAAGGGTGGTTCAGTCTTAGCCAGTTGGGATGGAGCGTTAGTGTAGCGAAGGAGAGGAGTTTTCGACCGAAGATGCAGGTGTCGGCATGGATGCTCTGGGTGGCGTGGCTGTGTACCTGGACTGAGGCGTCAGGCCAGTGTCAGTGCCAGTGCGCATGCCCACCTGATGAACAGCTGGCACAGAGGACGCAAATGGAACAGAGGTCAGAAAGGTCAGGGGGGAGAGGGCACTTTCACCATCACCTGGCACATCATCGGGCATCACACAGGGACAGAGCCCATCGGAGGAAAGGTAAAACTAATGGATATTTTCATTCGATATGTGGAATATAGCTGATGCACAATGAAAAATCCTTGGGATTTTTTTTTTTATAAACCAGGTTAAGAAACAGTGTGTAAAGTATGTCTTTAAAGTTTATTGTATACTTTAACATTTACGTTTGCAATGTAATGGTGAAAAGTGAAAATCTTTAGAGTTCACCATCTCTCAGCGTATCGGCATGAAAGCATCCAAAGCATGAAATCAGATAGACAGTGATAACTTGATAAAGTTTTTCACTTTGTGATTGTTCACTTATGGACACATAAGATTTTAATTTACACACAAGGAATTTTTATTTAACTGCGACAGTAACATACGTTTTATTCCATTTACAAGATGGAAGTTTAACGAAAATTAGTTTGTGTAATTTTTATTACATTTTATTTAGAAGTAAAGTTATTTGAATAAATTAAATTATTTGTGATGTGGGGCTGAATTGTTGAACCGTTGATTTTAGTGGAAATATTTGTTTCAAAACAAAAATAATTCAGAAGTACAGGAAAAACTGTTTTAAAAGACATTTCCTCTTTCTTTTCTAACCTTGGTCCTGTGCTTAGTTGTTTTTAAACTTTCAATCAAAACAAAAGCACAGGAAACAAGTGTAAAATGTTTTGCTATCTATTTTTGTAAAACAACAACATGTTAAATAAAAAAATATAATTTTATAATTTTATAAAATCCTATTTTTTAATAATTTTGTAAATCTTACTTTATATTCTTATATAATCTTTAAAATACCAATATTAAAGGACATAAATACTATACATTTTATATCTGAGAGCATTCCTTATAAAAAAAATATAAATTTTGACTACTTGTACTTGTTGAAAGACGTACTTTAAAATTAATTTTACTCAAATATTTTTCCATCGTTGTGAAAGAATTCAAGCGGATTTATTTATGATTACATCATGCAGTGAAGTTACTGTGGACCTTTAATTCAGTGTTGTGGTATGCAGTCTCACATTTCTTCAGTAGCTTTTGTTAGTCACTGAATGCTGGATAATCCACAGGCCATCCAGGCAGTGCTCTTTGGATCAATATATGTGTCCATCAGTGTGCCCTGCTCTTTTAGGACACACAAAGGACAGTTCTCTAAACAACACTTTATTTATATGTGGCTTTCGAGAAAATGAACTGCCGCCTCTCCTTTTATTTTCTGTTTCCCTCTGTTTCTCTCTCTCTCTCGCTCGCTCTCTCATGCCCCTTGGGGACCATATATACACAAACTTAATTGCAATTGGAATTAGCAAGTGTTTTACCCCTTAGTGTTTAGTTACAGCTGTGCTTAACTTTTAGTACTTTTTGATTTACTCTAAATGCTCTTTGATTTTTTTATGTCTTTTGATGTTTTTGTAACTTTTGTAACTAAGATATTTTCATTCACTTTCGTCTTTAATTGTTTGAAAAAATATACATTTTTGTAAAAGCAAGAACTATAGGGAATCTGATTTATTTTGGAATATCAATGTGATGAATTTGATCTTAAATCCGTTGCTGGCCTGCACAATTTTTATCATCTTTTGTTATCGTGTTATAGCTCAGTGAGGAAGTGTTTCTCAAATGTGACCCTGTCTGTGAAAATCCAGTCTTTTTGTGTGTGATTTAGACCACTGTATTATACATAAAATCATTCTTAGAACATTCAGTGAAATTATAACCTTGATATCTTTAATATTGACTGAGTACAGCAATGTCAAATATTGAAAATAATCATCTGATATCAAACTACAAACCTCATACTTAAATTTGGTTTAAGGATCAATAATAATTAATTGGCAAATCAACTCGACACAATTCATGCAAGTATGTGTCGACACAAACAGATAAACATAAGAATTAAGCTTTAGTTAATCATCGATTGTGTAAGTAATTGACCGTCAGTCATCGGATGCGCGTGTCATCAGCTCGCGGCTCACGGTCCCAGTCAGCAGGGAGGCGCCAGATCCGGATGGCGCTTTCTTCAACTGATTTACTGACAGAAACCAGAGAGAGGGAGAGATTGAGAGAGAGAGATGACTGTTTTAACATGAAAATACGCCAGGAATCCCTTTTTATCACGCTTTGTGTATAAATAACTGATTGTTTAGGCCTATTAAGTGGTCTAATTTATGGTCGAGATAATAATTTGATCGAATAACGATGCGGTTTTTTTAACGGATTAAATTGCCACCTGACACGTAACGTTAACATGAGGAGACTTTTTCTCAGGATTTATTGGAGCTTTTGGATTATTTATAATATTCAAGGTAAGTACAAAGCCAGACTGTTTTGTTTTAATATAAATCTGTTTTAATATAACTCTTGAACGGAAGAATTATAAATTGTGTATCATTGTGTAAAAAGTAGACATACTTTGTTTTTAAAATTATGTCGCAGTTTCATTTTCTTATTTCCGTTTTTCATGTAGTTTTCATGTGTGTTAGTTTACGGAAAGATAAGTTTAATTTTTAAGATTTATGCTATCTAGTCTCAAAATTAGAAAAAATACGTAAATAATTTGTCATGTTTCATAAGTTCATTCGTTTATAAATGTATGAACTGCTTCTAAACAAACTTTAAGAAAACTATAATGCTTGTGTAGAGCACTAACTAGTTATCCACAACCCTCCAAGGATAAACTTATGGATA
Source organism: Misgurnus anguillicaudatus (assembly GCF_027580225.2). Lineage (NCBI taxonomy): Eukaryota > Metazoa > Chordata > Actinopteri > Cypriniformes > Cobitidae > Misgurnus > Misgurnus anguillicaudatus. The sequence continues at coordinate 30,703,105 of NC_073348.2, forward strand.
AACTAAATCCATCCATGCTGGATAGCCTATACATGTTTATGCACAAGTCAACTTTTTAACCATAGTTAGGTGTCTTTTATTGACTTTAAACAATAAGTCACTTATAACACCATGCGTAATGTCACAATAAACTGTTATTGCTTTTTACATACTTGCATCGCTCCCCCAAATTCTTTTACAGTGAAATGACATAGCAGGACTGCAGACCTTTGGTTTCCTCTTTCTCAGGAAACTGCCCCATCAGAGACAATAGGAACTTTTAATAGTAAAGCACATCTTTTGCCAAGAATGTAGCACTCAAATTCTCCATTGTACAGTTCACCCTGACTTAGCCCAATTCAAAACAGACTTTTTTGTTTCCAAACACAATTTAGCTTTCTACATTAAAGAACATTTAAATTAAACAGAACGCAAGGACTTGTTGTAAGACCCCATCAAGTGTGTTTATTTGTTTCAGAGAGACCCTCTCATGCACATGTGATTGGCATGTTTTGGGGTGAGAGCACAAAGAGACATTGTAACACATTGTGAGTTGGCCAATAATAGGAGAGGGCCATTGCTACACTTGATGCACAGGTGACGGATGTCCTGTTGCTGCATGACTTTGTTTGTGAGTGGTGGTCCTTTGTTCCTCTCACAGCGGGAAAAACAGCCCACCGCTCGACTCTATTTCCGTTTCGTACAGGAAATGTGTTTCCCTGACTTGTTGACAGGTCATTCAATGTACTGGGTCAGTGTACTGACTATCTTAAACAAAACTGTACTTGTTTATTGAAAGTTACTGTTGGTTGGCTATGCGTGTTTTTTTTTTGTTGCCGTTTTTATGATTTCACATATTTAGCTCTAACCTAACATTACATCCCTGTTCCATTGAAGCATCTTAAAGTCTTAACTTGAAGAACACTTTGGTAAGCTTCTGCTGTTTTTAAAGGAAAACACCACCGTTTTTCAATATTTCACTATGTTATACCTCAACTTAGACTATACATACCTATCTTTTTTCAATGCGTGCACTTTTAGTACAGTGATTCTTAAATGTGTTAGCATTTAGCCTAGCCCCATTCATTGCTATGGCTCCATACAAAAGTTTATTTTGTGCCATCATACTCGTGTAACTACTCATGGGTCAAGAGTCTTTAAATAGGGAAAATGTGGAAGCGTTTGGTGGCTTCTAAATTCATCCCTGTTTGGAGCCATAGGAATGAATGGGGCCAGGCCAAATGCCAAGACCCTCACGAGGCGCTGCACAAAGAGCAAAAATGCACGCACCGAAAAACGATAGGTATATTAATTTGTCTAAGTTGAGGTAAGAACATAGTAAAATATTAAAAAACTGTGGTGTTTTCCTTTAAATGTACTACGTATTGTATGATGACTTTTTTACCATCAAATTACAGTACCAACATGATTTTTACAGTAGTCCTCATTCTTCCCTTCAGGTTCCAGGCTCATTGAAAACAATCTCCCCCGTATTGTCCATCATCCTTCTGATGTGGTGGTCAGGGCGGGCAGCCCAGCCACGCTGTCCTGCAGGGCGGAGGGCAACCCTGAGCCCACCATCCAGTGGCTTAGAAATGGCCTGCCACTTGACACTGATAGGATGGATGGGGAGTCAAGGCCTATCGTTTTACCAGAAGGAAGTTTGTTTTTCGTCAGCGTGGTCTCCGGCCGGAAGAGTCAGTCTCATGAAGCCGTGTACGCCTGCGTCGCCCGGAACAACGTCGGAGTGGCGACCAGTAGAAATGCTTCTCTTCATATAGCAGGTTTGAATCATGACACAAGTTAAGCATGAAGTGAATAATAATGTAGTTGAATGGTTACCAGCGTCTATGCACAGTAGCTATTTGAGTTTGCCCATCGAGAGCTACTTAAATCCTCAAGGGGGATGAGGAAGCTCATTAAGATGGTCAGTGAGATTACTGGAGATCAGATGTCAAAGTTTGGCTTCTTCTGTGAAACAAACAGTAGACTAATTGAGCTTTGACAACGCGCTGTGTTTGTGGAACAAACAGAATCCTGAATGGGTCAGTTTACTTTGCATTCCACAGGACCTAATTGAGACATGTCCAGCAATTGTTGCACACAATGAATTTGGGTTTGTTTGCTATGATTCACTGCTAGATAGTTTGGAACACAAAGACGAGCTCATCAGTCAAGCTGGCAATGGGCTTTATTTTCTAAGAATTGAGGAAGTAGTTTGGGGAAAAAGATTGGAAGAGATCAAAACTTTTTGCATTGTGCCTAATTCTTTTTTCATTTATATTAGGCTGCTGAAACGTTGAAAGAAAACACAAGTGTACAAGTAGCCATTATGGGTTTTATGGGAGAAAAGTGGCTTATACCAGAGGTGTAAAGTAGTGAATTATTTTACTGTACTCAAGTAATTTTTTACTTTATACTTTTATACTTTTTTCTTTGGCAAAACTTTTACATTTCATAAATACAAGTATTACATAAATACTAAGTATTAGTTACCTTCAATACTTAGTACATTAGAATACTCATGTAAAACTTTTGCTTGAGTAAAAGTAAGAAAGCACTAGATTTTAACTGTGATTAAATATTAAATGAAATTTAATATAAAATGTAGTGGAATAAAAAGTATGATATTAAGAATGTAGTAAAGAAAAAGACACAGAAAGTAAAGTACAGATACTTTAAAAATATACTTGAACAAAGTAAAAATACTTTACTATTTTACACCTATTATCAGAATATTAGACTAATGTCCACACTGTAAAAAAAACTTTGCTGCCTTAAAATTCTTTGTTAAATCAACTTTACAAGTTTACAAGATTTACAAGATTTACAAGTCATGTCAGCAGAAATTAGTTGTCACAACGTATAAAATATAGTTGAGAAAAGTCAACTTAAATGTATAAGTTATAACAACTCACCTGTAGTTATAACAACTCATCTCTAGTCAAGATAAATAATAGTAAGTTGAAATTACTTGTAAATCCAAGATTCAACAAAAAATTTTAAGCCAGCAAAGTCTTTTTTACAGTGCACCTGATCCTGTGCATGATTTCCAGCTCTTAGGGAGGAGTTTCGCATCCAGCCCAGTGATGTTGAGGTGGAGGTTGGTGAGGTAGCTGTGATGAACTGCAGCCCACCTGTAGGACATCCTGAACCTAACATCACCTGGAGGAAAGACGGGATTCTCATCAACAGCACCAATGAACATTACACTGTAAGTGTCAAACATTGTGTTTAAGAATTTGTAATTTAGACTAAAACAAAAAGATTGATCAAATTCTTTAAATGTTAACCAAAGAATCTATTTTGAATTTGCTTTTCAGTCTTTGGGTTAAATTTGTCTTTAAAAGTTGAAGTGTGTCATATATATTTCACACTTCCTAAAAAAACTTTTTTGTTTCCCAAAATGTTCTTTGTAGAGGAAAAGGGGTCTTTAGACTATTGATCGGCAAGAAAAAAAGAGACATTGAAACTTTTGTAACACCTTTATTTTTAACGGTTTAAGAGTAACTTTTATTTACACATTAGGGAAACACTTTTCATCCAGAGTTCAGACCAGCTCAAACAAAGTAACACTGACGTAACTTTAAGCATCAAGTTGATCTGTTTATTCCAACAATGGAAAATGGTAGAAGTGTCCTTTTTAAAGTTCTGTATGGATGTACTGTATTAAAAAAATTCTACAAAATCTACAAATGGCTTACTACATTTGCATTTATGCATTTGGCAAACACTTTAATCCAAATCGACTTACATTGCATTTAAGATATACATTTTATTAGCATGTTTATTCCCTGGATTGGATCCCATGACCTTTGCGCTGGTCAGGCAATGCTCTACCAGATGAGCTAATAGAGTAGATGTATATCCTTTTCATAAGAACTCTTTCCTGAATGCATCTATAGAGGGCAGTACAACACAGAAAGAGAATCGTATCCACAGACTAATGCCTCATGAGTCCAAACAGTGTTTTTGTGCTTGTATGATGATTTGCTGTTTATCTCTCTCTCTCTCTTTGTGTTGTGTAGGAATTGAATGGTAAACTGATCATTGCTCCAGCACAGAAGAATGACTCTGGTGTTTATAGCTGTATCGCCTCAAATACAGTTGGTGTGAGAGAGAGCAGGGCGGCCCGGCTGTCTGTTTTAGGTGAGATTTGTTACTCTGCTTAGACATATCAAGCTAATGTATATCAACTTTTAAAACAATCTGTCTGAATAAATAGTTTTTTTACGAAGTGCCTTCGTAAAACTACCTTGTAGACCTGTGTAAAACTAACAATTTTATTATAATAAGAATTATTATTATAAGAATTTATTATAAATATCAATTATTTTAACGCTGTAGTCCACTTCTTGTAAAACCCAGCTTAAGTCACATTTAGTGATTTACTGCTTTTTAGATAAAGTCCTCCTACGTAATGTAAAGAGCATTCAGTACAAATATAACCTTGACATCTTTAATATTGACTGAGTAAGGTCATGTCAAAGATTGAAATCAACGACTGAAATCAAACTTTGATGCTCCTAATCTCAAAATGAGATCAATTGCTCTTAATAAATCAACCACTAAGGAGGAAAACTTACAAATGTGACCTTCTTCCTCAGCCAAGCCGGTGTTATTGCAAAAACCAGAGGACGTGTCAGTGCAGCTCGGGGAGTCGGCACAGTTTTTCTGTGAGGCTTATGGAGACCCCATGCCCTCTGTGGAATGGAGACGAGAGCAAGGACCTTTACCCAATGGCAGGTCAGATGAATACAGAGTCCATTGTGGAGTCTTGTTTACTTTATTATTGCTCATCTTTACTTTAGGATTTGGAGCATGTTAAGACTACATTATTTCATATTGAGATACATACGCATGCGAAAAGCTCTGTTATGCATTCCTCCTTTAATATTGGTTATTAAATGCTGAAAAATAATATAATAATAAAAAAAATATGATCTAAAACATTTTTTAACCCATGGTTGCATAAAATATTGACTAGAAACTTAGAAAATGGGTTAAAACCCAACATTTTTTTTTAGAGTGAAGTCATTTCTAATATGTGACAAAACCAGTCATAGCCTATAGGTAATTTTTTTATTGAAATTTATACATCACACAAAAGCTGATAATAAGTTATCCATTGATGTATGGTTTGTTAGGTTAGGACAACATTTGGATACAAGATACAACTTTTGTAAATCTAAATCTAAATATTGAGAAAATCATCTTTAAAGTTGTCCAAATGAAGTCCTTAACAACACATATTACTAATCATAAATATATATATATATATATATATATATATATATATATATATATATATATATATATATATATATATATATATATATATATATATTAGGGCTGCACGATTTGGGTAATTTTTCCCATTGCGGTTATTGGTGCTAATATTGCGATGTGCGATTGTGATTATACTAAATGGTATCATGAGTCAACTTGATGGGTTTTAAGGAAAATCCACACACAGTTTAGCTAAAATGTGTATTTGTAAAACTAGAAATGTTTTCGTATTGCCACGTGATGTAGAAACTGCTCAGTGTCAGTAATCCTAAATCCAAAATACCGCCATACAACAGACATAGTTTTTTTTTAGCTACCAGATCACTGTCAACCTCATCTTCACTCTGGTACAAGTGACGACGCACACCACACACGTGCATGCCACACGTGCACTGCCTTTTTTGTTCGTTTTTTTTTCTTTTTTAAACAGCAAGGAAAATCATCAAACTGTTATCAGAAAGTTTGTGTTAAGTCCACACATTTATTTATTTAATATAATTGCAACATTTTGCTGTCATATAATTGCACAGGCTGACATTGCGATTGCGATTGCGATGCGATTAATTGTGCAGCACTAATGTATGGTAGGAAATGTACACAATATCTTAATGGAACATGATCTTTACTTAATATCCAAATTATTTTGACCCACACAATGTATTATTGGCTATTGCTATACCCATGCGACTTAAAACTGGTTTTGTGGTCCTGTGTCACATATAGTATCATGTATTTAGAGCCTGTTACATTTTCCTAAAAATATTGGAATTAATGATTTTCATCACGTTTGGTTCCATTAATGTTTTAAAATTACTTAACATAATTCCATTAACATAAAAGTTAAATGAAAATGAAACCAGAATCATCAATTTCTCATTATTCCCATCTCTAATTATTTCATTGTAATATTCGCCAGATATTTAATCAACCCAGACCACAGTCTTCAAATTCACTATGTGACGGCACAGGATATGGGAAGATACACCTGCAGTGCAAAAAATAAGCTTGGGATGTCTGTGGCCAGTGCACAACTATTCGTAGAGGGTAAGAAAGTGTGTTCATTAACAGTCAATCACTTCATTCCTATAATGAATATTTTACGATTGACACTGTTCTTTAAACATCTCCCCCACTTGATAGCTTGGCATTTGTATTCCACTCACGCATTTGAAGTCATTGATGTCTAACCAGTATATATTACAGATGTGGGCAGCACTAGACTGAGAGATCTACACAGGGAGCTGTCTGCCTTACGTGTCAGTCTGGATAATGTCACAGTTCTGAGTACGGCTTCAAATATGTCTCAAGTCATGTGGAGGGTAATGCAGTTCATTTTTTGACTATCATGCACTATTGTTTTTTTTATTTTTACCTTTATATAGTAAATATAATTGCTCAGAATTTTAGTAAGCTGTCTAACTAGACAACATTTGAAGACAACATTTAAAGAGTTCAGTTGCAAAATGTGCGTCTGTCATTTTTCTTGCTCTTATGTTTATATCAGGCTCTTATGCAGTGGAGGCGCATCCGAGAGGCGCAAATTCAAAATATGTGTTCTAAATGTCATGTGATCCTCGTGCATCACTTGTTTTGTCAAAATAAGAGCCTGCTGCACACGCGTCAAAATCGTTTATGATAAAAGAGACGCTCACGTTCACAAAATACACGCAAGACATTCCCTTAACAGTAAACTCTGATTACGTATGAGATTATGCAAGTATCTGGCAAACGCGACCGTCTCTTTTATCATAAACCCTTTAGACGCGTCTGCAGCAGGCACTTATTTTGACAAGACACGAGATGCACATAGCATCACTCGACATATGCGCAGAACACATATTTTAAAATTAAAAACCACACACATGACGGGCTACATACATGTTGTGACGAACTTCGCATCGAGCATCCTCGAAAAAAGAAGTCACCGGCAGCCACTGCTCTTATGTTCAGTATTTTCACACTAATGGCAATGAAAGGCTATTAGTTAGTAATTGAAATGTCTCTTCATTTCATTCATTTTTGAGGGAGGTGGCATTTAGTGGCATTTGCATCTGAGCTCCTCCTATGTGGGTGATTCTCACGAAAACTTGGTTTTAAAAATTTCAAGCATGAAAATGTAAAAATTGCTTAAATTTACTTTTTTTCCCACCAGACATTGAAAAACAAAGTCTGGAGTAAATGGGAACATTAATTTAAAAACTTTTACAGGGCTCGAAATTGCGACCATTTTGGTCGCATATGCGACCGAAATTTTATCTCTGCGACCTTAAAATATATTTGGGAGCATTTGTGCGACTGCACATTTTGTTGTGACACGAGGTGATTGTGATCCTCCTGCGTGCTGGCGCTGTCCCAGGTTCAGTGTGCTCTCCAACGATACATAACCAATCAAATTTCACCATAAAGTTCTTGCGTTTAATGAAGACCGCAAATTGGCTAATATGAGCGTCAGTCATTCCTTGTTGCCGTGAAGCGCGGAAATGTGAAAAGACGAACGCGTCGCGAGCATGACGAGAGCGAGCCGATTACAGCCAAGGTTATTACTGTATTTTTTGACGACGATCCGGATTCAAATGTAACTTCACCACCGGAAAATACGAGTTGACGTTAAACCTTTCAGAGAGAGTGGCTTAAAGATTTCGAGTGTCTCCGCTATGAAAATGTAACTTACTGTGTTTACTGTAAATCCTGTAAAACGGCGTTAATGGCGGAATCAAAACGTTTTAAGCGCCAGACGTACCTTGTATAAACATGGCGAAAGTGCCAAAAATACAAGACGTGTCATGACAAATGTGTTTATTATTGATGGAGACACCGAGCTGTCTGTCAAAGTGTGTTTGATGGTGTATGTGCGCATGCGCGGGTGAATGGACATTCGACAAACATCCTTGTGGTCCATGTTGCTGTGGAATACGACAATGCTGATGGTATGTTTTTGTTGTATTTTTTAAAACATTGCCTATTTAGTAGTAAAAGCATCCTGGTAATGCAGTTATCAATACCAATATATGTATTAGCCTTCTATATTAGGGTCACTTTTGTAATGTCACAATTAATCAGTGTTTTACCTGTTTGCTAGATTTTCTATGTAATCTTAATCATGTTACCTGTAATTGTTAAATTATTATTGCTGCTATACTATTTCAACAGCATTTGGGTATTAATTTAGGAATTTATGCAGCAAAAAATAAAAAAAAATAAAATAGAAGACCAACTTTTAAATGCTGGCCATAGGATGTGTAAAGCCCGGTGGTGGTGTTTTATTTTTTAATAAAATAAATCTATTAACATTTACATGTGGTGCTTTTTAATTTTTGGATGGATGCGCCTACATTTTTGCTGGTGCTCCTAACTCTTTAAAGTTGGGAGCACCAGTGCTACCAAATAAAAAAGTTAATTTTGAGCCATGTTTTACTTATCATTTAACACTTTTTGTAACATAATTAAAAAATTAGTCCTAAAAAATCTCATTACCGCAACAGTCAGAAAACATCAACACTGACATATTTTCAAAATGACATGACAAACCTGAAAGAACATAATTTGGAGATTCTGCACATGCATTTAAAATCAAAGTATTATGCTTCTATTAATTAAATTAACATTTAATAAGCATCTGTTGCGGTAATGATAATCAAAATGTCGTGTAAGCATTCTGACAAGACAATATTTCAAATTAATTGTAAAAAAATGATCTTATCTGGTAGCCATCTTGAAGTAACTGGTCCATGTGCTTGGTCACTCAAAATCAAACTTTATTAAAATTCTGTATGTGTGCTTGAACTGTTCTCAAAAAGTGTTGCGGAGGATGAGAACATCAGGCATGGACACATCATTTTCCTAATTTTTCTTCATTATTAGTATACATGAATATTCAGTAAATATTTTTTCTGTCATCTAAAGTAGTCTAGCAAAACATCCATATATTTTTTTTCTTAATATATTTGTGTTAATTTGATTAAATTACAACATAACGCATGTTCAAACACAGCCGGACACATTGCGGTAATGAGAATTTCAGCAGAAAATGAGATAAAATTTCCAATTATAAATTCTTATGTTAAAATCACACATTGTGCACGGTAGAACACAATCTTGTGTTAATTCTGATGCTTTTTAATGTTACTATATTACACATTTTAAAGCTAAAATCATTAGTGCCGTGGTGTTTCAATGGTTTCGTGAGAATCACCCATGTATTCCAGACAGTAATTTATACTTCGTACTATGATGCTTTATTTTTTATTTTAAAGCAGCACAGCATATTTCCACACTGAATAAAGCAATCTCAATGAGCTTAGTAAATTTATCTTCGCAGACAGGGTCAAGAAAAGCAAGTATTTAAAAAATATTTATTACCAGAAATATTCAATTCAATTTTCAATTCGGTTTTATTTGTGTAGCGCTTTTCACAGGTGTTAGTTGTTGCAAAGCAGCTTTGCATGGGAAGATGTAGAGGAGAACACAGAAAATCAATAGATAATATAAGAAGTAGAGAAAGCGGTTAAACCGTACAAGCGAGCATATTAATAAAGTAACGTATACTGTAAAGTGCTAAGTTAAGCCAAAGTTGGCTGACTCTCCCTGGGATTAAAAACCCTCTAGGAAAAAAAACCCAATGGGAAAAAGTCCTAGAAGGACAAAAACCCTTGGGAGGAATTAATATATATTTATATATATATATATATAGAAACGGTAGGGATAGGAGGCGGGTAAGCGAATTAAACTGGTTTAGCCGGTGGTCGTTGGTCGGGCATCGGCTGGTCATCACGTTGAAGGACAGCCAGTGGATCAGTGATGCAATGATCTTCAATCTAATCTATTAAAGGCAAATTCTTTCAATATTTAATGATATAGGAGTTTTGTGATAATAATTAGAGTTATCTCTGTAATGTCATGTGAGTGTTTCAAATCACTCACTTTTGTGACAAGTTTTATTTCAGTTAAAATATGCATCATCGTCTTTTTAAGCTCACTAAGTTTTGGAATAGAGCTGTGTTTATATAGACATCTGTGAAATGCTACTGCACAACCATCTGCTCTTCTGTACGGGACCTGATGGGAATGCTCTCCTGTGGTTTTCTGTTTTCTGTTTACAGCTGCAGACCTCTGTTTCACAGCCTCACTATCTTGAAGGCTTTGAGATTCTCTATCGATCTCTTCTGCCTGCTAGTTCAGACTGGACAGCTCAAAGGGTTCCTCAGCCCGCCCTTCACACTCATGTGGGACCTCTGAAGAGAGGCTATAAGTACGAGTTTAAAGTCAGACCCTACGGCAGCAATCTGTACGGCAGGGAGAGCAATACCAGACACTTACGAGTGCCAGAAACGGGTGAGTGCAGAAACATTTAAACCTAATTAAAATGGCTTAAACCTGCACACATCTTATAAATTGTATGCAATAACAGGTGCTTTTATCCAGTCCATAAGTATCATACCCATGACCTGTCATAGTCTAAGCCGGTCTAATCTAGTCAGTCTCCCAGATGTTTTTATAGACTCTTTAGAGTAAGCAGGAACATAAGGTGCCCTGCTCCAGGGCACAAATTTGATCTCGGTAACAGCTTTGTATTTCGTGGACCCTGCAGATTACTGTGTAGCTACGATGAGTGCATGCTGTAACTCAGGATAGAGTAACTATTTCCTCTGTTGTCAGTTCCCAGCGCACCACCTCAGGATGTCTCCATAACAATGCCCACTGACCGTAATGACACCGTCCATTTGAGCTGGCAGCCTCCCCCTCACGAGGCTCACAATGGGATTATTCATGGATATCAGGTATTTCTGACATCTTAATGTTTTAAGGGGACTTAAGTTTTTTTTATCCTCATACAGTACAGTTCAGAAGTTCAGAAACACTTGACTGAAATGTTTCTCATTATCCTAATAATCTTTTAATTTTAAAGGGAAACTCCACTTTTTTTGAAAATATACTCATTTTCAGGCTCCCCTAGAGTTAAACATTTGATTCTTACCGTTTTGAAATCCATTCAGCTGATCTCCGGGTCTGGCGCTAGCACTTTTAGCATAGCTAAGCACAATCCATTGAATCTGATTAGACCATTAGCATCGCGCTAAAAATTAACCAAAGAGTTTCGTTATGTTTCCTTTAAAAACTTTAAAGACTCTTCTGTAGTTACATCGTGTACTAAGTCCGATGGAAAATTAAAAGTTGCGATTTTCTAGGCAAATATGGTTAGGACTATACTTTCATTCTGGCGTAATAATCAAGGACTTTGCTGCTGTGGCATGGCGGCGGCGGGCGTGGTGATGTTGCGCACTGCCCGATAATAGTCCCCTGCCATTGAAAGTAACCAAAGCCATATCTGCCTGGAAAATCGAAGCCCTCAATTCTCCGTCAGTCCCAGCACACAATGCAACCACAGAAGAGTCAAATTTCAAATAGGAAAAATATCGAAACTCTGTGGTTATGGTCTCGGTGTCGATGCTAATGGTCCATTCAGACCCAACGGATCCCGCCAAGCCAGGCCCAAAGTGGCACCGCCAGACCCAGAGATCGGCTGAATGGATTCCAAAAAGGTAAAAATGTTTAACTCTAGGGGAGCCGGAAAATGAGCATATTTTTAAAAAAAGTGGAGTGTCCCTTTAAAGTTTGCTATACTAGCATCAAAGTTTGATTTCATTGTCATTGATTTCAATAATCATTAACATGACCTTACTCAGTAGATATATATCAAAGTTATATTTTACAGAATACTCTTTACATTACAAATGATGATTTTATGTAAAAAACAGTAAATCACAAAACAATGACTTTAGCTGTGTTTTTACAGATTGGGTCACGTATGTTTACAATTTTGAAATTGACAAAAATGTAATTGTGATTACATATTGATTTATTTCATTAGAAACTCCCTTTATCTCTTTGTGACAGGTGTGGTGTGTGGAGTCTGAAGAGCTGAAGTCATTAAACTGGACAGTGGACAGTGGCACACACAGTACTGAGATCAGTCTGCTGCAGCCTGACAGACTCTACTGGATCACTGTGGCTGCTGTTAATGGGGCAGGAGTCGGGCGTCAGAGTGACCCATATAAACTGATCATAGGTAAATGCAGTAGGATTGAGCTATAGTCTGAATTGGTAAAGCATTGCATTAGCATTTGATTCCAAGGCAACAAACATATTGATAAAATGTATAGATTGAATGCACTATAAGTGATCATCTCTATATGATCAGACCTTTTGTCCAGGCACAAAAATAAATGTTATTAGGTTAACTATGTTATTTTATCATGTCATCACATTGTTTTGTTAAAGGATGTGTATGCTATCATCACACTGTACATAAAACCTACATTTTTTTTATTATAATAATGACATAATGTTTAATTTTAAAAATACTATGCATTCAATAATTTTTTTATATTATTAAAAACACAGATGTATTAAACAGACTTTTAAAAGTGATATTTACTTTTTTTCTCCTAGAGTCGAGGCAGGAGGCGACACCATACGAAACAGGCATGCTGAGTATGTCTCATTTCCTTGCCGTGATTAAAGAGCCAGTATTCATTGGTAGCATCTGCACCCTCCTGTGGTGTATTTTGATGGTCACAGCCATGTTTCTATACAGAAGACATGTCAGATCTGCAAAGCAGGGAGGCAAAAGCTCAGGTAATCTATAAAGCAGCTCTTTAAACCTTATTACTACACATCTCTATTATAATGTTTATTGTAGTCATCATTATCACTTCAATTTATAGGTTTGTACAGACTGGAAAATGAAGATCTCATCATCAAACACAGGTATGATATATATAATATATATAATACAAACCGGAAATTACCTTTGGTTCATGCATGTAACTGTGACATCTCGCACGCGTTTCGTTTTCTTTGCAGAATGGCAGCACCAGATTCTCCATGGATCTCTGGTGGATGGAGGCCGAACCCCAGAAACGAGTCCAAGCAGGACCTGTGGACCCCGAACCAGGATAACCCTGGCCTTCGGAGAACTAGTGAGTAACAGCTCGCATCAAAATATAGTCAAAGCCTCCTATGCAAAGTAATCCCTTGTCTTCATCTCATCAACATGCATCACATCATCTCACTGGCTGACTGATATGTCCTCAAGAGAACCTTCAAAAAATATCTGTCAATCCTTTCATTGACATCTTGGCACACACATCAAATCAGTCTGATTTTTACATCTATGCCGACAGCTCTGCCCATCACAGCTAACAAAGACTCCAACCCCCTCCGGACAGCCGTACCCATCGTACCGGACAATTGTGGAGTCTACGGCACCTTTTATGTGGATCTTAGTGGTAATGGACTGAAGACGTTTAATAGTCCGGGCCGCTGTCCCAGAATGTCCCACGGCAGCTCTCAGCTACATAATTCTGAGACCGTTCGCATCACCGAACCCATCGTCAAGACCGCCGTGGTACGGGAAGTGCAGGCGTTGCCATGGAAACGTGCCCTCCCGGCCCAGCCCAGTATGGGGGTGCTTAAAGAATCATGGGAGAAAAATTTTAAGCGAGGTGAGGTTCTTAATAAGTCATTCATACTTTCATTTTAACAAGCTATAAGATAAGACATGCTTTTGTACACTTTCAGATCTGCATGCAGTAAAAAGCGCCCCTTTAATGCCAATGCATCAACAAGCTCTGGCTGTACGCACCCCTCCAAGCAACCATCAGCAGAAATTCAGACAGAACCCAGCAGGTACCTGCTGTTTAAGTCTTGAATTCAATATGAGGCTTTGAAGATGTTTCAAGATTAATGTTATCATGATATGTCTAATGTCAGTAAGAGATGATCAAACCCATCTCTGAATCAAGGACTTTTTATTTTCTTTTGCAGTGTGCTTGCTCTGATTTTGGACTTGGGTTGTTAAGCTGTTATTTGTACCTTCAGGTGGTGTCTCAGAGTCTGTGAAACCTGTGAGCTCTCCACGGATCCTGCATTACTCTGCCTCGCTACAGTTGGTGGATATGTTACCAAGCCCTCCACCCCTTCCCATAGAGGACAACTACAGCATCAGCTCAGAGGATGAGTGAGGACGAATCTAAATTCAGTTACACATCTCTACTCTTAAGACCTCTGATTTAATAGAAAGTTAATATAGTCAGAACATGTTTAGGGTCAGGGATGCATATATACCGTATAAAACAGTATAATAAGAATGAGGAGAATTAAATCAAAAACAGAAAAAATATTTCATCCTATCATCATTTGTTTTCTATTTTTATCACCTCTTAATATAGTTAGTTTTTTTTTTTAAATACGAAATTTAGAGCAAAAAGCTGAGATAATTGCATTTTTGTAAAGGATGATGATCAAAACATAGAGAGTTTTTACTGTTTTTGAATCAGTGGATGCTTAAGTGTTTTATTAGGTGGGTAAGAGCGCCATCTACTGGATAATAGTGGAATATAGATTGCCGTAAAAACTGGTTAGGGAAGCGTCATTGGCAGCGGAGCGTTTTTTTTTTTTCGTTCAGACGGATCTTTCGTTTTAGGAGCCCGAATCAGCTATTTTTTTAAATTGGGTTCCACAGTGGATAATTGTGAATCCAACACCCTTGCGTCTTCGTGTGTACAGCAAATCTGTATATTTTAGCCTTTTTATCTAATAGATTACTGAAAAATGTGTATGTTTACTTATCATTTACTATTTTACTCTGGAGAAACCATGCGCGTGCATTTTTTTTATTTGATTATGAACTTGTGCATGATGTGCGCTGTTCTATATAGCTGGTGATCAATCTCCGTTTCAGCACAGATAGTGAGGAACTCCCTGATTTCTGCATTATTCCAGTTTGCACACATTTCTCATCGTGAATGTTGATCTGTATACAAAACCCTTTGTCAAAGAGCTGAAAGGTAACTTGTTGCGATGACACACATGTCCCCACTATGACACACCCCTTAAGCCCCTTTCCCTGGCCAAAAATATCTTTTTAAAACCTGAAGTATTGCCCTATGGCAAGCGGCTGCATGTCCGTATCTGGTTTAAAGATCGCTCTGAATGGGATTTCTATGAAAAGTCCGTCACAAATATGGAATTATCTCTGCTTTTTGCTCAAAATGTGGTGTTTTTGCAGAAACATACCCATATTCAAAAGCTGATTACAAAAGAAGTACTGAAGGTAGGATGAAACGTTTTTTTTTGTTTGAAAGCAGAGGGTCTGTTCCTTAATTTGGTATATTGTATGTTTATATATTTGAAGAAGAACATTTTCTGGAAGGCATTAAACTTTTGTGAAAATCATGAAAAACGCTGGCGCTGGATGGCAACTTTTTTTTAAAACGCTGGCGGTGAAAGAGTTAATTTAAAACTTTTTTAAACTTTTATGTTTTTAGGTTCGTAACATAAACAAAGTTTTTCTTCCAATATGACATGAATATATTTCCTTGGATTAAAATACATGGAGGGATCTTTACTAAATATATTTTTTAATGCTTTACAATTTATTTGCTTTGAAAATATATTACAAAATATACTAAAATGGCCAAAAAATATATCTGTGAAAAATGTATTTTTGTAAACATATTCCAAAATATATAGTTAAGCAATATCGCTCGAGTAGGAGTGTGATATAGCTCTATATCATCACGGCTGTGATTAGGCCAGAGGCACGAGGCCGCAGGCCGAGTGCCGGAAGCGATATTGCTTTTATACAACAGTTCGACGGCACACGTTTGAAAAACGAAAACTAGAAAACAACAACGGAGTTATTTTAAAAGCCTCTTTGTTTGAGAACTACTACTTCCGCCACGGATTTGAGGGCGGCCAGAATGACAGGTAAAACTTTCGGCTGCTTTGAAGTTCATAACAACTCAATGGACAGAAAAGCCGTTACTTTATATTACCGTTTCTTGGTCACAAAGTGTAGTTTTAAGATTAGTTCAGTCGAGAATGTATATGTATTATATTTAAATCTGCAGTCGATTAGTAAAGATAGCGCCTGTTTGAACGTTTGCTTAGTGAGATTTGGTACGAATGAGAACCAAAGCATGAGCGGACATCAGTGTTCACTCGCCCCGCTGACCACCGCCCTCTCTGGGCTACATTTCTGACAGAGATACCCTGGCTCTCATGTTGGCCTTGTTTGTTTGTGATCGTCAAAATGAGATCAAATCAGCAGTATTTGGTGTCATGATCAAACTATTACTTGTTTTTTAATTCATATTTAGTGTCTTTTGTGTTGTTATTGTTTTGGCGCGAGGTAAAAGTTAATAAAACTACTTGTATAACGTTACTATTGCTTTCTCATTTATTCTTAACGTGATACGAGCACTCGATTATTATTATTAAACTTTGTTCTTGTCAGTACTATATAAAACGTTTTTTTATAAGTGTCAGAGATATGTTTTTGCATGCTGCTTATAAATATACCAGTGGCGATATCTCATAACATGTTTTAATAGTCAGGTCACGATAAAGTAAATGATCAATGTCCACATTTAAAAGCTGCGGGGCTTACCTGCAGTTCCACGGTGTTTTCGCGTTCTGATAAGAAATATAGCTCCAGAAAAAAAACGAGTGTTTATATTCCTCTTTCCAAGTGTTAATCGTCCACACGATGTGACAAGACATTTCTCCCATTAACTGTAACGTAACATCCAAGAGCGCTGATCTTTGACGGAATAATACTTCTGATTGGGGATTCACAGACTGATTTATGAGCTAGTAAACTAATGAGACACACACACGGAGAGTGATTCAAACAGCGCGTCTGTGTTTTTCCATTCAGAGATGAGCCTGCTTAGGACCTCCATTCACTAGGTGGCGGAATGATACGAAAGGTGAAGCGGTTACAGTGCCGATATCAGCACAATATCGCATAGGTCTTAGCCAATCAGATTCGAGAACCAGAAAGAACTGTTGTATAATAGTGAATATATTTTTTGTATATTTTGAAATATAATAAAAAATATATTCTAATATATTCCGGCCCAAAATATGTTATAAATATATGCTAAATACATTTTGAAGCTTAATTAAAAAACATTTTTGACTTTGAAAATATATTTAGTTATAATTTTCACAGCATGTATTTCAAAATGTATTTCAGGGGCAACAAATACATTTCTAATTTTTCAACCCATGAGGCAAAAAAACATATTTGAAAATATAAAGGTATACAATGTACACGTATGTATAAAATCTAAGTATATTTTTGCATCTTTTATGTTTACAGGTTACAGCGTTTTTTTCCTATGCGACGTGAATATAAATGCTTTAATATATATATATATATTTATACAACAGTTCTTTCTGGTTCTCGAATCTGATTGGCTAAGACCTATGCGATATTGTACTGATATCGGCACTGTAACCGCTTCACCTTTCGTATCATTCCGCCACCTAGTGAATGGAGGTCCTAAGCAGGCTCATCTCTGAATGGAAAAACACAGACGCGCTGTTTGAATCACTCTCCGTGTGTGTGTCTCATTAGTTTACTAGCTCATAAATCAGTCTGTGAATCCCCAATCAGAAGTTATTATTCCTTCAAAGATCAGCGCTTTTGGATGTTACGTTACAGTTAATGGGAGAAATGTCTTGTCACATCGTGTGGATGATTAACGCTTGGAAAGAGGAATATAAACACTCGTTTTTTTTCTGGAGCTATATTTCTTATCAGAACGGGAAAACACCGTGGAACTGCAGGTAAGCACCGCAGCTTTTAAATGTGGACATTGATCATTTACTTTATCGTGACCTGACTATTAAAACATGTTATGAGATATCGCCACTGGTATATTTATAAGCAGCATGCAAAAACATATCTCTGACACTTATAAAAAACCGTTTTATATAGTACTGACAAGAACAAAGTTTAATAATAATAATCGAGTGCTCGTATCACGTTAAGAATAAATGAGAAAGCAATAGTAACATTATACAAGTAGTTTTATTAACTTTTACCTCGCGCCAAAACAATAACAACACAAAAGACACTAAATATGAATTAAAAAACAAGTAATAGTTTGATCATGACACCAAATACTGCTGATTTGATCTCATTTTGACAATCATAAACAAACAAGGCCAACATGAGAGCCAGGGTATCTCTGTCAGAAATGTAGCCCAGAGAGGGCGGTGGTCAGCGGGGCGAGTGAACACTGATGTCCGCTCATGCTTTGGTTCTCATTCGTACCGAATCTCACTAAGCAAACGTTCAAACAGGCGCTATCTTTACTAATCGACTGCAGATTTAAATATAATACAGATACATTCTCGACTGAACTAATCTTACAACTACACTTTGTGACCAAGAAACGGTAATATAAAGTAACGGCTTTTCTGTCCATTGAGTTGTTATGAGCTTCAAAGCAGCCGAAAGTTTTACCTGTCATTCTGGCCGCCCTCATATCCGTGGCGGAAGAAGTAGTTCTCAAACAAAGAGGCTTTTAAAATAACTCCGTTGTTGTTTTCTAGTTTTCGTTTTTCAAACGTGTGCCGTCGAACTGTTGTATAAAAGCAATATCGCTCTCGGAGTCGTGTGATATAGCTCTATATCATCACGGCTGTGATTGCCTGCGGCCTCGTGCCTCTGGCCTAATCACAGCCGTGATGATATAGAGCTATAGACGGGTTGCACGGCGACGTCACTAACTGGTTGCGCGTGCAACCGAGAGGCAGAAAGAAGAGACGTGCATTGTGTTGTATGCTAGTAGCGGTGTCTGTAATTCAAAATGCCAAGGAACTGTTGCGTGGAAAATAGTACCAACAGAGTCAGTGCTGGGTGCCTGATGTTAACATACCAGTAGATGCGACTATTACGTTACAAGCATTATAATTATAACATTATAATTCATACATGTATCACAGTAACACTGCAAAAATAAAGACAGAAAAACAGATACAACTAAAATCAAGTCTTATTTATATACAAACAATAAAGAACGCTTCAATAATTAAGGTTGTTGCAGTAGCAGATCAGCTCACCAATCGGGCTTTCTGCCTCTTGGTTGCGCGCGCACCCTGCAATGTTTGTAAACTTGCAACCCCTCTATATCACACTCCTACTCGAGCGATATTGCTTAAATATATATATATATTTCAATATAAATATATATATATATAATTCAACATATATTTAATCAAATATATTTTTGTCCATTTTTTGTATATTTGCAAACACTATTTTTGCCGTATGGGTTTGTTCATTTCTTGGGACGACGAAAAGATTGGATTAAAATAAATTATTGAATAGGGGAGACACTGGCTTTGTGTGGATGTGGCCTAAAAATCCAATATCTGCTCTATTGGTGCTTTAACCTAGACATTTTTTTGCGTGTGTTAAGTCAGGATTGTATTTGTGATCTTTTGAACTGTGAATCAACCTCAGTGTTTCTCCTAAAATCACCACTGTCACTCAGCTCTGTCTATTTCTCACAGATGTTTTAAGGTTGTGCCCTCACAGACCTGTAATGATGGTGTCTATAACAATACTCTATCATTATAGTGTGAGAAGACAAGTCCACTACCGTTTCTCTGAAACTAAAAGACAGGAATCCAATTTAGCCTGTAGCTCAACTGTAATGGACAGGCAGATAGAGAGGAAATGGCCCACAGTATCTATTAGGGGGTCTGTAAGTGTGCTTTAAAAGCTGTCAGTACAGACAACAGACAGTTGACAGGCATCATGTGGCTAGTAGGGGACACATCACTACCAATACAGAGAACTGTCAAAGTCATAAAATCTATAGTGAATGTCGGTCTGACACAAATCTATTAAGGTATAGACATAAACTTACCACTGTTCAAAGGTTAACTCTTACCATTGTGTATCTGAAAGGTAAAACTGTCAATATTTAACTTTCTTATCCATTTAATCTCTCAGGTCAACCAGGTCCACCAAGCTGACAGTAGACGTTGGCTCTCAGCAGTCTGTATGTGCCGCTTCTGGGCTTCAGGGACCTTCTGGGGCCACCACAGGCTGTCCATCTCACCACAGCTCATCCGCTGGATGTCCAAGCCAGCCGAGTCCCTCGTACAGCCACCTCTCCACAGCTTCTTTCTGTCTGTCCGCAGATGACTACCAGGACACCACACTCAGTACCCAGGGCCACACGCAGTACATGGAGATCAGCCCTAAACCACAAGGACAAACGTAAGATCATGCACTATCCTCTAGGAATGCTTCTGTGATGGAACAAAGGCTCATGTTTATGTCTCTTTTAGCACTTCCTATCAGAGTTCACCATCGATCTCCCGCCCATTTTCTCCAACGCCTACGCTGGGCTACATCTACGGGCCCGCTGACCGGGAGATCAGAGACATGGATGAGGAGCAGGAGTCTCAACCGATGGGGCTCAGACGAGCCACGCTGAGGAGCACGCCCTCCTCCTGTTGTAGCGAATGGGAGGGCTCGCTGTGGAACGGATGGGGCTCGGTGTCTGAGAGCAACTTGACGAGTGCTCGAACCAGCATCATCAGCTCATCCGACTGCTCGTTCATAAATGATGCAAACTTCGCCCGTGTCCTGGCTATGACAGCGGAATCCATGAGCGGTACGTTATCAGGTAAGAAGACTAAAACTGTGCTTTTTCTCTAAAGTTAAGTTTGAGATCAAATAGCATCACTTATTAAAGGTGTAGTTAATCCAAATATTAACATTTTCTCATAATTTACTCAACCTCATGCCATCCCGGACATCCACAAACACGTGACAACCAATGAGTTTTGAAGTTATTGACGTGCCGCCATATCTCAACTTACCGTAATTTTGGCAAGAAGCGAAGAGCAAACGCAGAAATCTCATGAAAATTTGCTCGATGAGCGCTGTTTTTATCCTAAACTCTACATTACAATACACGGGATTTAGGCCGTAGCTGTATCCCAACAAGCAAGAACCACTGTTTACCTCAATCCTAGCCCCAAACCCTTAACCCAACATCTTGCAAGTTTTTGGCATTTGCTGTATCCCTTCTAGCCAAAACCACTAAATTAAAGGGGACATTTTACAAGATATGTTTAAGATGTCAAATAAATCTTTGGTGTTCCTAGAGTATGTATGTGAAGTTTTAGCTCAAAATACCATATAGATAATTTATTATAACATGTTAAAATTGACACTTTGTTGTTGTGAGCAAAATGTGCCGTTTTGGGTGTGTCCTTTAAAATGCAAATGAGCTGATCTTTGCACTAAATGGCAGTGCAGTGGTTGGACAGTGCAGATTAAGGGGCGATATTATAACAAGGAATGACTTCTCATATTAGCCAATCTGCGGTCTTCATTAAACGCAAGAACTTAATGGTAAAATTTGATTGGTTATGTATCGTTGGAGAGAACACTGAACCTGGGACAGCGCCAGCACGCAGGATCACAATCAACTCGCGTCACAACAAAATGGGCAGTCGCACAAATGCTCCCAAATATATTTTAAGGTCGCACAGATTAATGGTCGCAATTTCGAGCCCTGCCACTTCTGACATCACAAGGGGAGCCTAATTTCAATGACCTATTTTTTCACATGCTTCCAGAGAATGGTTTACCAAAACTAAGTTACTGGGTTGGTCTTTTTTCACATTTTCTAGGTTGATAAAAGCACTGGGGACACAATTATATAATTTAAACATGGAAAAAGTCAGATTTTCATAATATGTGCCCTATAAGAGAAAACGCTTCCCTGCCAATGACGAGTTTTTATGGCAATCCATATTTCTGCTGTTATCCACTAGGTGGCTCTCTTACCCAACACCAAAGCATCCACTTATCCAAAAACAGTAAAAACTCTGTGTATGTTGTTTTGATTATCGCTTTGAATCTGATCACTAACAAAAGTCTTTTACAAAAATGCAATTACCTGAAGAAATGTTTGCAATTTTGAAGAAACCTACCCATATTTGAGAGGTGATAAAAGAGAACAAATGAAGATAGGATGAAAGCTTTTTGTTTGAAAGCAGAGGGTCTCTTCTTTCATTTGATATATTGTATGTTTATATATTTAAAGAATAACATTTTCTGGAAGACATTCAACTTTTGTGAAAATCATAAAAATGCTGGCGCTGGCTGGCAACTTTAAAAAAAAAAGCACTGGTGGGTAATGTTAATTTATACCTTATTTTTGTGTTCAACTGAAGAAGTCATATACATCTGGCATGACTATGAGTAAATAATGAGTGAATGTTCATATTTAACCCCTTTAGACCCTGTGTCCACTGGAATAAACATCACATGTTTTGTAGTTTAGGCATACCGATTACATACCTGAATAATCAGGTCTGAAGGGGTTAAATAAACTATTTCTTTAACAGCAAGTACTGCTGCAGTTTCCAAGAATGGCCACTGGGTGGAGGAGTCTGATCATGCACTTAAGATCCTCAAGTGTGGCATATCCTGCACTCATTCACCTTTTCTGTGCCGTTAACCAGCGTTTCTCACTTCATTACTATCAAACACTGTTTTCCCTGCTCTGCATGTGTGTAATACTTTATTTTGCCTCATTTGTATTGCAAACAAATCACAACCTCCACTTCCATCAGGAGTAAATATTTCCCCTTGAAAATTTGCAGTGGTTATTTTGATTACATTATTTTTAGACAGATTCAAATCACAACAAAAATATCCATAGATGAATAAAATGGCCTCAATACTTAGTGACGCTTACACAACACATTTTATAGTAAAAATGTCAAACGAAAGAGTAAGAAAATGAATAAATATCAAGCAAAATATTTAAGTGGTCAAATTAAAGTTAGTGTAAGTAAGCTTTATTTATTGGTAGCTTTGCATAAACGTTTCTGCTAAATGCATGAATGTACACTGCATAAAAATGACTTTTGTTTTGTTTTCAGTAAAAAATATCTAAAAAAATAAATAAGTCTAGTTTTTAGACCAAAAATATACAATTAAAACAAGCAAAAATATCTGCCAATGGGGTGAGAACATTTTTCTTGAATTAAGTGTTTAAGATAAAAGTTAACTTATTTCAAGATTTTTCTCTCACCCCATTGGCAGATATTTTTGCTTGTTTTAATTCACTTTAATTGTATATCTTTGTTTTAAAAACTAGACTTATTTTCTTATGTCTTTTTGCTCATCAAGAAAAAGCATCTTCATTTAAGATTTTTTTTGTCTTGTTTTCAGTAAAAAAAAGTAAGAAAGGATTTTTTTGCAGTGTATTTGCAAATGTGCCGGTTTAAAATGTTGACACAATAAATGCCCAAATACATTCACTGTCAGAGTAAATGGTCAAACAAAATCCCAAGCATCACTGGGGCAGAACCCTTTAAAAAGGTCCTAATATGTACAGATATGTGTACATTTGGTACCAATATCTAAAAACAAACGGTGCTATATAGCACCAAAAGTGGTTCTTTGCTCGTAATCATAGAAGAATCGTTTTTGTGCCATATAGCACCGGTGAAGCACCAGTGAAGCACCTGTGTAGAACCATATAGTGCTATGTAGAACCAAATGTGGTGCTATAGTGGTGCTATATGGCCCCTATATGGTTCTACACAGGTGCTTCACCGGTGCTTCACCGGTGCTATATGGCACTAAAAACGGTTCTTCTATGGTTACGATTCAAATCAACAGTTTTGGTGCTATATATAGCACCGTTTGTTTTTTTAGAGTGTGTACCATTGCATTACTAATATAAACTCTATAGGTGCAAAGGTGTACGTTTTGAAAGGGTACCGCCCCAGTGACATCTAGGAAGCATTTTTTGACCATTTCTTCTGACAGTGTAGCTGAAGGAAAAATTTACGGATTTGTACAACAGAAAAGATTTGAAAGAAAGAAGCAATAAACACAATACATAAACTCATTATAGCAATTAAAATTGATTGTTTAATTTACTAATGCATCACATTTTCATGGTCTAATGGATGCACTGTGGTATTAACATCCCCAATGAGACAGTGAAAAATGGCACTGGTACTCTGATACAATGAGAAGAAATGGGATTTAAGGGGCCGTCTGCAAATTGTCTCTCCGGCCCACAATCCTCTCTGAAGTTTTGACCAAATCAATCACTGCTCTCAAAAGAGAAACCTACAGGGACTTTACTCTCTCTCTCTCTCTCTCTCTCTCTTTCTCCATTTACTGATTGTTTCTCTTGTTCTCTCTCTTTCTCTGTGAAGGTTAAATGGCTAGTACATTATAACTGATTGCTCAAGCAATGATTTTTGTTATATTCTGTACATTTGTCTGTATTATTACAACAGTATTGACGCAGACATGTTTGCGCCTTTACACTCATTAATAGGTTTGCTATTCTTTGTGTGTTTTGTACTTGCATGCATCGATGTGCATGTGTGTGTATGCATACAAATGTGTTCATTCACTCTGTGGTGTGTGTGTGATCGTGCATTTCAGCAGATTTCTCTCCACCGGCATCCCCTCTAAGCACTCTGTTCCCCCCTCGAGATTGTTTCGGAGATGTGGAGCCTATGCCTGTCTGGGACTGGAGCACCACATGGGTGGAGGAGTTGGAGGCACAGCTCAGAGCCTCCAGAGATGCCAGGAGGACCGCAACATCTCGACACTCGGGCATTGAGCATTGGAGAGGACAACTGGAGAGCAGCAACAAGACCCCATCTCAACGATGATTAGACAAAAGGTTGACTTTTGGACATTTTCCTGAATTCTGCAGGGAGTCGTTCGTTTTGACAGGCCTGGGTTTGTAATAAGGTCGCTTAGGTTTAAGAACACATTATAACAAAGAGAATTGTACAGGAAATTCATATTGGCATTCAAAGATATGTAAATAAACCAGTTTTATTTAATAAACAATACCATATACGTTTTATATGAAGAGTTATCTAAAGTACACAGGAAATATTTTTTGTATTTTATAATTGAACATGTTTACTTGTTAGGCATCTTTTGTTTTGCAATTTTTAATATAGTTTGCTTTTATATTAGTTAATTTTGCATTTACTCAGGAACGTAGTTATTATTATTATTTTAAGAAATTAGGCATTTTTTGTTATTGGATTATTTTGTATTTTTTGTAGAAATATTGTTTTTAGCTTTCATTTCCTTATTTGCATTTCACATAAATATTCCTCACACTACTAAAAATCTATTTTCAGCAAAAATCGTATATTTTTACTAACTTCAACAATAAAAAAGATTAAGCCTAGTAATGGCGTTGTGTGAACACATCTCTCAGACTCACCATGACATGTTTGTTGTTTTTGGGGCCGGCCATCTCAGAGCACAAGAGGTCTGTCGGATGAACATGTACGGTCCTCCCGAGCGTTAATCCTCACCGCAAGCAAGCAAAACCAAATCACATACCCGCTGGACACACACACACACACACACACACACACACACACACACGGGAAGCACAAGTGACCATGGCATGACTGTGGAGGGATTATAGCCCATGGCCATATGCTTGGCACAAAACATTACACACTTTTAGGCATGTGCACACAAACACACTTTTAGGATCTACAGCTTTGAATTTGTCTATGGCCAAAAAGGCAACTTTTTATAGCCTGCTGGTAATCCTTTGACCCAGTTTACCATGCAAGAGTACATGAATACATCACCAACTTTTTACCCCCTACTCTCTTTCTTTTCTTCTTCTGTTCTTTCATTTTTTCACAGCAGAACACTCATTTGTCCTCAAGGATTATTCTGCATGAAACAATACTTTTGACTCCATATTTCCTTCTTAGAAATATTTGGCTGTGCTCACATATACTGTTTTAATGGTATGTTTTTCTTTAGTAGTAACTGATATTTGGAATTAAATATTGAAGTAGATTTTTATATCTACAAACTTTTTTTCAAAGAAAACCGTATGCCTCTATTTGAAAAACTGAGTGTTAGGCACTTTTTATTGGTCGGCGAGAGTTAAAAAAAAGTTAAACTTTGGGAAAAACGCTTGGCTTGTCCATAAACATTAAGAAATACCTGTACTAGATTTTAATTAACTGTATCAGTGGTGGCCGGTGACTTCTTTTTTCGAGGGCGCACGGTGCAAAGCTCATCACATCATGTATGTAGACCATCATGTGTGTGGCTCGTCATTTCAAAATATTTGTTAGGCACGTCATGTGAACCTATGTGCATCACGCGTAATATCAAAATACATGTCTGCTGCATATGCGTCTAAAGGGTTTATGATAAAAGTGACGCTAGATACTCACTTAAAGTAGTCTCGTGTGTAATCAGAGTTTACTGTTAAGTGAGTGACAAAATTTTCAGAATGATAGCGTCTCTTTTATCCGAGGGGCAACCTTCTGAACTCTCTGATGAAGCCAATACTGAAGTATTTTAAGCTGCAATTCATCGACTGGCCACTAGAGACTGGCCCCAAAAGGGAGTCAATCCCCATAGACCCCAATGTTAAAATGACCATCTTTAGAGTAGAAAATAATGTGTTTACATCCTGGTACACATTTTTTTTTGGTCTATATAGCAAATTTTTCCCTTCATGACAACTGTGAGGGGGTTGATTTTTTTTGTAACTCATCCGTTTAAATTATAATAAGCCTTAAAGTTCTGCATAATTAAGGGCGTGGCCACTTGAGTGGCGGTTGAACAGCCAATGCTGTCACTAAAGTCGAGCTAGGCAGGAGTGGTTTCAGCAACCAGCCACCTCAGCTTCACCCACGTCCCACCTTGTTACCCATTTTCGTGACGCACCGCCAAGATGGCGACGGCAGACACCGCCTACTATTGGCTTAAAAATTGATCTACGTACATATTTTTTTACAGTCTTCACTGCAAAAAATGATTTTCAAGAAAAAAAATTCTTAGCATTTTTGTCTTGTTTTCAGTAAAAATATAAAAAAAAATCTTAAATTAAGATGCTTTTTCTTGATGAGCAAAACGACCCAAGAAAATACGTTTAGTTTTTAGACCAAAAATATCAAATTTAAGTGATTTTGTGCATAAAACAAGCAAAAAAATCTCCCAATGGGGTAAGCGCATTTTTCTAGAATTTTTCTTGAATTTAGTGTTTAAGAAAAATGTTCAAGATTTTTTGCTTACCCCATTGGCAGATATTTTTGCTTGTTTTATGCACAAAATCACTTCAATTTGATGTTTTTGGTCTGATGACTAGACTTGTTTTCTTGGGTTGTTTTGCTCATCATGAAGAAGCTTCTTGATTTGGGAATTTTTAGATATTTTTTACTGAAACAAGACAAAAATACTAAGAACATTTTTTTCTTGAAAATCATTTTTTTGCAGTGTATGCTTTTATTATAAACCCTTTCGATGGGACGCATCCTCCAAAGATCCAGCCTTCGAATTGTGACACAGCTACTGACTATAGACAGTTTCAGCAGTATCAACATAAACAAGCGGCTTTCATGGGACACACGTAACTTACGGTAAACTCTGCCAGGAATAAATAACAACAAAGTTCCTTTAAAGTAGTTTATTTATATAACAAGCAAAATAATCAACACGTAGATTACCTAGGAAACCAAAACATTTGTAATTTTCGACAAGGTATTTGTTCAAGAGTTTAGTTTACCAACTAGTCAGACTATTAAACAAACAGAAACCGGAAGTAGATTTACATCCAGACGCGTAACGCGTCACCGCACATGCATCCGATGAAACTGTCTATAGCTCAATAGCTTCGAAGGTCACAAAGGCTGCGGTCTTCGTGGACTTCGGTGGCTGGATCCTTCGGAGGCTGGATCCTCGCCTTCGAAGGACATGACCTTTGAAGGATCCAGCCTTCAAAATTTGAGACAGCTATTGCTTTGCCCAATGATTATGTGAATCACTGCACAGCACCCTTAGCAACGTAATAAATATAATACATCAGCTGTGTCTTATTACAGAAGGCTGCATCCTTCGCGTCCTCTGGAGGTCGCATCTTCTGAAGGATGCAGTATACGGAGGGTCTTCAACCTAGAATTAAACGAGATGTCTTTGTAGGACATATGGACAGAAAAGGAAACAAGAAGTATCACGTTGCTATACCACACAGCTACAGCTGTCACTTTTCACTCATCCGTCCAATCACGGTGAAGGAGGGGCGGGACAAATACCAAACCAACCAATCAGCGCATCGTACAACCAGTGACTGATAAACAAAATAGAAGTATCGTAGCAACAAAAGCGAAGAAACGCTGGCAAGCACCCACATTTGGCTTTGTG
Source organism: Misgurnus anguillicaudatus (assembly GCF_027580225.2). Lineage (NCBI taxonomy): Eukaryota > Metazoa > Chordata > Actinopteri > Cypriniformes > Cobitidae > Misgurnus > Misgurnus anguillicaudatus. The sequence goes on from NC_073348.2 coordinate 30,731,438, forward strand.
TAGCACCTGCCGTTTTCAGACGCGTTTAAACAACAAAGGCCTTACTTAACGATCACCATTAACAAAATACAGTACTATACGTTCCCCTGTGGCATTACTGCAAGAACCCTTTTAGCACCATTATTTTTAAGTATGCAGACAAATTAAAATCTATGCGTACCCGTCTCCCAACTTCCGTCATCCCATCTCCGAGTTCAGTCTGATCCAACCCTTCCAGGATTAGTTAGCACATGGGACACATTTCCAATGTAATGCTTGAGACTCTAAATTATCTGCTAAATGGACATTAATATCCCACACCTGAGTCATAATCTCTCTCATCCGTATCTGTCAACACACTAAATTAAATTAAAGCCCCTGTGTGGAGCGGCATCCAGTCGCGTGGACATCCCCGAGGTCCCGTGCCCAGTTGGAGGTACGGAGGCGAACGCGCCTGGAGATGATGAGAAATTGCTGAGTGTTTTGCTCGGACCCCATGGGATCCGGCCGTCTGTTGGACCTCAGTGACCCAGATCTGCCCCGAGAAAGATTAAACTCAAGGGTCCTTCTGTTGCCAAAGCCTGCAGGGAACACAAATCCGAAGGCGAATCCAAAGAGGAAAATAACTTCTGCAATTGTGCAACTAGACAAGCTCGTATACGGATTCGCTTTATCTTTGCGCTGTTAATATTACTCACCACATAAGTGAGCTCTCCTGGATAACTAACAACCCAGCAGCTGTGCATCTCTCTAAACACCGATAGCGCTTTTGCGTCTCTAAAGAGCATTCAGGCATTTTAACCTGGTGTTCGTCGTAAACCATCCTGACGTTGATTTCAAAGGCAAATGTCAAAGCCGGTGTTTTACTAGCTTGTTTGAACATTGTCCTCTTGGTTTTAATGTGGCAATTGCATGCACTTTGCATACATTAAGGGAACGAGAGGTTGAAGGCATCCATCTCTGGGTTGTGTAATTAACATGGAAATGGGAGAATGGTATTTTGACTGCGCTCTCGTCCCCTCTGGCCCTCCTGGGCGTGTCTCTTCTGACACACAGCTAATGAATGAACTGGTGATTTATGGGTAGAGGGCCCTTTACTTAAAGAAGAGTATGCCTAGTGTCTTGACTGCATGGGCTGAATTGTAAGAAGGCCCTTAAAGGTGAACGTCCTGATCTCTGAACCTTCTATGTATTTGATTAAATGGTAGAGAATTGAAAGGAGACAAATAATCGGTGTGGGCCTTCACATGATCCAACAAGAGGCATTTGGAAAATAAGGGTATATTGTAAATGTGGGCAAAGACGGTTTGCTTTAAAATTAAAGAAAAAGTTGGGGTCTCCAACCCGTTTACACCCAAAAAATTTTTTGTCATTTACTCACCATCAAGTCTTGTTTTTCAAGAATGGTCCCTGATTTACTTTACATTTTTGGGTGAACTGGCCCTTTAAGTCCTACTGTTTGTGAGGCTGAGTGACTTTATTTAGATCTGTATATTTAAAGGAATTATTTAAACCCAAAAATAAAAGAAAATGTCAATTACTCACCATCATGTCTTTTACACTGCACAAAATGACTTTCTTACTTAGTATTGTTTTCAGTAAAAATATCTTACAATTCTTAAATTAAGATGTATTTCCTTGATGAGCAAAATGACCTAGGAAAATAGGTCTAGTTTTTAGATCAAAAATATAAAATTTAAGAAAATTTGTGCTTAAAACAAGCAAAAAAATAAATAAAAAAAATCTGCCAATGGAATAAGAAAATTTTTAATTAAACGTTCATGAAAAAGTTTCTTATTTCATTGGCAATTTTTTTGCTTGTTTTAAGCACTAATCTACTTAAAGTTTATATTTTTGGTCTAAAAACTAGACTTATTTTATAGGCTCATCAAGAAAATACATCTTAATTTAAGAATTTTTTGATATTTTTACTGAATACAAGACAAAAATACTAAGTAAGAAAGTCATTTTTTGCAGTGTATTTATGTCTTGTTTTCAGTAGAAATATCTAAAAAAATAAATGAAATCAAGATGTATTTTCTTGATGAGCAAAATGACCTAGGAAAATAAGTCTAGTTTTTAGACAAAAAATATCAAATTTAAGCAACTTTGTGCTTAAAACAAGCAAAAATATCTGCCAATGGGATAAGAATTTTTTTTTAATTAAAGAGCACTTATTGTCCGATTCACGTTTTTACATTTCCTTTGGTGTGTAAGTGTGTATTAGTACATGTTAACGATATGCAAAAGCTCCAAACCCCAAAGTAAACGATGACGCGAATTATCGTCTCCAACATAAATCTCTTTTCTTGGACTACAACAAACACACGGAGGCAACAGTTTACTTCCTGGGATTGGTGACATAGACAAAACCGACATCATCATAATTCCTCCCGCTTCGGACTCGCAGCCTGTAAGTTAACTCCTGTTAGCAACCGAATCTTTCAAACATGGTAAGGAGCGTCACATTTCCGGCTGACATCAGAAGTATCCAGGTCAATCACAACGTACAGATTAGCTGGCCAATCAGGGACACAGAGCTTTTCAAATCTGTGTGTTTCAGGAAGAGAGTGAAATCTGGAGCTACAAAATAATGTTTTTTAACCATAAACCACGCAAACACATTGTATTATACTAAATACACAAAATAACGTTTCTTAGCAATGGAATAGGTGCTCTTTAAGTGTTTAAGAAAAAAGTTAACATTTTTCAAGATTTCTTTTCTCACCCCATTGGCAGATATTTTTGCTTGTTTTAAGCACAAATTCACTTAAATTGTATATTTTTTGTTTAAAAACTAGACTTATTTTCTTGAGACATTTTGCTCATCAAGAAAAAGCATCTTGATTTAAGAATTTTTAGATATTTCTACTAAAAAACAAAGCAAAAATACTAAGTAAGAAAGTCATTTTTTGCAGTGTAAGAATGATCTCTACACTGCAAAAAAATGACTTTCTTAAACTGCAAAAAATTATTTTCAAGAAAAAAAATTCTTAGTATTTTTGTCTCGTTTTTAGTAAAAATAACAAAAAATTCTTAAATTAAGATTTGTTTTCTTGATGAGCAAAACGATCCAAGAAAATAAGTCTAGGTTTTATACCAAAAATATCAAATTGAAGTGATTTTGTGTATAAAACAATGGGGTAAGAAAAAAATCGTGAAAATTTTTCTTAAACACTAAAATCAAGAAAAATTTGCTTACCCCATTGGCAGATTTTTTTGCTTGTTTTATCCACAAATTCACTTAAATTTGATACATTTTGTCTAAAAACTAGACTTATATTCTTATATCGTTTTGCTCATCAAGAAAAAACATCTTAATTTAAGAATTTATTTTTAGATATTTTTACTGAAAACGAGACAAAAATACAAAGAAATTATTTTCTTGAAAATCATTTTTTTTTGCAGTGTACTTAGTATTTTTGTCTTGTTGTCAGTAAAAATATAAAAACATTCTTAAATTAAGATGTATTTTCTTGATGAGCAAAATGACCTAGAAAAATAAATCTAGGCTTTAGATGTTTTTAGATTTAAAAAAATCTATAACCTTTAAGTAAATTAGTGCTTAAAAGAAGCAAAAAAATAATAATAATCTGCCAATGGAATAAGAAAAATTATCTTGAAATAAGTTTACTTTTTTCATAAACACTTAATTCAAGAATTTTTTTCTTATTCCATTGGCACATTTTTTGCTTTTTTAAGCACAAATTCCCTTAAATTTTATATTTTTTGTCTAAAAATTAGACTTATTTTCCTAGGTGATTATGTTCATCAAGAAATTCATCTTAATTAAAGATTTTTTTGATATTTTTACTGAAAACAACACAAAAATACTAAGAAAGAAAGCAATTTTTTGCAGTGTTGATCCCCATCTACACTGTAAAAAATACTTTGCTGCCTTACAATTTTTTGATGAATCAACTCGGATTTACAAGTCATTCAACTTACTATTATTTATCTTGACTAGAGATGAGTTGTTAAAACTACAGGTGAGTTGTTATAACTTATAAAATTAAGTTGACTTTTCTCAACTATATTTTATAAGTTGTGACAACTCATCTCTGTTGACATGACTTAGTTGATTTAACAAAAATGTTTAAGGCAGCAAAGTATTTTTTACAGTGTACTGTTCTCTTCCTTTTTGGTGATCTGTCCCTTTAAATCCTACTGTTTGTGAGGCCGAGAAACTTTATTTAGATCCAAATGTATGAAAGTGACCATGATCTTGCCCAAAAAGATATTTTCATGCATTAACATTCTTGCGTCAACAAGTTTTTAGGGTTAGGCATTGGGTTCCATTGGCCTCGTATGCCCACCTTCTTATTAACCTATCATTTAGTTTATGGAGAAATGAAAGCTTAGGGTTAAAACCAAGTTTTCTTTGTTCCAGAACTAACAATAGTTGTTGATTTAAGAACACATCCTACTTGCAAAAGCGAGTCACACAATGTAGTTCAAATCCAGTTCTCTGGTAGACCACCTACAGAAAAGCACAAAATGTCAACATGTCTCTAAAGATGGATGAAACGGTCCAAAGATCATCTTCACCTGTTGTTTATTTTTAAATTCTCGCTTTCGCTTGACGCACAAACTGCTTTCCATTTTTATATTTAATCCTTGTTCTCTTTTTCATTCCCTGTGTTTTTCCTTTCCTCTGATTTTCTCACCTCAGGCTCAGTGAGTCTCAGGTGGGAGTGACTTTAAAAAACATTCTTGCTTTTTCCTCTTTTCTTTATTCCTCTCAGCTTTAAAAGTGTTGTCCTGGAAGAGGTAATTTCATGCCCCTACAATGGCTTCTCGCCCAGATGGAAGCGGCTGTGTGCTTCGCCGTAACCTTAGAGACAAAAGCTAGCTTTAAACCATCTGTCTCCGAATAAATCACACCGGATTGCAAAGTGAACACACGGAAAGATAATGCAAAACTATCTTGTATAGCTCAGCAAATGTATTTTATTTGTACAAAACAACAAGGACTACCAAAAAGTTAGTCAAAGGAACATAATGTTGGTTTTTTGAATGAAATACATTTTCATACTGTCTTCGAAACACTCCTTAAAAAAAAGACAAGTACAATCGTTCACAACAGTCGTCGAATGACACTCTCCTGGCTTTAAAAAAAAAAAAAAGAAACGGGAAGGGACCACATTCTCTGGTGAGTTAAACGACGGGAATCCACAGATGGAGGCGGACGGCCAAAAGCGTTCCTCGGATCGGTGAGGTTGTGTAACTGGCCGTCTAGCTGGCTGGTCAAACAACACGTATTGTGCTTTGTATTTTTTTGTTGTTTTCCAACACAACGTGAGTGCAATATTATTCTGCGTTGAAATGTTACTGTATACATTTCTACAAAAGAGGTTGGCACATTCAGACATTAACTTATCTATAATATTGGAGCTTTTTTCATTTCATGTATAAATACAATATAGTCTTCTTGCATCTGGACCCCATGTAAAAAGCTTCAACGGATGATTATTTACAATGATAGCGATGAAAAAAATGCCCCATGAAGGTCATAAATAACAATAATAACAATAATTAATAACGTAATCAAAGTCCGAGATTCGCTCCGTGAGACACTCGTCCGGTTCTCTTCAGTCGAGGAATGGAGGGACGTTTACGTCAAAACTCTCTTCATCTCACAGCCTTCTCTTATCTCATCTCCTGTAAAGAAAAAGCAAACATTTGAGTTACAAAACACCAACACTTCTTTCGTTAAATCTTACAGTCATATCTACCATAGCTTCCAAATGGCGCATGACTAGATTAAAAATATCCATAATTTATGATGGACAACAGCTGGTCACCAGCTTCTTTTATTTTAGCAGGTGGTCTTCATCTTTCAGAACAAAAGACAGGTCTATAGTAGCTTTAATGCCGCAGGTATGTCCATCATATGACGTGACAAGATCTAAGCATACAGAATAATGCCCGTCTGTGAGGAAGAGCTCCTCTCCCGTCTCCAGAACCTATGAAACCCATTCACGCTTTCTGTCCGACTGGAAAGATAACGCTAACCACCGTGACAGGACGGGGTAACCCGAAACTCTCTCCCTGGGGAACGCATGACCCTCTTTTATGTGTTCGGTCTTTTATGTTCTAAGGGGACGGGGTAACTTGAGAGGGGGGCTCACATCTAAAGAGACTCTTCAGTATGTATGGCGGGTGACCTCAGTCGGGCATTAACCGGTTCCCATGATAGAAGTTTTTTAAGTCTGTGGTCTAAGTACAGTTACAGTCACCTCGGTCATGACATTGTTTTTTATGATCTTGTCTGATTTTCTTGACACTTTTTTTGAAAATATGCTCCTTTTCCAGCTCCCCTAGAGTTAAACATTTGATTTTTACAGTTTTGGAATCCATTCAGCTGATCTCCAGGTCTGGCGTAACCACTTTTAACATAGCTTAGCATAATCCATTGAATCTGATTAGACCATTAGCATTATTTTCAATTATATTGAAGGAAATGCAATATGCTTAATTGTACATCGCTTCTTATATGTGTTAGCATTTAGCCTAGCCTCATTCATTCCTATGGCTCCAAACAAAAGTTTTATTTTGTGCCACCATACTGACTCGTGTAACTACTCATGTAACAGTCTTTAAATAGGGAAAAACATGGAAGTGTTTGGTGGCTTCTAAATTCATCCCTGTTTGGATCCCAAGGAATGAATGGGGCTAGGCTAAATGCCAACACAGTCAAGACGCGCCGTACAAAGATCAAGTGTACGCATCGAAAAAAGAAAGGTATGTATTAATTCTTCTAAGTTGAGGTAAGAACATAGTCAAATATTCAAAAACAGTGGTGTTTTCCTTTAAACTTTTGTGAAATTCATGAAAAATGCTGGCGCTCGCTGGCAACTTTTTAAAAAAAACATGCTTGCGGGGAAAGATTTAAGTATATGACAACCTTGTTCATTTGAGAGCTAGGATGCTTTGAGTGAACCAAATTGAAGACAAACACTTTACAGACAAATCTATTTTTTGTAGCATATCTTCTGTCATCTGTTCCCGAAATGCATTTCAGAAGAAATAGCTGATTGTTGATTTGAAGTACCTCGCTCGTCCCCGGCACGTCGGAGGACACTTATGAGCGAACCAGACAGATGGAAGCAGTCTAGACTCATCCACACTTACTCAATTGATGTGCGTTAAGGAATAAACAAACTAATGCACAAGGTCGTGTTGGACTAAGCTGGCCTAATACTCAAGAACTGGGATGAGGTTTAGGATTCGGGTAGGAAGGGATTAAATCTTGAGCTATTTAATGAGCCACATAATGAATAAATATACATCAGAACATAGTGTGAACAAAAGTCATTTGTACAGCAGTCTTACATCATTCCTCTTTCTGCCCGTTCCTTGCCCCCGTGATCCCGTCGACCCCCGCGATGATGAACTTCCTGTTGTGGAGCAGTTGCTGGACATCTGACCCCGAGATAGGAAGTTGGGCTTGTTGTAAGGAATTACGTCTTCGTCTATTGAGACACACATAAACAAATCCATCAAGTTAGCAGTCGTGTACAGTACGTGTATTGATACAATACAAGGATGTTTCATGAGGCTATAAAATGACCCTGTAAAGTATTTGGATACACTTGTGTCACTGTAATAGTTTAGTAAATATCAATAAATCATAAAACTTTCTTTTGTTAAATAAAAAAGTGTGCTTGTCCTTACAGCCAGTATGATCACAAGGTAAATGATTTCATCAGTAAAGTGCTACTGCCAACAGATGGTTATAAAATTGAATTTTCAGGACCTCATTTGTTCGCACCCTTTAATATTCTTTTTTACTTAATGCAATGAAATTCATACATAAATTAAGACAAAACTGTGTTATGCTGTTAAGTACTTAATATCCATATACAATGGAGTCTTTAATAAAAGTCCTCTAACCATCTTTCCGTCTATGTGTAGAGTTTTTCCGATTGGGTGTTCCCTGTTCTCTCCTCTCCATCGAGGAATGAGAGCTCCCCCCTCTCTCCAAAGACGTCTGTCCACATTCATATCCCCCTACTTGGGCACAATTTGGTTGATCCTCAGGAGGAGGCTCTGGGGGAGGAGGCAGATCTAGAGACAAGACCACCATGTTAGCCATGCAGAAGAACCCAAACTATAAACAACACAATAGATGTTTCCTTTTATTTAGAGGAGGTAACTTACCGCCTTGCAGTATATCTCTTCGATACTGGCCGGTCTTGGAGGATTTCTTCTTCACTTTGGATTTTTGTCCGGGAGGCGTGTGCGTGTCTGCCGAGGGTCTCGCCCGACCTAATGGACGGGATGTTAAGATCGCATTGATGCAACTGAAACATAGTCCGAGCTTTTTTAAAGGGACACTTCACTTTTTTTGAAAATAGGCTCATTTTCCAGCTCCTCTAGAGTTAAACATTTGATTTTTACAGTTTTGGAATCCATTCAGCTAATCTCCGTGTCTGGCTGTATCACTTTTAGCATAGCTAAGCATAATCTATTGAATCTGACTAGACCATTAGCATCAGCTCAAAAATAACCAAAGAGTTTCAATGTTTTTTAAATTTGAGGCTTGACTCTTCTGTAGCTACATCGTATTGTACTAAAACCGATGGTAAATTTAAAGTTGCGATTTTCTATGCAGATATGGCTAGGAACTTTACTGTCATTCTGGCGTAATAATCAGTGACTTTGCTATTGTAACATGGCTGCAGCAGGCGTAGTGATATTACGCAGCAGCCGAAAGTAGTTCCCTTTGGTAACCTTCAATAGCAGGGAACTATTTTCGGGCACAGCGTAATATCATTGCGCCTCCTGCAGCCATGGTACCTCAGCAAAGTCCTTGATTATTACGCAAAAAGGAGAGTATAGATCCTATGTCATTTTTTTTAAATAGCAACTTTTAATTTTCTGTCGGTCTTAGTACACAATGTAACTACAGAAGAGTCAAGTTTTAAATAGGAAAAATATCAAAACTCTTTGGTTATTTTTAAACGCGCTATGCTAATGGTCTAATCAGATTCAATGGATTATGCTAAGCTATGCTAAAAGTGCTAACGCCAGACCCGGAGATCAGCTGAATGGATTTCAAAATGGTAAGAATCAAATGTTTAACTCTAGATGAGCTGGAAAATTAGCATATTTTCAAAAAAAAGTGGAGTGTCCCTTTAAGCGAGGAGTGTTTCTAATTTTGTATTTCTTGGGAGGGTGGAAGATTTAAAGGTGCATTGTGTGACTTATAGAAGGATCTCAGAAATGCAATATAATTTAATATAATAATTATATTATCAGTGGTCTATAAAGACCTTACATAATGAACTGTATCATTTTTATTACCTTAGTATGAGCAGTTTTTATCTACATACATTACATGGGAGTCACCGCCATGTTTCTACAGTAGCACTAAAAAGACAAACTCCGTGTTTTGTCACTATGTCATCTCAGATGATGACATGTTTGTTCTGTGGTGGCTACTGTAGCTTCTCTATGCGTTTCGAAAGGGAGGGGTGAGCTGTGAACTGAACCGCAAAATGCTGCTAAAAATCTACACAGTGGACCTTTAATTAAAATCTCCCATTGCACATTTAAATGGAGAACTAAAGCATTCGAAAAATCTTTATGTGTATGCTGAATGAATAAAGATGACTGTTAGAAACACACCTGGTGTAGTGTTGCTGATGTTTTCTATGCTTTGTGCAGCTCCTTGGCTCAGGTCTCTCTTATGTGATGAACGGTGTGGCACAGTGTTGTCAGAGCACTCCTGATTGGCCGACAGATTTGGGTTGGACTGGGTAAGAGGGGGGCTTGGCGCTCGTGGCACAGGCACTGGTCCACATGGCAACCGGCTGTTGATGAAAAAATGTTTTTTTATAGAGTAACAGAAGCAAAGTGTAAAAAGCGTTGCATTAAAATGCAGTTGCATTTAAACATCTTGTGAGTAGCATCCGGCTGCTTCCAAATCCTATCCTAAACATAGATTAGTACAAAACTTGGCCCATCTGCTGTTTAGCAAGAAGATCAATGATGACTTCACAGAGCAAATATCTGCTCTGCACCACAGTTATATAATAAATATGTTCTTAAAGAGTAATAAATTATTCATAAAGCATATTTTCTCATGCAGGAACAAACAACACATTCATAAGAACTCTCTTGGGGAATAAAAACAAATAAACTGTGTTCTTAATAATGTAGGCAATGTAACCAAAGGACAAAATTCCCTAATGGATGCAGTATGGCTGATATTGACACTTTTAAAATGAACATCTGCTTCACTATAGTCATTTATTTAAGTTCCAGACAACTAAAGTTTAAAACAAGCAAATCCTGTTGACTTTTTTAGTTCACTTGCGCAGGACTTAGTTGAACTCAAAATGTCAAAAACATACCTTGCTATTAAAAAAAAAAGGGACAGAAATAAATTGTGAAATAATGAGAGCCTATGTTTAGGGATTAGCTTAACATATTCCACTGGGGTGCTCATGTGCACAATGCAGGTTCGAGTCGATGTTATTTTGCCGATCATGTTTTCCAGTCCTTTCTTAAAACACGTTGGTGCTATCTCACCGTGCTATCTGTGGCTGCTCGAGCTGATGTAATCGTGGTATATCGTGGCAGTGGCCATCATCTCTGGGTGATGGTGTTAGGGTGGCCGTGGACTGGTGGCTGTAGGATGTGGTGGGGGAAGAGGCATCTCCTCTTAGGGGTGGAGCAGGGCCGTCCTCAATCGAGCCATCCATGAGGTAGGTCCTCTCTGGTAGAGGGGGACACCAATCTTCTTCATCTGACCTGTGTGTAGAGATTCAACACCAATGTAGCTTATTTTTGCATTCTCACATTTGGAGACGTAAAACTTTTAGGCGTTAGTTTTGAAATGCAAAACAACTCAAATGTAGGCAACATTAAAGGGACACTCGACTTTTAAAAAAAAAAATATGCTCATTTTCCAGCTCCGCTAGAGTTAAATATTTTATTCTTAATGTTTTGGAATCCATTCAGCTGATCTCCAGGTCTGGCGGTACCATTTTTAGCATAGCTTAGCATAATCCATAGAATCTGATTAGACCATTAGCATTGCGCATAAAAAAATTATCAAAAAGTTTTAATATTTTTCCTGTTCAAAACTTGACTCTTCTGTAGTTACATCGTGTACTAAGACCAAGAAAAAATTAAAAGTTGTGATTTTCTAGGCAGATATGGCTAGGAAATATACTCTCATTCTGGCGTAATTATCAATGGACTTTGCGACCATATCTGCCTAGAAAATCGCAAATTTTAATTTTCCGTCTGTCTTAGTACACGAGGTAACTACAGAAGAGTCAAGTTTGAAATACGAAAAATATTGAAACTCTTTGGTTATTTTTTAAGGCGCGATGCTAATGGACTAATCAGATTCAATGGATTATGCTAAGCTATGCTAAAAGTGGTAGCGCCAGACCCGGAGATCAGCTGAATGGATTCCAAAACGGTAAAAATCAAATGTTTAACTCTAGGGGAACTGGAAAATGTGCATATTTTCAAAAAAAGTGCAGTGTCCCTTTAAGCAGACAAAATTGTAAACAAGTACAAATATTAAGCACGTGGCTATAAGAAAATTGCATTTATCAAAGCATGCAATGCGTATGCAGGCGAAACTCTTACTTGCCCTTTTGACTAAGACTTAAGAAATAAATGACTTCATTTCTGCCCTATAACCAAATTCCCTCATATTTAGGAGAAGGTTAAGTAACTCAAGTACCCCTGTGAATCAATCAGTAAGCACTCATTATGATCGCTGGGTCATTGCAACCGGTGGCATATCGATTTCCGTCAAACCAGACAGCCTGGCCTCCAGATAACAATTTGTGTGATGTTTCAGGTCCTGCAGGGCTAATCCATGCAGAATAAGTAAATGCTGTGACATTTTGAGTGACATTGACTCAATATTACGCCTTGGGCTATCATTGATGGCATACGAACCGAATGACACGTACACATGAAACGCTCTGGCTTTAAATATATTCATTGTGCCATGCTGAGCAGAGTTGTGAGTTATTTAAGCAAAGTCCAAACGTAATACCACAGCCCTCAGGGCTGGCATGAAGGTCAACCTTGTTATCGATGAGTTAAGCACAAATTTCACAAGTTTGGCCGTGAGCGTCTCTCTGCGTGCTAGTGTCCAGAATAATGACGTAATTCTGCTGGGAGTCCGTTAGCGGCTTATGTGGGACGGCTTTACGAAAAAGGGTTGTCAAGGTTATCAGGTTTACGGATCGCTGCTTGTAAGCAGATTCAGGATTGGTTAACCACCAAGGATAATGTTTCTCTCCCTCTAGTGCCCCTTGCGGGCAACCGTTGGCTCGTAGTGGCAATAATGATGGGTCTCTACTGCCCACGGCTAGGGCACTCGCCGGCCAATGCTCAGCACGGTGCTAACAAGAAACTAATGCAATACAGGTGGGAACTAATGCAAAAACATCCATTTTATGAGGAAATATGGCTAGACTCGAGGGTTGCATATAACTTTGTTTGCTCTGCATTGTACCTAATAATGTGACCTTTCTTGGAACAATAAAAACACCAAAAAGCTTTTCGAGAACATCTCAGAGGGCTCTCAGCCAGCCGACATGCTGCAAATTGTTTACCAATGTTGACGTGGAGAATAAACAGCAATGATCAGACCGAGAAATGAAGCTATAAATTGTGGCAATCTTGGCAACGAGCCTTAGCAGCTATTTTTGAGGCACGCAATTACATTTATCTATTGAAAGGGGGAGAGCAAAATATGCAAAACTGTTACCAGTGAATGCACACGTAGTGATAAAATAAACAGCTTGATGGGTTCTGCTAAATGAACACGACTGTAAAAATAAAGACAAAATCACTCAACAATGGTTGGAAATGTAGTTTCTTCAGCCTAAATTACTGTGAACTGAAACTGTAGGTTGGTCCAGCTAATATGCATATACATAAAATCCCAGATGCCTTTACGAATAAAGCTTTTTTTCTTAAAGCCTCCAATCTATTGGGATTTCTCTAATGCGTTTTAGTATAAATGGTTCATCTTTTACACAGCACTGCAATGAAATTTGTAGGTTTTACCCCATATCCTGGATTAGTTCATTATCATCCTCCTCTTCCTCTTCACATTCATCCAGATCTCCAGATGGGGGCGGAGGGGGCAGCGCTTCCATCCAGTTGAGAGATGGAGTTTTCACTGGTTTCCCCATCAGCTTCTGCTTTGGTTGTTTTGCTGCAAAAAAAAAGAAAAGATTTGGTTTAGATGTTATTCCTGTATAGAGCATTGCAGTAACACACACACATACTGACAAAAGAAATGTATACTTCTCTTTAGATAAAAGCATCTTCCCAAATTCAGTAATGTAAGGCGTACAGTTTTTTTAAACATCTTCGACTATATGCAATACTATACAAAACTGTGTAAAGATACATGTATCCGCCCATACCATTATCATTCTTGGAGCGGTCTGGCTGCGCATACTGCGAGTTGGAGGTTCCAGGCTGCGTTGGAGTAATCCAGTGGCTGCCATCTTGCTCAGGACTGCAAGGCGTCTGGTTGGTGAAAGGCATGATGGGAGTACTGGCGTAAGGTGTGGTGTGTTGAGAGTATTGAGCGGAAAAGCTGCGCAGATCTTCGCTGGTGGGATCGATGGTGCTGTAGATGGGACCTTCATTGGAGTCAGCGCTGTATTTTTCGGTTTGATTCAGGTAATTGGAGATTCCCGCCTCTGAGGATGCAAAGGTAAATGAATTAAGCTGCTGTGGGAGCTTTTAATTAAACAGTACAGCCATTTAATGTCGATGTGTAACCAGGTTTTTTACCGTTGTAGTATCTCTCCGGTGTGTCGTGTTTAGACGTACAGCAGTTCACTGAATCTTTCCCGTTGTGTATGAGGTTAGTAGTTGGCCAAGAGTCGGCCAGCCAAGGGTAATTTCCCATGTTAGCACCCAGCATACCAGGCCTACAATAAGAAAACATGTTAGTTATCTGAAATCACTGTATGTGCATTTTAAAAATGACTTTGCACTCAATTTCATCATTTGAAAAAAAAGTGAAAGTGCCAGTTACCTGCCATTCAGTCCAGAACTTTCTCCATGAGGAAAACCAACTATAAAAGATTTCAAAACATTAATGACAGTCTATAAATGGAATTTGGAATATAATATAAAGTTAGTTTATACAATAATTGTGGGGTTTACTGCATCTTCCACAACCTGGACTTCAAATCCAGTTTAAAGGAACACTCCACTTTTTTAAAAAATATGCATTTTTCAGCTCCCCTAAAGTAAAATATTGATTTTTACCGTTCTGGAATCCATTCAGCCGATCTCCGGGTCCGGCGGCACCACTTCTAGCATAGCTCAGCACAACTCATTAAATCTGACCAGACCACCAGCATCGCGCTCAAAAATAATCAAAGAGTTTTAATATTTTTCCTATTTAAAACTTGACTCCTCTGCAGTTACATCATGTACTAAGACCAACAGAAAATAAAAAATTGTGATTTTCTAGGCAGATATGGCTAGGAACTATACTCTCATTCTGGCGTAATAATCAATGACTTTGCTGCCGTAACATGACTGCAGGACGTGCAATGATAAAATCGCAACTTTTAATTTTCAGTCAGTCCTAGTACATGATGTAACCACAAAAGAGTCAAGTTTTAAATAGGAAAAACATCGAAACACCCTGGTTAGTTTCTAGCGCGATGCCAACGGTCTAACTAGATTCAATGGATTATGCTAATCTATGCTAAAAGTTCTACCGCCAAACCCAGAGATCAACTGAATGGATTCCAAAACGGTAAAAATCAAATGTTTATCTCTAGGGGAGCTAAAAAAATTAGCATATTTTCAAAAAAGCATAGTGTCCCTTTAAATCCACACCATTTAAATCTCACTAATTTTGTGGCATGTTTGAGGTGTCGCATATTTTGTATAATTCCTTCAGAGAATCAAGGCTAAACCAACACAGACCGTACATGCAAATAAACAGTGTTGCTGCCGGTTGTGATTAGTCCTTACTGAATTCCTCCTGTGTTTTGAGATATGTGCACATCGGCATACCTGCAGGTGTGTATGCGAACGACGCAGTGTAGTGGCTGAGTTCCTTTCTCTTCTTGCGTCTGCAGTAAATCCACACGCTGAATCCCATAAGGATTACCCAGCATGCGCCGCCGATGCCCGCAATAAAAGCCGGCTGCTTTACTACATCCGTGATCTGCTCAGCCAGACTGACGTTCTCATCCGATTCGCTGCCTCCACCAGTGACTGCGGGCTGCTCTGCGGGCAATTCTGGAGCGAGAAATGCAGATCAGAGGGTTACTTTCTAACCGAATGTCTTAACACGTCTGAAAGATTTAGGAGATTTAGTCTCAAAGCAAGCAGTGGGAAAAATAATCAAAGAGAATTTACAAAAGTTTGCACTTTTATTCTTCTATATAACAAGTTTTTCATGGTTTGATGGTTGATGTTTTAGCGAGTACTCACTAATCAGCACAGACACGGGTTGACTGTGGGTGCCCACTCCTGCGCTGGTCACCGCTGCCACCTCCACCTGGTACAACACGCCAGGCAGAAGCCCTTTTACCAAGGTGGTCAGCACGTTCCCATCCACGGTCTGATTGATTCGGTAACGCGTCTGGGAGTCGTTTCCCATACACCAAATCTGAAGCGAGAGAGGGGATAGGACTTTAAAATCATCGCTACGAGCAACACATTATGTTTCCGTCACCGCAGCGTCATGCTGGGTTGCCCTATTCACTGTGAAATCACATTGGATCCACAGAATCGTATGTTAAAACTTTAAATCTGTTATGATTGGTCACGTCAAACTGTGTTTTCGCTTTCAGTGTATCCGGACAAACAATTACATGCTGGAAATCATGATCTGTCTGGTTAGGATGTGATGCAACACTTGCTATTTTTTTGCTTAAAATCTCACCTTATATTCTTGAATGACGCCATTTTGCATCTCAGTGGGAGGAGGTTGCCAAGATACGCTGATGCTTGAACTGTTGCTGAGCTTGACTGTTTCCACGGTTACAGCACGAGGAGGGGCACTCGGAACTGGAAGGGAATTGAGATCAAATTACAATTTTAAAAACTAAGTGTCCTTAATAGTAAATCTACATTATCCTCGTCCGTAATTCCATTTTGTCGAATGAAAAGATTCATCTTGTTTGTGCGCAGCAAATCAAAATCGAGTTAAACCGGCCTGAATGAACTCGAATTGAATTGATTAGAGTGAAATGAAATTGAAGTGCATCGAACGGGAACTGAAAGAGCAGCAGATATCTTACCCTCCTCTGGTGTGCGGAACGTCACCGGGCGGCTGTCCATACCCTGAAACTCGTTAAAGTAAGGTCGTATTTTAATCTCGTACTCCGTGCCTTTGAGCAGGTTGGTGATAGCGGCGTTACGCTCCGTTGCCCCTTTCACTTCCTGTTGAGACCAGGATCCGCCGACAGGACGGTAAAGCAAGCGATAACCCTGGATGTACTGAGACTGACGGTCGACCTGCGAGATTGCACGAGAAATGAGATAAGGTCGTGAGGATGATGAGAGGTTCACGCCGAAATCAGATGTGTCGCATGTACTCACGTTCCAGCTGATCTTAACGCTGGATGCAGTCAGGAGCGCTGGGTCGTGAAGCTGTATGGACATCTCTCCAAGCTCCCTCTGAACCTGTCTGTGGTCCACACCTTGACCTGTCGGACTCACGTCTGCACCAAAACACGTATAATATTAATATTTTAGATATATGATCAAAGTCTCTACATAATAAATGTGGAGTAATAAATGTATACAGACCTTGTGTGCGTACGGGCTCTGAAATTGGGCTGGGGTCACTCAGGCCATACGCGTTGACTGCCCGCACAATAAAGAGGTAAATGGTATTCGGAGATAGCCCGGTTACCGTGTGCTTCTCTAGTTTCACCAAATCTGCGACCGTCTGCCATGTACTGCCTGCTGATTGACTGAAAAATAAACGACATCATTGATCAGCAAATGAAAATCATTCTGCATTGTATCACATTTACACCAGCAATTAATTCTCTATGCGGTCCATCAATACGGCAATATTATGTGCTACATTTGTTTCGAAGCTGTTTTATGGCTTTACAGGAAGGGGGGGTTTAACAGCAAAGTCAATGTCAGGGACGGTTATGGGCACTTGTCATTATATGTGCCTGTTTAATGACCCAGCTCCACTATGATGCAAACCATCACTGCTTTTCTTTCCCTTTGGTGCGTGAGATGCATAGACTGAGGTTTACAGCTATGCTGTAGGTTTATTTACAGTATTGCATTATTATAATGCTCTTGCATGCAGCAAATAAATAAAACATTGGATCCTAGTCTGTAATATCAAAGTATATGAACCAAAAACTTTGCTGCATTCTTGATTCTGGAAACTTTAAAACAATGATTTAAATATTTCACCCAAAAATAAAAAAGCACAACAGGAAAAGAATGCCTGTCTCGTACAATGAAAGTTGGAACATGAGGATCCAAAAATAATGAAAGCGCTAAAGGTTATGGGTTTGTTTTAAGGAAACATGCCAAAAAATATATATATGCTTTGCTTTGCTTAAAAGTGTCTGCCAATCTGGCAACACAAACAATCATTCATAACAGACAAAGCCTCATTGCACATCAAAAAAATCATTCTTCTTTAATGAGAAAGCAAACAATTATTCTCAGGACACTTTGCTGTCATGAGCCAGTGGTGTACAGGTGGGCTAAACTCGTAATAACACATCCCCCCTTTAATAAACAATGAATGTTAAGTGGAGACATCTGCCTGTACCAGAGGCCTTTGGGATATTTCTCTCCACTCGTCTGCGGGTAACCATCATACTTGTTTAGATGGTCGTCACGTGCACCGTGTTCAAGGTTTATGTTTCCCCGGTGGCGAGTCCTGCCGCAGACACATAGCCAATAAAAGCCGACCTGCGCAATTAGGCTGAGCCGTAAACGTTGGGAACCTCGTAAATATTCCTTCAGCAGCCCTTCCGATAGCAGCGATAAATCCAAGGTCACTTTGCTATCAGCTGAGATGGAGACAAATCCCTTTGTTACAGCACGAACGTGATTGGACGAGACTTTACCCCTATTTGTACACAAATACCTACATGTGCACTTCTATCAAAATATCTCAAAATGCAGAATGCAATGAACGGTTAACCCGGATTTGCATACAAAGGTGTCAAAAGCCTAAACCTGACTCTTACCGCACCTCCCCTCCATATTCCACAGCGCCCCAGGGAAGGAAATTTAATAGCAAACACCATGGCACTCTATAAAGAATCAATTTTAAGGATGTGGGGGCATGTTAGCTCTTACCCAGGGGGGCAAGGAAGAGGAGAGCGATCCAGTCTTTGTATATAAAATACAGTAAGTATAACAATGTGTGTGTGGCACACAAAATCTCCATTGCTAAATAGCCGTACGCCCTGCCTCTAAGGACCGCAGGACCTTGCTTCTGTAATTAGCGCTAGCACTATTTCAACCAGTTTATAATAGCTTAGAGGGGTGTCTATGTGGACTAGATTTGAATACATTACCATGTCATACTGAGACCCCCTGAATTCTCAGAGCAAACTGATTTCTCAAGCTTACTTTCCATGGCCGCACAGAAAGAACGAACTGTGGAGGACTGACCCAAAACCACTTCAGCAAAAGTAGATGAAATTTAAAGGGCCCCTAACCTGTTTTTTGAAGCCATATTAAAGGTGCAGTGTGTACGTTTTAGAAGGATCTCTTGACAGAAATGCAAAATAATATACAAAACTATATTATCAGGGGTGTATAAAGATCCTGTTATGTTTTTATTACCTTAGAATGAGACGTTTTTATCCACATACACCGAAGGCCACCGTACATGTAAGTCGCCATTTTGTGCCGCCATGTTTCTACAGAAGCCCTTAATGGACAAACTTTTTAATTTAGTTGTCTCCAATGATGACATGTTTGTCCTGTGTTGGCTACCGCAGCTTCTCTATGCGTTTCAAAAGCAAGGGGGAGCTGTGAACTAAGCTGTTGGTTGCAATTTGCAACCTCACCACTAGATGCCGCAAAAATGTACACACTGCACCTTTAAAATAGTCTCTGTATCCTCAGAATGTGTCTGTAAAGTTTTAGCTCGAAATACACCACGGATTTTTCGATATATGATGTTGTACATGCCATCAGTGGCTGCAATGAAAAACATGCCGTTTTTGTGTGTGTTTCTTTAAATGCAAATAAAGCTTCTGTTCCCCTCCCCGTATGCAAAGTATGGTTTACAGCGCTTACACGTGTGCTTTGGACTACATCAAAACATGTGTCTCTGGCAAAAGGTTGAACTACACCCTCATAAGGCGGACTCTGTGAGCGGTTATGGTTGGGGTGTAATCAATGTGACATCACATTGATAGGGGATCACCAAAAACAGCGGTTTAAAAGAGATGACATAAAGAATAATAGATGGATTTGTATAATAACAGGATGTTTCTGCACACACACTGGCAACTCATTTTCTGCTAGGAACACATTTAAAAATGCATTTTTTAGGTAAGGGGGGCTATAAGAGTTAAAGGGAACAGATTGCTATATTTTTATAAAAATACCTCTTTAAAGAGACACTCCACTTTTTTTGAAAATATTCTTATTTTCCAGCTCCCCTAGAGTTAAACATTTGATTTTTACAGTTTTGGAATCCATTCATATTCCATGATCTCCGGGTCTGGCGCTAACACTTTTAGCATAGCTTAGCATAATCCATTGAATCTGATTAGACCATTAGCATTGCGCTAAAAAATAACCAAAAAGTTTTGATATTTTTCTATTTTAAAACTTACATTGTGTACTTAGCCCGATAAAAGTTGGAGTGGAGTGTCCCTTTAACGTTCAATGCTTAGTGAAGGTTAACTTTTTCTGGAAAGGGGCAAGTCTAGGCTATAAATATAGAATAAAGCCTAATAAATAAATATATTACATTAATATTACTAAACGTTGCACTTACAACCTTTTGACTTTACATATATTTTTAAGGTATTATTACAAACTATTCCAATTTGCACATTTGGAATTGCTTCTGTTTGTTGCCTTAATGAATATATTAACAGAAGGCTGTCCATGTTATCTCATTAATGTGCCTTTGCTAAAGAGACTGAAACAGACAGAAGTCTTAAGGGTACAGTAACAAAAACAGCTTGTTAGAAATAGGGTTAATAAAGTGTATTACAAGCGAGCAGAATATGTAAAAATTCAACAATTTATTTCTTGAACCTCAGGACAGCTGCTATTAATTTAGCTCCCTGGCAGCAAGTTGCAGCCCGAGGGAAGTGATTCCTGTAGCAGCCAGGATGTGAGATGTAAGCGGAGGATGTAGCTGCCCTTGCATGACTGTGAGGAGCATCAGACTGTAGGAAGGGGTCAGGGACAGGGCAGCCACGGGGTGGTATTACCCCGCGTGTCACGGCTGACCAGCAGCGCTACGACAGTGACACTGAATTAATAAAAAATGAAGAATGGATCTCTGAGACTGCCTCTGGCGAGAGCCAATGTTATCCGGGGAAGAGAACAAACAGAGAAAGGAGAGGTCGCAATACACTGTGCAAATATGATCATTCACCAGACATAGACTTACCTAAAGGCTTCGATGATGTAAGAGGTGACAGCCGCACCGCCCTCGTGTGCGTTCGGCTGCCAGGTCAAAGTCACGCTGTTTCGGGTCACGTCGGTCACGACGGGCTTCTGGGGCGGACCGGGTAGCTGGTAGGGCTCTGAAACCGGGGGTATTGAAAGACCTCCGCTTTCTAGAGATGAAGAAGATCAGAATATTAGCATTCATCTACTGATAATAGTGCAAGTTGTCATCGTGTTTGGTATGAGCTACGTTTTATTTGCTATCCGAAGAACATGCGGTTTAGATTTATAACAGAGATCAATATTAAACAGATCAGCACAACTCCAAACAAATGCACTTGTATATTTGCTGAGCAAGGAAACAGTTTCCTTTGCCAATTTTACGGTTTAAAAATGATAAGCTGTAGCTTGTGAAGGTGATGATGAAGCTCTTGTGTATGTGTGTGTTGTTACCTTTCACTGTGACTACGCCACTCCAGCTCGTCTCTCCACTCGAACTGGATGCTACACAGGTGTAGGCCCCAGAGTCCGTTTCCTAGCAACAGCAGTCTCAGGGTCAGCATTTGTATGGATAAAGTAAAGCACAATGCATTGCTGCAGCCTACTCGGCACAGCGTGAAAAAATCTTGACAAACGAGAAAGAAATCTCCAAAATTCCCTATTATTTGACAACAAAAAAGGACCGATCATTTTTTCGTAACACCTTAGTATGGGGACCTATTCTCACTTTTAACAGATTGTCAATTATTACTACCGTATTAGCTGTTTATTAGTACTTATTCATGCATGACCATACTCTTTATCAGTGTTGGGGGTAATGCATTACAAGTAACGTGCATTATGTAATAATATTACTTTTCTGAAGTAACGAGTAAAGAAACGCATTACTTTATAAATGTAACACGAATTACTTTAGTACCGAGCCCCTAAGGTGACATTGGAGAAAAAACAATCTTAAGTTTAGTTTCGTGTGGTCACGTGTAACTATCGCGTGCGCACGTGAAACTATCGCTTGCGCACGTGAAAGCGAAAGTTTCACGTGCGCACGCAATAGTTTCACATACGCACGCATAACTAAACTTTTTTCATTTTTGCTCCATGTCCCATTAGGGGCTCCATACTTTTCAGTTTAATTAATTCGATGTAAAAAACTGAACGTATGGGGACCTATTCTCACTTTTAACAGATTGTCAATTATTACTACCGTATTAATAATTTATTAGTACTAATTCATGCATGAGCATACTCTTTATCAGTGTTGGGGGCAATGCATAACAAGTAAAGTGCATTATGTAATAATATTACTTTTCTGAAGTAACGAGTAAAGTAACGCATTACTTTATAAATGTAACACAAATTACTTTTGTACCGAGCCCCTAAGATGACATTGGAGAAAAAACAATCTAAAGTTTAGTTTCGTGTGGTCACGTGTAACTATCATGTGTGCACGTGAAACTATCGGGTGCGCACGTGAAACTATCGGGTGCGCGCGTGAAACTATCGGGTGCGCACGTGAAACTATCGCTTGTGCACTTGAAAGCGAAAGTTTCACGTGCGCACGCAAAACTAAACTTTATTTAATTTTTGCTCCATGTCCCCTTAGAGGCTCCATACTTTTCAGTTTAATTAATTCGATGTAAAAAACTGAACGTATTAACGTAGATTTACACACTATGCGCACTCTATGCAGGAAAGTTTCAGTCAGAAATGGAGATGGCAGGCCAGAGCTTGACATTTTTGTGATAGAAATATGCAATTTCTAAATGCAGAACTTCTCAGTCATAAAAGCCACCTGCAAGGCCTGAAAAAGATCAAGTCTCAGCCAAGTGAGAAAAAGTAACGCAAAAGTAACTTAAAAGTACCCTAAGCATTACTTTATTAACGCAATTATTTACTTTTTTGGGGAGTAACTTAATATTGAAATGCAGTAGTTTTAAAAGTAACTTCCCTCAACACTGCTCTTTATCCTATAATCTAACCCATACCTTCACTTAAATGTACTTAAAGCAGTAAAATCGGAGTTTAATAAATATGTGCTCCCGATACTGAAGTGTTACCATTTATCCTAAAACTATTTAAGTTAGAAATAGGAGGACAGAATTATGGCTTTGTTTTTGAACCTGCCAAACTTATTTTATGGCATCACATGCACGTTCACAATGCCAAAAATTGCTCCAAAGGGAAGGCAGAATATTTATGCAGTCCCATGATGCCTATTTTGGCCACATTGTAAGGCAGTATTACATGTATCCATCACAGAGAGAGCATTCCCATAATGCATTGCAATAAACTTAATAAGAAACTCGACGGCGGATGGGTGAAGAGAAATGTTGATTGTAAACATACTTATTTTGCTGAAAGTATAAATAAAATATAGCATAAATAAAACCCAATATTTATCCTGCTTAGCATTGTATTTGTGTGTTTAGCTTAGCAACATGATAATGCCTCGTTCTCTATTAAATAATTAATAATCTCAGTATTGAGTCAAGCAACCTGTGAATCTTGTATTAAACGTTTTTTTTCATGACAAGAAATATAGTCAGATCTCTTCCTAATAATATTTCTCTGTAAATCATAAAACCAATGCAGGATACTGACTGTGTATTTGACTGAACTTTTGTCTATAAATGTATTTATTAAGACTTCTTACAGTTGACTTAGCATGGGCGTAATGGATGTGTAAGAAACAGTGAGCAGCGAATAGGCCGAGAGCATTAAATTTTAACCACAGGGCCGAAGGGAGAAGTCGGGCTGAAATTGCTTACGACAGTGTGAGTTGTAGTAGAGGATTTCTCTCCGCGACAGCGATCTAATAGTGCTGACAGCTCAGGGCCACCAATGACACGTCTGAGGATTTGACTCATCGAGATCCACACATGCAAACAACGTGACCTCGAATGTGATGCGTCTGTTTTGTCCTTAATCTCATTTTTAAGTGCACGCTGGCATAAATAAAACTTTTTTGTTGACATACATAGCAGATATTGAGGGAATAAAACAGAAAGTGTCATCACTGAGCGTGAACCCTTGCACTAAAAACTGACTTTATATCCTCAGGCAGTACAGAAGTTTATTGTAGAGAATTATTTTGGACACTTCTGAATCTCACACAGAAAATCTTATTGGTTAACCCCTACTGTGCTGTTTCTCATTGGGCACGCTCGGAGAGGTAAGCGTCCGGGCATCTGCCGATTAATCATGGATGGCAGCCTTGGCAGCTAAACACACAGTTAAAAATGTATGAGCCAACAAAGAGAAAGGAAGCAAAATATTCACTGATCATTTTTCAACTAGCTCCGGGAAATATCCGTTAGTTTAACCAACTTATTTATGCATTTATTTCCACACTTCTCCCACTTTTCCTCTCTCACGCTGGGCACAGTTAAAAGCCAACGGTTTCTGGCGACCTTCCTGGTATAATGGCAGCTCTTCAGTACTTTCCTTCTCTATCTTTTTCTCACAAGCTCACATGCTACCATCTGTGCAAACCCCGGTCTCCGTGCCCCTTGTGCTTTGCCATCAGGCCGGGCTAATAGCGGACTAAAGGGGGCCAAAGGAGGCCGCAGAACAGCAAATACTGAGCCAATACTAGAGCCAAAAACATTCGAATGTCCATCTGATCAAAGCATTTTATGTACAGTAAGGCCAAATAAACACAAACTGAAATATTACATTAAAAATCTGCTATGATAAACACGGCTGTCCATTGACTTTAATAGTATTTTTTCTGAATAGTTTGGTTACAAACATTCCTCAAAGTATCTTCCTTTGTGTTCAGCAGAACAAAGACATTTATACAAGTTTGTAACAACATGAGGGTGAGTAAATGATGATTTTAATTCTCTTTAACATTTGTCTATTGGCATGCAGTGGTTTCCAACAAAGCTACTGTGTAGATGAGCATCAAGGGTACAAACAATGCAATAGGGATCACCTTGTAAGCTTGCTGAGAGTAGCACATAAAGATCTCTACTCTATAGCAGAAAGTGCATTTAATGAAGGCATGAGTAACTGTTAATCAGTCCCATGTACAATCAATTAACACATCAGCTCTGAAATGTGCGGTCTCAGGTGAAACCCACCATCAGACACACAACCCCAGACCCCCGAGCAATGAATTTCATTATGCTAGCATGCATTAACGCACACTATCCGCACGCAGCATTCCCATTACGATCCTAATTACCGGTTTTACCGCCGTGCACAACTCTCGCATGACCAGATGGGTCACCCAGAAAGCGTCCACCGAGCAAATATTACAATTGATTTGCTAATTATGCATGTTTCGACTGCGCTTTATATGCCCTTGCAACCGATAATAGTATACAGCCATCATCGGTGTCTAAACATCACAGAGCCGTGTTTGACAAGACGTAGGACATGCGTGTGACTGTAACACATACAGAATGCGGTGGAAATTCAGCATATGGTGTCTGTCAGCGCATAGATCTGCCTATGACGGGAATAACCATATGTTAATACCCCACGGGTATTAGCATTTTTGAGAATTAAAGCAACACATACACTTACAAGCACACTTAAACATAATCTCAAGTGAAGTACCTGCAGGGCTGTGATTTGCAAAGTGCCGTTTTCCATTAGGCTAATGCGATCGTCGTTGCCCAGGATTCTCTGCCCATCTCGCTCCCATTGGATGCTGGGAAGAGGGTTGCCCATCACGTGGCACTGCAATTGAGCAGTGGCGCCTGGTGCGAGCGTCTGATTGGCCGGGCCTTGGCGGATGATGGGGGGGATCCGGTCAGATGGGGCTGGGGTGAAAAAATGGGAGAGGCGTGGGGCACGAGAGCCAAATTAGCATGTAACCACCATCTCAACCACTCGATTAAATGACACTTGAAAAAGACACATGCATTATGCTAAATAAGATTCACAAAGTAAAATATAACATTAGCATACCGGTAACCTGTACACAAGTGAGCTGCCAAACAATTCTGTATTTATTTTAATTTAATGTTGCCTGAAAAATTATTTGAAATGCATGGCTTAACTCATCTGTGCCATCAGCAAAAACCAAATCATTGAATTCACTGAATGTGCAAATTAGTTTGACTGGCCACTTTTCGAATTACAGTCTGAATGCGCCGCTAATGCGACAGAATAACTGATTCATAATTTGATCAATGCCACAAGCCTCTGGGTATCATTTCATTGAGCCTTATTGTAGTGCTGCTGTAAAAAAAATTTAAGATGCTATTGCATAGCCGCACAAAGAGGGATTTATTTTCCAAGCATGCAATTTCCACGTTGCAATATGCTATAATAGAATTACTTGCATTCAAACTAACTATATTATATTTACTAGTTGTTTGTTGGTAAAGCTGACATTATCTTTATGAAATCATAAACAGTGGTGCTTTAATGCATGACAGTGCATTTTACATGACAATGCGAAATAATAACAAGGCTACAGTATTTCCGTTGTGATTGCACATGTTTGTATAAATAATTTATTCGTTCTTGCCATGGAGCTGAAGAGTGTTGTCTATTTACCAACCCAGGGAAAAGTCTAGACATAAATAATTGACAATTCTGTTACCGTCGCATTCTCATTCGAAATAACAAGAATCAGTCTACATCTCTGGCATTTTCTCCCATTCGCAGTAAGAAAGGTAAAGGCTGTGAGGTCAGAAAGCTGTATCACTTAAACAAACCGTGTTGTTTTCCTAGAAAGGCGCGAGATTCATTTAAAAACATGTCCTTGCTGCAGTGACCCTGTGAAGTACATACATATATAAGTATGTGTGCCCTTCAATAGATCACATTATTATGTATTACATCAGTACATTGCAGCAAACATCAGTCAGATGATGCTCGCTCCCGTATCCATCAGGGTCGTCCATCGTAAAGGCCACGGGTTTCTGGTAAACAGGATTACATTTCATAGGGATTGTGCTAATATTGGACTAATATTGGTGAAGGTTCTTCTCTGTTTGGTACACGCGTGGGGTGCACATAAACAGTTTATCTTGTTACCGGAAGCATGACGGAGTCTGCATATGTTCCTGTGGTTATTTGCATATGACTGCTGCGTCCTGTCCTTTATGATTACGTCGTCGACACTTCCTGCTGTTCCTTTCATTTGCAAAGGCAGACATTTTTAATTTGGGGAGGCTTTGAAGGCTTTTGATTGTTTTGCTACGCGGGGCAAAGCGTCAATTTGTTCAAACGCAAATAACAAA
Organism: Misgurnus anguillicaudatus; assembly: GCF_027580225.2. NCBI lineage: Eukaryota > Metazoa > Chordata > Actinopteri > Cypriniformes > Cobitidae > Misgurnus > Misgurnus anguillicaudatus. The sequence goes on from NC_073348.2 coordinate 30,758,227, forward strand.
TGTAACCCGAATCTTTGTGATAACGCCTCGCTGAAATAATTCAATTACATGTACAGTTCTGGACCTTTAATGTAGTTAGATTGATATTAAAATAGCATTTGAAAGAGCTGGGCGAGGACGACTGTACAAATGTGTGTGTGTGTGTTTTCTAAAAAAAAAAAGGTTAATGAAATTCACTTACTGCTTTCCACTTCTAGCAGAGCTTTTGTTAAGATGCTGCCCGCCACGCTGATGGCCTGACATATGTAGTACCCAGAATCCTCACTGTGCACGTCTGTAATGGTCAATTCGCCGCTCAGCGACACAGAGAAACGACCCGACTGTGATGGAGGCTGGCTGGGGAACATTAAGACCTGTACAAACCGACAAATAATGTTAAGACATCAAACAGTTAGTAGTGGTTAGTTCAAATAGCTAATGGACTAATTGTAAAGTGTTACCAGTATCTCTTTCATCACTGATAGTCAAGAACTTCACAGGACACATTTGTGGTTGTATAAATAAAACATCACTGTACATTTAATGTGATATTGATGGCTAATGCTGCGTTCACACCAGCCGTGGTAGAGGCGTCACGCACGAGTGATTTCAATGTTAAGTCAATGTGAAGACGCAATGACGTGCGTCTGGAGGTCTCGCGTCACGAATGAGGCGCTTAGCGCGGCGCGGTAGACGCGAATCCGCCTCATCCGCGCGTCTAGTTCGTGCGAATGGCGCGAATTCAACGTTGCCGCGGGAAATGCGCAAGTTGAAAAATCTGACCTTTGGCGGAAAATCGTGCTGCATTAACCAATCAGTAGCTTGTTCTAGTAGTGTCGTGATTATAGGAAGCGAGCGGAGTTGCAGAAGCCCCTCCCATGACGCGAATTTCCCCGTGAATGTCTCAATGACTAGAATTTCTCACGCACGAATGAAGCGAGTAAACTCAAAATGTTTAAGTGGCAAACTAGATGCGGTAGACGCGAATTTGACGCCTCAAACGCGGCTGGTGTAAGAGTCCACACATGGGCCAAACAATAGCTGTGTCATCATCTCAGCTGGTGTTTAAGGGAGGGAAGGGGTCTGATATACAAAAGACAAGGGTGATGGATCATAAGGAGCCTTCCTCTTGGATGAGGCTGCAACGCTGACAGATGCCCCATTGTTCACACTGGGCAGTGTGTGTCACTGTTTCATTTTTTGGGATAATCTGACCCCATCCAAACCCTTTTCTCACATCCCCCCCTCACTGCAGCCCTCTGGCTCTGACCGGACCTATTTAGTTCTGTTATATATCTGCTGACCTCAGACAGCGACCACACATACAAGCACACCAACATAAACAAAGAACAGAGACGAGATTAACCAGTTCACGACCCGCGGTACAGCAGATATATGCTCACCTCTGGCCTATGACACATTCGACTTTTTGGGGATAGAAGAGAGGAAAGTGGGAGGAATAAAGGAACTGGCTTCCTTCCTCCGAGCTCTTTAGAACAACCAGAGGCTTATATCTTCATTTTTGCTGGGTTTATTAATAGAGACATGAATGTCTTACAGGGCCCAGGGATGAGTTGTATTCCCCTGACTTGTGGAAACGTACACACACAAGCTCCTGCAGAAATCCCAGAGTTCATTTTCATCCCTTGAATAGCTTGTCTCTTAGTATTTATCTCTCTATTTTTTTTCGACGCTTTGAGAGGCATAACGCTCATTGGAAGAAAGAGAGTATGTGGCTCCTTTGACTTGAATGCAACTTCACCATTGAATAAAAATGATGACAGTATTCTTTTTCGTGAGTTTAAAATGCATTGCGATCACTTGCTGTCAAATGCAGATGCAATATAGATTAGTTTATTAAAAACGATATTAAATTTGAACACAAGTCCCTTTGCTAGCTGAATGGCATTTGCATTAATAAACTAACACGCTGTAGACTTCCTTAAAGGGATAGTTCACTTTAAAAATGAAAATTCCGTCATCATTCACTCATCCCCATGCTGCTGCAAACCTGCATGAACCTCCTCCCCCTGATGAACACAAAAGAAGATACCCTGATAAATGATGGTAAACACACAGCAGTAAGTGACCCTAGACTTCCATTGTAGGAAAAAAATATTTTGGAAGTATTGTGATAGATGGTTTCAGCAGTAACAACATAAACAAGCGGGTGTCGCGGTCCGCACGTAACTTACGGTAAACTCCGCTAATAATAAATAACCACATATTACTTTAAACAAAGTTTATTTATATAACAAGCAAAAAAACAACACATAGATTACCTGGGAAACCAAAACATTTGTTATTTTCGACGAGGCATTTGTTCAAGAGTTTAGCAACTAGTCAGACCATTAAAAAAACGAAAGCGGAAGTAAAGTTCGGATCCAGACGTGTATCTCGTGCGTCCGATGAAACCGTCTATAAATGACTATGAAACATTTCATACGCACACAGTTGACGGTACTCATTAAATTCCATTATATTTTCTATATATTCCTACTATGGAAGTCTAGGGTCACTTACTGCTGTGTGTTTACCATCATTTCTCAAAATATCTTCTTTTGTGTTCATCAGAAAAAAGAAATGCATACAGGTTTAGAACAACATGAGGATGAGTAAATGATGACAGAATTTTCATTTTAAAATGAACTATCCCTTTAAAATATTCCTAATTTTTTTCTTCTTTTTAGCCTATGGATGATGTCCCCTTCAAGTCATTTAATTTACATTAATATAGATTCGATTACATAAATACACATTTCATCTTTTCTCACACACACAGCAAGATGTGCAAGATCACTTTTCTATCAAAAAACAGACATTTTTATTATATACATGTAATTCTATATGACAACAGACAGACAGACACACATACGGACAGTTTTGTGAGCAAAAGAGCTTTCCGAGAAACCCATGCTCGATGTGAGATCAGCTGGATAATGAAAAATAAATCCTTCAGATTTCCAGGCTGTATAGGCACCTTTGCTGTTTCACAATCCTTAAAGGGACAGTTCACACAAAAATTAAAACTTTATCATTATTTACTCAACCTCACGGTATTTGAACAACCAAAAATAAATAAATAAAGTGTTATATTTTGTGTTTGCGTGGTTTATGGATAAAAAACACATTATTTTCCACATACCGTCCATTTTTGTACCTCCTGATATTCTGCCTTCCTCAAACGCATTGATTTTGTACAAAACTCATCGATTTGAAAAGCCCCGTGTCCCTGATTGGCCAGCTAATCTGTTGGTTGTGATTGGCTTGAATACCTCTGACGTCAGTCAAAAATGTGACGCTCCTTACCATGTTTGAAAGATTTGGTCACAATGCAATGCTAACAAGGAGTTAACTTACAGGCTTGAGTCAGAAGCGGTAGGAATTATGATAATGTTGGGCTTGTCCACGTCAACAGGCCCAGGAAGTAAACTGTTGCCTACAATCCGTTCATTTTTTGTAGTCCAAGAAAATAAATTTATGTTGGAAACGATAACTCGCTTCATTGTTTACCTTAGGGTTTGTAATACACACTTAAAGACGAAAGAAAATGTAAAATCGTGAATCGGAGTTGCTCTTTAAACATTATTCAAAATCAGAGGAAAGACTTCTGCAAAAAATCTCCATTTGGGTTCTGAAGAACATAGAAAGAAACTGGCGGTTCAAAGAACATAGGGGTGAGTAAATAATAACAACATTTAAATTTTTGGGTAAATTATCCATTTAAAGTGTCACTCTGCTCTTATTTAAAGGGAGAGTTTACAAGACATTAATATCATTACAAACCCATATGCTTTTCCATATGCTGTCGGCTTCCAGTATTTGGAATGACATGATGCTGAGTAAATGATGACAACATTTAAATTTTGGGTTAAACTAATATTTAAAAAATACAATAATATCCCACATAACTGTGCATTATTTATGAATACATTTTAGGGGTACAGTGTAAACAACAGTGATTCACAAAAACATTTTTTTTTTCAAAACTATACTTCTATTAAATTTTAAACATTTTCTTTTCAAAGTTTAGAAAATGTATTTTACTCACATACTCACTTCCCAAAAGTTGGCCGTGCATTACAGAACAACTCTCAAGAAAAGTTCATGAAAGTTTTGGCCAGATACTTTGATGTGTTTTGACATGGACTCCGAGGGCTCCCCTTGTGTTGTGTTTCAATGTAGTTTTCTCTTACCTGACTGCCTTCTTTCTGCCAGAACACGGCAGGTGGGGGATTTCCCTTTGTGCCACAAAGAAAAGTGACAGTACGGCCCTGGGCAGAGATCTGATCCCGAGGACGAACCACTATCTGTGGAGGAACTGAAAAAGAAGAGAGAAACAGCAACTCAGTATCCTAACTCCATTTAAGCCATTTATCTTAAAATTTAAACAGTTTAGCTTTGTCTAAACTTAAACCGCCATCTCCAAAAAAATAGACTGCATACATATTAACACGCCAGTTAAACTGTCATTGTTGATATTGCACACAATGCCATGTTTTAAGCCCACCACGACTGCATGTAAAGTTAAGTCTTGTGTGAGCGCCATACCCACGCAAACACTGTCGTGTGATCTATCAAGATTGTTTAAATTAAGTCGCGGCTCACATACCAACCCTGACTATATACAGTCAAAACTACATAACACTGACACTTAAATCATAAACAGTGTGGGTTTCCTACGAAAACCATGACTAAGACTAATTTACATTCTGTAAGTTATAAATTTGTTTCGACACAAAACGGGTCCACAACCAAAACCCCAAGGTATAATCAAACGTATATCATTTTGAAGGGGAGTAGCACTGGTTGAGTGAACATAAGAGATAAAAAGCTCAATTATTATGGAAGTCTTTTCTCCTCGGTGCCGCAGAGGTACTTTAAAAACACGATAGCGCGTCTGATGCGGGTGATGAAGAGCCCTTATCATGTGTGGGTGTATCAAGAGCAAATATACATTTATACATTAGCATCTGGACTAATGTACAATTTCTGTCCACTAATGAGGGTTCGGCTTTAAAGAAGAACCTCTTAACATCCCAAGTGCATCGTAGGCTGGTCAATGGTTTTGACCGTCGACGCATTTATCTTTTCCTTGATCCGTTCTCCCTCCCTTTCTCTCTTTAAATCTCTTTGATGAGGCTTTCTTCAGCTGCGGACGTTTGGCTCCTGCCCTTGGTGTGAGTAAGATCAATGTTTTTTCTGATGGATGCTAATCTGCTGGTCTAATCTGCCCTAGAGAACCATTATGAGACCTACCACAATTCGATCCTGTGCACCTCCCTGCAGATCTATTCACACCAATCGTACATTTTCAAAGTACAGGGTTCCCAAACCTTAGTAAACTTCAAATTCAAAGACCTTTCAAGGACTTTCCAGGTCCAATACCCTCAATGTGGGGACACATTTCAAGTGAGAGCAAGGTTACCTTTTAAGATACATTGTTACAGTTCCCTTTCGAGGGAACTCGCGCTGCATCACTGCGGTGACACTTTGTGGACACCTCCAGGGGTGAGTGCCTCTGAATGTGTTTATCAAATTCAACCAATGGTGGGACTTAACGACAAAGACAGGGTGACGCAGGAGCCAGGAAGTATATCGCTATCTGAAATATTGCCAGAGACGGCATTACAGGGACGCAGGAAGAATGGCAAGGGAGACGCAGCGTCTCGATCCCTTCTCAGGGAACAACAGTTACATATGTAACCCCGAGACGTTTTCATGTGTCAAACACAACTATGCAAAAAAGCATTTTGGTATGAAATCAACATTCGCATACAGAAGATAAAGCATTTAAAGCGAACAGTTTAGCACGTGTGCTTAAAAAGTCGAGAATTTTTATGATATTATCCTACACTACACAGGGAATAATATGGATTTTTTTCCAGAAAACTTCTTTCACAAAATAGATTCAAGCACTTTCAATGGCATGTATCTATGTATGATTATTTTCAAAAACTTCCCAGGGCCTTGAATTTTTTTTCCCAGACTCACAAACTTTCAAGGATTTCAAGGACCTGTGGGAACCCTGCTATTAATTATACTAGTATATGATGATTTACTCATTTATCATGCAACGGGCTACTTTACACTGCTCAACAAATATAAAAAAAAAATCTCAAATTCCCAATGGTTGTTGGGTTTAGTTGGACCGGTGTGTTGAAACCCTGTTGGAATTGGTTGAAAACCACGTCCCGAATCCTATACTGGAAACAAACCCTATTCCTTCTAATTGCTGATTTTCATCTTAATACACGTCACTTGTTGTGTTGCTCTTTGTGTAAATTGCTCTTTAGCGAAGACAAACGTCCACATTAGTAGTTGCAGTGTGATAGATGATGCTAAATTTCCCAACACCCCCCCACACAATGAGCGTGGAATACAAACTAAACTGATGATGATCCTTCAGATGTTTGAGCTCAGCTGGGGCTGATGGGTATCGATTATTTCCGTGCTATTGCCCTTTATCAGGCGCCTTTGGATGTGCAATGCTGTCACCTTTAACCTTCACCAGCTAATTGATTTCTCATCCTCCTTCCCACTCCCTGGCAATTCTTTTTGTTTCACACACGATTAGAGTGACACGCCGGCTCTGACCACACACATTTGTTGTCAGGAAGCACTTTCTCCTTTAGCTCACCTCAAATTTTTCACTAATTCATCAAGATGAAAGGCCGGTCGCATTTGTAACTACTAATGCGGCCACCAAACAAAAGCACTGTATTTCCTTCAATTTAGCCTCTGTTCACTGCTTTATTACAAAAGTCATTTGACACAAGCAAAAGACACAATTTGAATCAATGCATCTCCCCCTGATCAATTTACCGATCGGCTCCCTGCCTGCCTGCTGGCTTTTTTTGGAGATTTAGTCGTAGTGTGGGATGCATCACAGCTTGGAGGCGACGGCATGCTGAAACAGAACAAGGCCCGATAGGGTGTCTGGCCGCTGGGGTCACAAGGTTGCTGTCCGGAGGTTAAGCAGAAGCCCTACCCTGACCCTAGAGGTCAAATCTGAAACACATCCCTTGTCTATATAATCTGGAAAACTATTCTCCATTCCTCTGACCATCTCTGCCAATAAGCCTGTATTGACCATATCACTTTTAGTTGGGCTAATATAAGGACTGAAATACTCTACATCGCATAACAGTTTATATCCATAAATGTCATTGGACTGTTCTCGGACTGCAGGTTCCTGGGTTAAAGGGATAGTTTACCGAAAAATTTAACTTATGTCATCATTTACTCACAACCTTAAGTTGTACCAAGCAAACCTGTGTTATTTTTTGTTTTGCTGAATACAAATGAAGATATTTTGATGAATGTTTGTAACCAAGCAAATTTGGGGCACCATTGACTTCTATATTAGGAAAAATAATACCATGGAAGCAGTGGCGGCCGGTGACTTCTTTTTTTCGAGGGCGCTTGACGCAAAGTTCGTCACAACATGTATGTAGCCCGTCATGTGTGTGGTTCCTTTTTTCAAAATATGTGTTCTGCGCTTTGGGAGATCCTGTGTGCATCACGTGTCTTGTCAATATAAGTGCCTGCTGCAGACCAGTCTAAAGGGTTAATGGTAAAAAAGATGCTCACGTTTGCCAGATACTCGCATAATTTCATGCGTAATCAAAGTTTAGTGTTAAGGGAGTGTCTTGCATGTATTTTGTGAACGTCAGCATCTCTTCTATTAGAAACGGTTTTGACACGTGTGCAGCAGGCACTTATTTTGACAAAACACGTGATGCACATGGTTTACATGACACAACAAACAAATATTTCGAAAACGCAAGCAACACATATGACACTCCGAACACTTATTTTGAATTTGCGCCTCCTCGGATGAGCAGTCACGAGCCGCCACTGCATGGAAGTGAATGGTGCCCCAGATCTGTTTGGTTTATTTTTCAAAATATCTTCATTTGTGTTCGGCAGAACAAAGAAATTTATACTTAAGTAACTTGCCCCTAGATTTTCCCCCTAGAAAATAGTCCCCTGCTATTGAAAGTAACCAAGGGGACTATTTTCGGCGGTGCATAATATCATTGCGCCTGCTGCAGCCATAGTACAGTAAGGTAGCAAAGTCCTTGATTATTACGCCGGAATGAGAGTATAGTTCCTAGCCATATCGGCCAAGAAAATCACAACTTTTAATTTTCCGTCCGTCTTAGTACACGATGTAACTACAGAAGAGTCAAGTTTTAAATAGAAAAAATATTTAAACTATTTGGTAATTTTTGAGCGCGATGGTAATGGTCTAATCAGATTCAATGGATTATGCTAAGCTATGCTAAAAGTGATACCGCCAGACCCGGAGATCAGCTGAATGGATTCCAAAACGGTAAAAAAATCAAATGTTCAAAATGAGCCTATTTTTAAAAAAAAGTGGAGTGTCCCTTTATGGGTGAGTAAATGATGACAGAAGTAAATCTTTCGGTGAAATATCCCTTTAAGAAAGGAACATCTTTCTTATTTGACCACCATTATTGCCAATAAAGGGTTCTTGAGATGAGCTTCATTGCTTCATTCTTTTCTGCCATTTATTTATTTATTTGCCTTTTTCGGCTAAATAGTGGCTAGTGTTCATTATATGTATTTAAATAAAAAAGCCTGAGATATATCAGTCACAAGTTTCCTAATTGGAACAATTAAGTATAAAAATGTCAACTGTGATTCTTCATCTTCATATGAACTATCAATGTGTGGTGAGAAATCTCTGTCACACATTAACTTCAGAAAATGAGATGCATTGCCACTGAAAGCCGCACATGTCGTCTCAAAGGATTTCACTCTAAAAATATAACTTAACAATGTAGCAGCGAAAACTGAGAGCCACCAAGAGAAAGTGCCCTGGGCTGTACTAAATAATTACCAGTTAAAACAACAAAAGAAACGGCATGGGCTTTAAAAAAAGGAGAGAAATAAAGGCATCGTTTACATGCTAACACCATATGACAAGGAGCGAAGGATTTAAATTACACAACATTTCAAAGGATGTTGCCAGATCTTTGGAATAAGGCCAAGTAAACTAAACTAAAATTCATGTTACACATACACAGTTGAATGTCTAAATATGAAACATAACTGTTCAGCCGTTAAATAAAGATTCATAAACTACTCCGAGTTATAGATAGAACACCATCTGTTGCGATCTCTATATGTCTTTTCTGGACATCTTCTCTCTGTTAAACCACAGATGGTGTGTTTGATGGAATAGCAGTAGACAGAACCGTGAAGGTGCCAGGATGGCTGCCTGGTTAGTGTCAGGTCAAAAATGTCACCCGCATGAATACGCTAACAAATGTGCTAACGTTAGCAATAATTCACAGAACTTTGTTTGCCCCCCAACGTGGCACACCTTCACACTTCCTTAGGGAAAATAAGTGGTTTGCAAACACGTATGCGCAAACTCAAATGCAAACTCACATTTATACAATATCTAATAAAAAAAACTCAGACAGAAATGACAAAGACCCCTGGAGACTGAAATGACAAGCGGTTGTCACGTCAAACGTTGATGTAGACAGCAAGGGTGCACAGTCACACTTCAGTGCTCAGCGTCGCAATTAAAACCCCCTACATGCAATTAATACAGTCTGTAGAGTGTAACCGATTATTCGCTTTAAAGCATTACGGGTTATCTACACCGATGCAGGGCATATGTTTACAATGCCTGACTGAGCAGTATTTTCCGTCCAACAATATATGGCAAATTCATAAAACATATTTATTGCAAAACAGGCCGGTAATCTGCACAAATGATGTTTCCATGGGAGTCTGTGCTGTTTAAAACACTCCTCCCTTGAGGATACAGAATAATATGCATGGGCTAAGATCAGTCATGTCAGTTTTTGGAATGGGACCCAATTTTCTCCCTGTCTCTTTTTTGGACAGCTTATAATGAGCGTGGTTAGGCAGGCGTCCTAGTAAGGCAGGATTAATCTGGTGTGAATCGCTGCTACATGGGCTTAAATCATCCGCATTGTCTCGGCTCTTAGACGTGGTAACAAAGAGGACAGCTGAGGAAGCACACGCTGTGGATTATGTCACGACACTGAGAATGATGAAACAAATCCGTCATCTTTAGCGGAAAGAAGAGGTTTTCTTTTCCTACATCAGTCTTTATGAAGTCTGGCTAACTTTAGCTTTACTTATTAATCCTTCAGGTTTATAGACAATATTGTTTGAATTTTGTCTCAGATATTTAACACTGTATTTTCCCTTCAGTTTATTTTAACAAGTTCAATAAGCAGATATTATTGAAACGTTAACTATTTTGGGACAAATTATGCATTTTTTTAGAAATGTAAAATATTCCAGTAATGCTGTAATTTGATCCCAGCAAAACATATTTGTTGGAAAATATAATAACAGAAGTGAGAAATAAATAAGAAATATACAAACATATAAATATACAAACCGAACAGAATGTATCACTACATTATGTACGCCAGTTAGGGAATTATAGGATGTTATAATGTGTTGCATTTATTCATGGTTTACATCCGACACTAAATATAAAAAATATATAAATAATACTTTTCACTGAGTTAAAGTGTGCTGTCAAGTTGCTATTTTGCTTATATATGAAGAGTTTGGTTCCAAAACGAAATAAATCCATTTTGAATAATTTCGGTAAAAATGTGTTTTCTACACCAAAAAAGTGACAAGATAAAAACCACTATTTTCTGTTACAAACTTTCACATAGCATCTTTAGGTTATAATAACATTAAAAATTCAAATCCATAATTAGATTTTCAAAGATTTATTATAAAAACAAATTATTTTCCCGCAAAATGCAATAAATACGGTTTTTTAAAAATGCTATAGATCTATTGCATCAATATATAAATGTGCATTCATCTTTGCCATGTTATATTCATTTAGTTGAATAGTGATTTACAATAATTAAAAAAATAAATATTATTGTCATTCATCAAAACACTTACTTTGTCATATTAAGAACACTGTCATTGCTGCTGTCATCCTTGGGACGTCGTCGCTGAACTTTTTTGACAATGATCAGCTGTAAAATGTTTTGGTCCTGCTCGATTTTCGTTGACTTCGAGTAAAATAATGTAAATTTTTTCATAAGATCCCCTGGGGTCAGTGTGTTAGCACTGCCGGCATTTTTCCTTCTCCCGGGGGCCTCTCGGATAAATTTTTCGATTATGAGATCTCACGTTTTTCCTCGCGACAGAAAACCACCCTAAGTTTATCAATGCCATCAAAATTACTATTTAGTTTTTGTTTGTTTATTGACCACGAAGTACAAAGTAGATAAGAAAAACTAGGATTTTGTGTGTATTCAAAGTGCCGACATTATTATTTACAATGCGTGGAATGATTTGTTGAGCGGATTAATTGCATTCTACAGAGAAGGAGGACTGATGTTTATCACGTTTTGGAAAAAAGGGAGAAAAGATGACAGAATAACACGGCAGATATCAGATTTTCCGTAAAATGAAGAATCTACTTTTTAATACTGACCTAATACAATGATTTTGGTGGTAACTAATAAAAAAAGGCGTTTATCGCGTTTTGGAACCAAACTCTTGTACTTCTCAATAAGATTAGGAAAGTCATGAAATAACATTATTAAAAGTATATTTTTCAAGATGCTAAATTTCCAACTTTTCAACTACTTACAATAAAAGAGCTCTGTTTGAAAACGCAGTAAGCTAATTTACTAACATACTGACGTCTTAGGCAGTAACCACTGTAACTAATATGAAACCTTATAATTAACTGCTTTAAAAATGCTTACATGTGCTGAAATCTTGGGCTTTTACACCCACCACAAAATTGCATGAAAAGTGTTGGTGTGCATATGTAAATGATATCTGATGGTGCCTAGAATTTACCTTGGAACAAAACTTAAAGTTCTGAATTTTCAGCCCAAGAAAGTCTGGGTAGTTTTCTCAAACTTTCAATTAAATGTTAGTTATTCAAGTCACAAGTAACAAAAGAGAAAATAAGAGCATTTTTATCTCTTTAAAAGAAGCAGAACGTCCTTGTTTCCCTCTGAAAACACGTTCTTACTTTTTGCAGTGTCTGTCTGGTTATGACTGATGTGCTCAGTCAGCATCAGATACAGTCATTTCCATCTCTGTGTTTTTCCTTGACAGAAATAACGCAACTGGAAATTACTTCTCGGTCAGAACTCCACACATACGCACTTCATTATTGTGCCTCCAGTTAAATTCGGTTCTTTAAAGAAAAACAAAGCAAGTGGTATAAAGTTCAAGGTCTTAAAAAAGGCAAAGCCTGTGCGTGTTTGTTTTATGCTATTTGTGAAGACTTTTAAGGGAAAATCGATTGTAGGCTTGGTGACTCTGCTGAGCTTCAAAGCCAAACCCAAGTGGTTTCTACTGATGCCGTACAATACGAAGTAGTTCTAGTTGACTGAGTAGCCCCCTATAAATGAAAAAATGAGATGGGTATATCGGCTGTTTTCCTAGACTGCAATGAGATTAGATGAGATTAAAAGTGTCTTGCTTCTCAGACAATTTTCCTGGGGAAAAACTTAAATCTCAACAATCTCTTAAGCTGCGCTGAGACTTTCTAAGCTTGTAAGGCCTGCATTCAAATGCAAAATAATATCGACAAAAGCTAAAAAATAAACAAAAAATAAGTGTGTATGCTATCTAATATAAACATGTAGGTCCATAATGCACAAAATTAATACAAAATCTATAATGTAGCTTTCTTCCATTATGAAAAACATCAGTTCCCAAAATCTGGTATTACATCCATTGATTCAATATGACAAAAAATCAGCTCTTTGGTCTTAGATATTCACATCCAATGATGCATTGTGGGAATACAATAAGATTTCCAGTCAGGTTTACACTGATAGTAGTCTGGTTTTGGAGCAATCTCACCAATTCTTTCCTCTTCAGCTTCTTTGTAATTCGATTAAGCTTTCCTCATTGTGAACTGAATAAAGAAAGGTCATTCTTGTTCTGCTGTAGAAAATAACCTTTGGTAATTTTAATCAATAAAGGAAATCCACTAGCGTATCCAGTGCAATAAGACTCTGACACTGAAAATGCAGGTATTTGATACTTCAATCTAAAAAGTGAAAGCATGAGTTACCTTTCTGGACATATAAATCAATAAGTGCAACTAAACCAAACGCTGCATAGTAACTTTTGGTATTGAGAATTTTCTTCCTTGTATTCACTTGACTGTCATCCCCCTAAATTTTTTTAACCCCGTCACAAACCAGTAGCAATCCCGGAAACATCTGAAAACTTCACAGCAACATGCATGCATAGAAAATGAAATGGAATGGTACTTACAAGATGGACCCGCTATAATGGAGGTGATGATTGAGAAAGAGAGAAAAAAAATTAAAAAAAAATGAGATGAGTGGATATTGTTTTGCATTTAAAACATTGAAGATGATAGAAAAAGAGTGATTAAAGAAATTTCGGTGTGGGATGGAGCGACAATGAACGGCAGTGACATGAGGTAGAGGACATGAGAAGGAAGATATCAGAGTATGCTTTAGTTGGTGTTAGTAAAGTTAGTAAGTGTGAGTTAGTTCATGCTGCTTTGACATGTTGGAATTACAACAATGGAAGGATGACTACTTTGAGCGGTTTATGTCCCAAGACATATTAGACATATTATTGCAGCATGTGTCTTCAAATGCTCAAGTAGCAAAAGTTGTTAATGACAAACATCACTACTTTATTATATTTACATTACATTAACATTTATGCATTTACATCTACGCTCTGCACTACTGCAATTTATACCACAATGCTTTGTTCTGTTGAATGCATTATTCTTTATTCTGACACTTCGTGTCGAGCCGCTTAACCACCTTGGTTGTGCATTATTTTCAAATAATTTAATGGCCCGTTGTCAATAAAAAAGCACAACTATTCATATCTATCGACATTGGTAGATGTCATTCTACGTAAGCCTTAATAAGTTTGAATATCGGTATCGGCACAGATATTTTATATCGCTGCATGCAAAAATATAGTATAGTATAGTACTGTACTGTAAAGTTCAGTATAGCAATGTAATGTAATGTAATGTAATGTAATGTAATGTAATGTAATGTAATGTAATGTAATGTAATTTAATTAAATTAAATTAAATTAAATTTAATTTAATTTAATTTAATTTAATTTAATTTAATTTAATTTAATTTAATTTAATTTAATTTAATTTAATTTAATTTAATTTAATTTAATTTTACCACAGGGCTGTTGAATGCTTTATTCTGTCAAATGCTTTATTATTTTTTCTGACGCTTTGTGTCGAGCCGCTTTACCACCTTGGTTGTGCATTATTTTTAAATAAAAAATGGCCCGTTGTCAATTATTCCTTACATAACAATTTAAACAATAAGTAAAAAGCACAACTATTCATATCTATCGCACTGCTCATTCTAAGTAAGTCTAAATAAGTTAGAATATCGGTATCGGCACAGATATTTTATATCGTTGCATGCCAAAATATGGTATAGTATAGTATAGTATAGTACAGTACAGTACAGTATAGTACAGCAAATTAAATTAAATTAAATTATTTTTATAAATTTATGCACAAATATTTTAGCCAATAATCAGTATCAGTCAATAGGGCTGGGCAAAAAATAATAATTTTTCGATTAATCGTGTTTTTTCCCCGTGGTTGATTCAAAATCGATTCTCACATGCCACAAATCAATTTTTGTCCAATTTTATTTCCGCAAACATTGAACGTAAGATTAACGTTAATCTAATTACTAGTCTTCTCCACTAGATGTCACCCTTTTTTGCCATGCGCGATGTTACCAAGGAGCGAGAGGCGAGCCTGTCATTCATTCATTCGGTCTATGTTCTAATATATTATAATATGATATTCTACATAATCTATATTCATTGAGCTGAATCAAGAATCGAGTATAAAAACAGAGTCAAGAATTGGAATCGAAAATCGGATCGAGAATCGAATCAATTTGATAGCTTGTAAATCGAAATCGATGAAAATTTGATTTTCAGAATTTCGGCAGATATCAGACTAAATAATCGCGTATCGGTATTGGTGAAAATTTTTTAATATTGGTGCATCTCTAAATATAGTATATTATAGTATAGTATAGCATAACATAATATAATATATTACTCTAGTCTGAAGTATGCGGGACTAAAGTGTTTTTACATCGCTGTGCTAATAATATTTCAGCTTCACTCACACGATAAAACATTTTCCATAAGCTGTCAGGTGAAATCGTTCACAGCAAGCGCTCTGCTATATAAACATCTATTAAATGTGTAGAATATTCTTAATGTGCGCGTGTTCCTGAGCCCACAGTCATGTTTTATAGAGCAAGATGTGCCTTCAACCAGATGGAATTATGTTAATTGTATCTGGCAGCTTTAAATAAATGGCTGTTGCCATAGCACTTGGCTCCTATAATCAGGGAAATGCAAGGCCAGCATGACAGCACACAAAAACTCAAACTAATAGACTTGGTTAAGTGTGTAAAAAAGATGCTAAAGTCGAGTAAATACTGTATAATAGAATTATTATCAAAGCTGTCAGATGTTTAGTGTGTGTGTGCACGTTTTAAAAAGAAGTACTGAGCTATGCAGCATCTGCGTGTCCGTAACTCACCGTGGACTTGAAGCGTTCCGGATGCTTCCGCTTTCCCGACGCTGTTTTCTGATAAACAGGTGTACGTGCCTTCATCTTCAGCCTTCACCTGAGTCAGACGCAGACTGTTTTCGGTACGTATCTCAAACCTGAGATGAAACGCAAAGTTTTTGTGTTTGTAAGTTGGAGCCTATTGTTCTAAGCCAGCTGCTTTAACAAAGTTCAGCTATAGTTTTTTGTGTGGATTCATCATATTTTTAGTGCTTCAGTGTGAGCAACACATTTGAAAAGAGTTGAAGACATTGCATTACATTAAAGGTGCTATATATGATTTTGCTAGCATCAACTAAATGCTATTGATAGTCAATGTCAGCCATCCCAAAGTGAGCAAATTTGTGTCCGACCTTCCCCGAGGCAGTTCTCCTTCTTCTTTCCTCCAGCGTATGGTTGGAGTCGGGTCTCCCTGAACCTCGCACTGGAAATCCACCGTGTCATCAGCAAGGACCACTTGATTTACAGGCCTGCGTACAAACATGGGCCGCTCTGCGGGAGAGAGAGCATCAGAGACACATGAGTGAGAGAGAGTATGAAGAAGAGGGAGCGAGAGAGAGGAACATCAAAAGAAAACCCACCAAACACTACTAGCTCAGCAGGGTCGCTGTCTTTCTCTCCGACCATATTAGTGCCGACACAAACATACATTCCCGCGTCGCTCTTCCGTGTGTTGGAGATCATCAGCTTCCCGCCTCGTATCTGTGAAGCACATGTATGTCTCAGTGGTATGCATTTATAACACAACAGACACTAAAAAAGAAATTCATCCCCATAGGAAGCCAAATATCCTCTGATGTTTTATGAACATGGTTCCTGGGCTTTCGAAGACAAACAGTTCAACAAATAACAACAAATACAAGCCTGGCTGTTTATGAAGCACTTGACACAGAGATGACGGCCATTCTGATATATTTACAATGTGCTGTTATAGCCAATTCAGTCGAGTGGCTGATAAGAGAGTCATACAGGTAGGAGGGTAATGCATAAAACAAAGAGACGTTGTTTTTAAAAGTGTTTGAAGTGTCCATATTTATGCGAGTTCATGGAGGACCTGTTTTATTTTGCAATTTTATATACAGGGTTTCCACACCTTAGTTAACTTCTTTCCAGGTCCAATACCTTCAAATTCAAGTTTGACTAAATTTGGGGACACATTTCAAGTGAGAGCAAGGTTACATTGTGTTACCTTTTAAGATACATTGTTACCATTCTCTATCAAGGGAACTCGCGCTGCGACACGGCGGTGAAACTTTGGGGATGCCTCCAGGGGTAAGTGTGTCTGAATGTGTCAAATTCAACCAATGGTGAGGCTTAACGACAAAGACAGGGTGATGCGGGAGCCAGGAAGTATATCGCTATATGAAATATTGTCAAAGACGGCATTACAGGGACGCAGGAAGTATGGCAAGGGAGACGCAGCGTCTA
Source organism: Misgurnus anguillicaudatus (assembly GCF_027580225.2). NCBI lineage: Eukaryota > Metazoa > Chordata > Actinopteri > Cypriniformes > Cobitidae > Misgurnus > Misgurnus anguillicaudatus. The sequence goes on from NC_073348.2 coordinate 30,775,283, forward strand.
TCAAATCCAAAAAACTATCCAAACAGTCAACTATCCAAAAAAGCATTTTGGTATGAATCAACATTTGCATACAGAAGATACAAGCATTTAAAATGAACAGTTTAGCATGTGTGGTTAAAAAGACGTGAATTTTTATTATATTATCCTACACTACACAGGAAATAATGTGGATTTTTTTTCCAGAAACCTTCTTACATAAAATAGATTCAAGCAAGTTCAATAACCTGTATCTATGCATGTATATTTTCAAAAACTTCCCAGGGCATATAATTTTTCCCAGATTCACAAACTTTCAAGGATTTCTAGGACCCGTGGGAACCCTGTATATAAAAACAATGTACGCCAATCCGCTTGATCATATCTATTGGAATATCTGGTCCAATCTTTCGAGCATTTCAAATTTCTACAGCCATTTATGAGCACTGTTTATTCATATCATGCATTTAAGCTAAGCTTTTATAAACTCATATGGTACACTTCATTCCCAAGGCACACAGCATCCCGGACACCAATATTTTAATGATTTTTAAAAGATTTTCAGTAGGGAGATACTAGGATGGTGATTTTCCAGTATTTTATTAAGAGCACTTACACACAGAGGTAAATAAAGCATTACACATTGGGAAAGAGATGATTTGAATTGAATCTGGATTGATTCTGAAATAAGAAAAAAAACACAAAGAACAGGAACGAGAAATGTTGTGGGTCAATATAGTGCAGGTGGGGAAAAAAAACTCACTGTTATCCTCTCATCCTTATCATTCACTTTCACGTTGTTCCTCTTCCAGGAGATGGTTGGTTCTGGGTGGCCTCGTGGAGGGATGCACTCCATCACTGCCGGTTCTCCTGCCGCAACCACCACATCACTGGGGGTCTGACGGAAATCATCCCGGAGAACTGAGGAAATAAGAGTGCAGAAGAGCAAATAATAAGATAATCTGGTGTATATTAACCAGTGAAAATGCATTTTAGAATATTATTTATTGCCTTTTGTTAAGATTTTTCTGGTTTAATTTGTTTGCATTGTTCTCCAACCTCTCCCCTGGTCCTAATTTGCTCACCGTCCATGTCGGCTTTATAAATAATGCAACGTTTCTTCTAATGCACGACAATGAATAATTAAACCAGTCAGACGCTGACAAAAATCCCACAATTTCTTAAACAGCCTACTGTTATTCATACATACACAAACTGCCTAAACACAGAAGGATAACCCAAGACAAATCACGTGATAGACACGAGAGCACACAAATACACACACAGCAACGCAAGCAATAACCACCTGTGCAAATATCCTTCAATTGACCTTCCTGCTCCACTGGGGCTGATGAAATCAGCTGACCTCTCAATCTGGATTTCCATTTTATTGCCCCTTATCAGATTCCTTAGTGCCGCGAATACTTTAATCCGACCAGCGCCTCTATCAACCCCACAGTTCTCCACTAAATCGTTCTGCAGCAATTGGTGTTTGCGCCCCAGAGCAAAAGGGTTGCGTTTAGATGGGATGTATGAAGGGGACGGCTTCGATATTGCACTGGATCTATGCCAAACGTGAACCCAACCGATTTCAAAATCGCAATACCATACCCAGAGCTCAGACGCCAATTTAATCCACTGAAATGGGAGCCCTGTTTTGGAGAGCCAATTCTCCTCATAGCCAGAGGTAACAGACTGAAGGTAAACACTGAAGAAGGCACCAGACATTAAATATTGCCTGAAGAAAGCCCGCTTGGCTTTTTGTTACCTTGATAAATCAGTAATTGTGCAGATTCGACATAGCAAACTGTGCTGGGATCTTTATTCATTTCCATCAGCAATATCTGGAGTGCAGCAGGGCATTCAGGGTCCGGGTCAGTAGGTCTTATTTTTTATAAATGTAAATATGCCAAATGTAAATGTAGTTCCCTCATCTGAATCGCCTTGACAATGTTTCTTTGTCATTTGCTCTTTATTTCCAATCTCTTATCGTTCTTTTCACCCAAACCTTTAAATTCTGAGCCAACAGAAGTGACAGCGACGTGATAACAGTCTGCAGGCAATAATTTTTTTCTCTTTATCTCTCTGCCTTTCTCTCTCTCTCACTTTGCCCACCTTATCAAACTCACAAACTTTGAGAGTTTAGTGAACTTTTGTTTAAACTTTAACAGGAATGGAAATCAGACCAGAAGTTGAGCTATAATTTGCATATCAATGATTTATTAATTAGACTGAAATGATGGAGTAAAATGCTAAATAATGAATCACAGGGTTCCCACACCTTAGTTAACTTTAAATTCAAGGACCTTTCAAGGACTTTTCATGTCCAATATCCTCAAATTCAAGGATGGGGACACATTTCAAGTGAGAGCAAGGTTACATTGTGTTACCTTTTAAGATATATTGTTACAGTTCCCTTTCAAGGGAACTCGCGCTGTGTCACTGCAGTGAATATTTGGGGATGCCTCCAAATGCGTCTGAATGTCTATATCAAATTCAACCAATGGTAAGGCTTAACGACAAAGACAGGATGATGGGGAGCCAGGAAGTATATCCCTATCTGAAATATTGCCAAAGATGGCGTTACAGGGACGAAGAAAGTATGGCAAGGGAGACGCAGCGTCTCGTTCCCTTCTCAGGGAACAACAGTTACATACATAACCCGAGACGTTTTCATGTGTCAAACACAACTATGCAAAAAAGCATTTTGGTATTAATCAACACTCGCATACAGAAGATATAAGCATTTAAAACTAACAGTTTAGCATGTGTGGTTAAAAAGTCTAGATTTTTGGTTATCCTACACTACAAAGGGAATAATATGGATTTTTTCCAGAAAACTTCTTGCATAAAATAGATTCAAGCACTTTCAATGACCTGTATCTATGTATGTATATTTTCAAAAACTTCCCAGGGCCTTGAATTCTCCCCAGATTCACAAACCTTCAAGGATTTCAAGGACCTGTGGGAACCCTGGAATCAGTTTGATAATATCTCCAAACTTGACTGGTTTCTGCAATTTGGACAGCACTGGTACATTTAGACCCTTGAAACCTAATCAAATTGAGAATAAGCACCTACTTATTCACAATCCATTTGTATATACAAAAATAATCACTTTGCAATCAAATTATGTCAATATAACACAAATGATTAAAAATGTGTTTCATTACTAAAGTGTCATTTACCATCACGCTGTTCTTTTATTGTAGTAAAAATGCTTACAACAACAAATTAAAAGAACACTTCAATAGTCCCACGTCCTTCAGACGATCACCTGCACACATTAGCATTCCCAATAAAAGATGCATGAGTTTTATAAATACTACCCTGAACACAAAGACATCAGTCACATCTGCAAAAATCCGTCATTGTCACGCAGATAACGGAGCGATGGCGGTGGAGTCAAGGTTTGTGGCTCGCAAACACAGCATGTCCTTCAGTGTGCTAGCGTGCACCTCAATAAGAGTTTGATGGTATCTCAAGGTCCCTAGTACCTCCCGACGAAAAGCCAGCGAGCAGAGGGAGTGTTTTTGTGGCCTCAAGATCAGAGTCACAAATCTTTAGAGGTGCTATGGGTCAATATAATGGGAGATTTATTATAATAGCCAAAACAGACCGAAAGCCGCCGGACACCAGATGGAATAAAATTAGTTCGAAAACTAATTATTGATGCGAATTAATCGGCGAGTAGATTGTTTACGTGGGTGTATGTTAATCAAGTTCACTTTAGCATGATAATGTAAGCCATTACGTCTAAATTACTGCGTTAATGTAGCCGCGATGTGATCACGCTAGGGGCGGGAGACTTCACTTTGATGGATGAAGCTCTCTGAGTGTGCGAGTGAGTGAATATATGTGTTGTTGATGAATCCCAAGCAGGACAAGGGAACGGGCCGATATTAGTGTTAGCTATTGGGCCGCCCCTTTATTCGCCTCTAATGGATGTCTGTCAGCTGCTGCTGTTTTCATTTCCGTCTCTTCAAATGTTTGCGATGTTGTGGCGTCGGCTTGAATATACATTACACTTCACTGGGATGTCGTGGTGAATGATGGCTCTATCCAGGCTTGACAAACATGCCTATAATTGCGATGTCAACCGATTTAAAATCACTATGATATGTTTGCGCTTATGTATGCGAGGAACGCTGTAAGTGCATTCAATCATAATATTTGTAAGAAAAATTGTTTATTCCGAATGTTATAAACACTTAACCCTGTTTTATTAAATTGCAAGCCCTAGCCTTTGGTTAAACCACTTTAAAGAACAGGCCCTTGTGGCATATGGCTTTAATAAATGGCATAACAACAACAACACTTTCAAAACAAGTCTTATAAGCAGCTTGACAAGGTTTTAGTCAGCAGGGCTCTTGGCGTCAGTAGAATCTATTAGGGCCAGCTTGAAACTCTGACCCTACCTGCAGCTTTAATTAACCCGGTGAACCACTACTAAAACACTCTTTATAAGAGCATTTAACTAATTCATTTTCACACATACTCGCTTACAAATTGAAATAAAGAGGACTGCGAGAGTGCTGTTGGCTTGCAGAAATGTAATGTTGCACTGTCAAGAAAATAAACTTTATACAGTTCCCCTAAGACTGGGTCAGCGGTTCTCCTCCAATCTAAAAATTACATAATTACATTTTTTTATTATTACAGTAGGTTTAAATTCCTGTACATAACTTTTACAATGTTTGTGAAACAAATAATGATACTTCTAATCCTGCTTGTTAGAAATACCATAGACTTCACACTATGGATGATTAAGAATAAACATATCGATAACGTTAAGTATATTAGCGTCCACACTATCAAACGTTAACATTACGTTTACGCTAGGGCTGAACGATACATCGAATTTTCATCGTCATCGCGATATGAACTCATGGGATGAGCACATCGCAACAGACAGATTTGACGCGATGAATGAAGGGAAAACGGTAAGCGCATGTAATAAACGTTTGACCTATCACGTTTAGTCCTGAAGACATGGTTTGCGCGTTCATGCTATTAAGCCAATCAGGTGAACCCCTAAGTCAGCTACAGTACGCTCAGATTGATTTGTGAGGTGTCAGTTGCAATGCTGTGCCTGTTAGCAAAAACAATGGCGGAGGAAGGAGAGAACAGTGAGGAAAATGTGTTGTCAGACGAAGACCTTGTGGTGAAAAGGAACAGCACTTCAGCTATATCATGGAATTATTTTGGATTTAGGAGAGATGACGCTGCAAAAACATGTACAGTACTGTGGAAGCGGTGATTCACATATTGCGTCTATTGCGCGTTCAAGTTCATTATTTCAAATGTAGGCGCGCAGTATGTGCGCTCTGGAAGCGCCGCGGTCGCGACTCGCATGCGATGCGAGTCATGCGACACGCTCGTTTTTCCAGGCTTTTCAAAAACATTTTAACTTTTCAGAATGACACAAGCGCAGCGTGCAGGTCATGTGACAATAACCTACGTGTCTAGCGTTTTCCACGCGTTTTTAGGCACGACATGTGTATGGCCCCTAAAACATGAAAAAATGTCAAATATTTATCGCAACTCACATTGTCATCGCAACATTAAACAATGTCACCACACATCGCAACTTTTCCTCACATCGTGCAACCCTAGTTTACGCTAAGCTCCATTTGTTAGCTGCAGTTTAACGTTTTGCTGTTCATAAGCAAAAATAAATAAAAGTGAGACAAACAATATTGTTCTTCTATTTTGTTATTGTTATATTTGCAATGTAGCCATCACTGTTCTCTTTAATTTAAAATGATTTTATTTTTATAACGATTTTATACTTTTTTTCCATAGTAATCGTCATCTGCTTGTTAAGTCTGACATCACACGCTACAACTTCTGGGTCAAAATGCTCCATCAGATGCCCTAAGCAAAAATCAAACTATACTAATATACACTCACAGTGCAATGTAAATAGAAAAATCGCAATCCTAACCTTTATCTCCATACTAAAACTCCACATGGCCAGAAAGTAATTTATCTTTTACGAATTGTTGAAGTACTGTTGTCTTGGACGTTGTGAGCTTGGAGAATATACTGTACACCGCAAGTTTATAAAAATATAGCTTAACTCTTTCCCTGCCATTGACGAGTTATCTCGTCAATTAAGTGAAAACATTTCCCTGCCAATGACGCTTTGCTAATGAGTTTTTATGGTAATCTGTAATGCCGCAATTATCCACTATATGGCGTTCTTACCCAATTTATTAAAAAATTGAAGTAAAAACACATTTAATTAATTTTAAACTCCATGTATGTTTTGATAATCATTCTTAATCTGATCTCTAACAAAATTCCTTTACAAAAATACAATTATTTTAGCCTTTTTGCTAAAAAGTTTAAAAGTTTTTTTTCCCCATTTTGTTTGTCTGTTTGAAGGCAGAGGGTCTGTTCTTACATTTTATATTTTTTTTATGTTTATATATTTATAGAAGAAAATTTTCCTTGAAGGCATTTTGTAAAACTTTGTGAAAATCACAAAAAATGCTAGTGGGCAACTTAAAAAAAAAGGCTGGCGTAGAATGAGTTAAATGTGTAATATGAATTAATAGCACTCGTAAACGGCCATTGAGATTGAAGTTTCATATGAAGGATGCTTGGACGCGGAAATGGTATTCAACAATTAGTTTACTCCAAAAAAAAAAAAGGATGACCCATACATGAGGTAACCAACCCTGGCAACAACCTAGCAACGACACAGCAACATGAAAAAAGCACTCCTTGGCAAATGCACAGAAACGCCATGGCAACCAGACAAGCATCAATTCTTCCGAAAATCTCATTCTAATCTGCTTTCTTCCACATCATTAACTTGCAGACAAGGTACAAATGACTCAAACAGGTGTGAAAGGGTATAATTTCAAGCTAGTTCTCATCCAGTTTATTTTCCTCCAGCTCTGTCCAAGAGTCTGATTAGACTCTGCCAATTACCCGTAAACCCTGGGGATGAGGGATTAAGACTATGACCTTCGACCCCCTAGCGTCGGCCTGGGGGAAACCCCCTCATGCTCTCATCCTTCCCATCTTTCTATCTCCCTCTGAAAACAAAGTCGGTGTAATCCTACCCGTGAGCACTGCAGTCCACTTCAATTACCTCTTTCTCCTGCCACTAGAGCCGCATTCTGTGGGGCACGGCTAATGAATCCCCCGACTCGCAACCTTTCCCCTTTCTAAAATCAATTCCTCGTCCCCAGTCCTTCATTAATTTTAAAGTTGGATCTTTGACAATGTAAGCAATCCCTTAAAAATGCTCGGATGGCTCTGCTGGGGGCTTTTCCTTACACCTAAAGCAGATGTCTATAAAGTAATGAGTCTGTTTTTTTGAGCCACTGAGAGACAGGCGAAAAGCTTTACAAAATCAATTCAGAGATGTTTAGTAGTGGATACGGGACTTTTGGAGGTCTGTTTGAGGTCTTTTTCAACATAAAGGCAGGGTGCATTGCCAAGACGTGCATGACAAGTTAGCTGTGCAGGTTAATCCACAGGTGAGATGCCCACAGGTTTTCTAGCAAGACAGTTCATTTAGGTATCAACTTTGACTTAGATGCAGAAATAGATGCATATTAGATCATTTTTAGCATGCAGTGTGAGCAAAGCTGTCAAATTAACATCTCATTATTATTTCATATTTGGTATCTTCATCTTTGTTATCTTAACAAATCTGAACACAGATGTGCCATGCTAATGAAACACTATAAAATCTGAGAAACATGAGACTTCATTTAATCTGATAGATGTAGAAACAGATATATTAAAGAGATCTCATTTGTGAGTTTCTCCTTCCAATGGGCTAACCTGTACAAAACCTGTAACACCTTTCAAAGCTTCTAAACAGCAGCAAAAATGCATCAACTAAGCATTCAGTGACGTTAAATGAGAAAGTTTATTCTGATCGTCAAGCATGATTGAGCATTCAAGAGGACGTTATTTTGTTCCCTGAAAGCTTGGATGTTTTATGAACACTCGTGAATAAAATCTTTATTTAAATGTATGAAAGAGAATGACAAACAGCTCTCTCTCTGTGATGAAAGGTTTACGATCCTGCGGCCGATTTCAGTATCCGAATTGGTCGTCTGTCAATCTGTCCTCTATGCAAGAAATGACCCGTCACACGTACAGAGACGTGCACACACACGCTTGAGGACAGCTTCATGAGAGCAGACACTAGCTTATCTTTGTACATGATCGCCGCGAGGCATTAATCTTATTACATTCGGGTCGGGAAATCACCAAGCGTGTCAATTTTGGTTTAACAAGCTGTAATCCTCAACACGATATTAAAATGTGCAACACTCCCTCCGATCCAAATTTGGTTCAGGGATGCACTAACGTATTATCTAATTGAAATCTAATATGCCAAATAAAGCATGTTTCATGACTTTTACTTATAAAATGCATAGCTTGAGTGCATGCTTTATATGATGTTTTATACATTTTCAAATGAATATCATACGTTCCTTAAAAATTCAAGCAATAGGCAAGCAATCATAATCAGGTGAACAGGTGGCAGGTAACCGGAAGGCTATCGATTCCTCAGATTGATGATGTATAATGCTAATCATTATCTGCGTGCGTGAACATATGGAGAGCTTTAGGCCTGTCCGCTGGCTTCTCAACCCTCTCATCTTCTTTAAATGACCGCGTTTGTCCCCCAGCCCTATGGACGTCCACTTATCCACAAAGGACCACCCCTGACCATCTAAACTGAGGCAGACCTGAGGCAGAGAAAGGGAAAAGCATTCCACTCAGACAAGACACCCATCAGCACTAAAAAACGTCTCAAGGGACCTTAGAACAACCCATCTGTTGTGGGTTTTGAAAACAGGGAGAAAAAATAAGGAAGTAAAAAACATTTAAGTTAAAACCCATGTAGAGATATTATAGTTTACATTGAATTTATGCATTTCATACGAAGCGAATTCTAGCTATACATTTATTTCCTGGAACCAAACCCATGACCTTTGTGTTGTTGGTAACACTCAACCAAATGAAAAGACCAAAAATAGTAAGATAGTTAAGAGGTTGTTGTGCTGTCATTGTGTGAGTGATTTCCTCTCTCCAATAATCTGTTGTCACCACTAAGAGTTCCCTTGTGGAGTCAACACAATTATAGCGGATTTGTAAGAGTGCTTCTCTTGAAAGCACCTGTCCCAGGCCCACATGAAAGGGCCATCTCATATCTCCTTCAATATCTCTGGATAGATGGGTCCACACCTTTGCCCTGCGGTCATTTAGGGTAGAAAACAATATGTCATTCTGGCCCGCAACTGTAAGGAACTTATAAAACAAAAGCGGAAGAAAAACCCCAAAGAACTCGTGACATTTTGAGGAATTTAAAGCCTAATCTTCTTGACCATCAATGGCACTTCAGAGGATAAGAGGATATAGATAAAGTTTCATATCTTCTGGCTATGAGATGCCAGAGCAGCTTGGATGAGGTTGAATTTCAGAGGCCTTCATATCACCATAACCGTCTCCCGCTTGCACGCTCAGCATCAACTCGGCCCGGTGCCGAACACATCTGTTGCAGCCGATGGATCCGCGGATTGGGCTGACTCCTAACAGAAGTCAGAGGGATGTTAGCGGGGTGGAGAGGTAACAGAGGAGTTGGGGGGGGTCGATCTGATGCTTAAGGCACGTGCAGCTTGGACATCTGTCCTTCTCCTCTACCCCCACCAGCAAACATCTCCTCCACCGCACATGCACATCCCAATCCCGATAGGATCAAAGACGCCTCTCTAGACATAATGAACCCAGCGCAGGCTTAGGCCAAAGGCCCAGACTGATATTGCCTTGGGGACAGTGGGAAATCAACAGTGCTGCTTTTACCCCTAGACTCGTTTTTTACGTTTTCTCTGGGCCTTTGTTTGCGGGGGCATTAGCATGTGCGTGTTTGTCTTCATCTGGACGTTCATTTAGACGCTGTCTCTCCTGCTTAGCCGTCACCTGAGTCCCGTTGGAGCAGAACAGCTGGGATCCTGCTTTGTTTGCCTTCTCTCACAGCTGATTTATGAAAAGCATCTGGGTGAGTTGATGTGGCGGACGCACATGAAAATAATTTACACCATATGTGAGAAACGCTCAGGCGAGTTCATGCTAGCATTCAGCTACTGTAAAAAGTGTATTAAACAAACCAAGAGACACGCTGTACAGACTACCATTTACAGACATCCCAAACAGATGTACTGCATAACAAAACATATTGAAGTAACGTGAAAGAAATTTAATATTAACAAGATCGGGGGAGATCGCAACGGTCAATCTAGTCCCGCCTTACAGTAAAAAGAGCCAATTGTCAACCATTAAAGAATTACATCCTCTGGGGGAGGGACTTTGCGCAGTATTTCACATATGTAGGCGTTGCAAACATGGCGGCGCAATGACGCAACTTCCTTAAAAAGACTTTGTTTACATTAACAATGCTTTTTTAAACTGTAATTACAAAAACAAGCAAGCAAGAATGGACGCAAAATAAATATAAATAAATAAACAGTATTTGTACTGCTGCAGTGTTTGGGTTGGATGTTCTGGGACACAGCTTTACAGCGCCCATAAACACCTGACTGCAGTGGCACGGCGCGTTGTGCGAAATAACTGTGATATTTCATATTTTTACGACTCAAAACCCCATCGCCGCTTTCCTGCCTGATGAAACGATATGCATCTGATACGAAAGAAGCAAAGATGGACGAGATGCTGCCAAGGAGCATCATTTCAAGGCCCTTAACTGCTCATAAACATGCTCATCTGGTCTTCCCCGAAACCTTTCAGCCCTCTCTGTGTCAGGCCGACAAATTGAAGTTATAAATGGGTATTCTTTATGTGCAAGGCTGCATGTGCGACACAGGAGCTGGGTATCATTATCCAGAGCAGGAGGCGGAAAAGGAGGGGGAGGCAGAACAACGGTGGGATCCAGAGGCACAGAGCCAAAGAACCTCCACCCCGTTCACTGTTAATCATTGTACCACCAGTGCCTGCCTGGGGTGGCCCATGCTATCTACAACAGGGTACGCCAGCCTCATTTAAATGACAGAGAGGTTTGATGCAGAGGAAAGGGCTAACGGTGAAACGTGCAGCATCATCAAAACAAGTGATTTGAAATACATCTTAGATAGAGATTCTGTAATTGGTTTGAGAATATTAAAATGGTTTATATGTTTCATTTCACACGAATTTTAATCTTAGATTGATGGCATCTTTATCTGTGTTTGAAAACTGTTCAGCCTCCGCAGGAAGCTTTTTTTCAATCTCTTCGTTCTGGTGCTTGATGGGAGGTTAATCTTCACACCCTTTCAGGACTGTGACGGCCTGCCACTCATGACATAACACATAGACACAAACTCTTTTTCCTGACAAATCCCTACACTCATCACTGGCACTTCAGGTAAATCCCAACATTCCAAACAATTCAACATGTTTTGAAAATCTGCCACAGTCTTTTTTTAAAGATTCAATTCGCCTGACTATCACTATCACAATGCATTGTGGGTACGTTTCTGTCATGCATTGAAGAGAATTCTATTAGCAGTGCAAAAGCCATTGGTTCAATCCTAGGGATATACATACTATATATGGCTTGTAATGTACTTTAAGTTGCTTTGGATAAAAAAAATGTCTGCCAAATGCATAAATGTACAATCTAAATATTTATTGAGGGACACTCCACATTTTTTGAAAATATGGTAATTTTCCAGCTCCCCTAGAGTTAAACATTTGTTTTTTACCGTTTTGGAATCCATTCAGCTGATCTCCGGGTCTGGTGGTACCATTCTTAGCATAGCTTAGCATACTTCATTGAATCTGATTAGACCATTAGCAATTTTCAATATTTTTCCTATTTAAAACTTCACTCTTTTGTAATTACACATTGTGTACTAAGACTGACGGAAAATTAAAAGTTGCGTTTTTCTACGCAGATATGGCTAGGAATTATACTCTCATTCTGGTGTAATAATCAAGGACTATGCTACTGTAACATGGATGCAGGAGTCGCAATGATATTACGCACTGCCCGAAAATAGTTCACTTGGTTACTTTCAATAGCAGGGGACTATTTTCAAGCGCTGCGTAATATCATTGCGCCTGCTGCAGCCATGTTACAGCAGCAAAGTCCTTAAATATAACTCTTTGGTTATTTTTTAGCGAGATGCTAATGGTCTAATCAGATTCAATGGATTATGCTAAGCTATGCTAAGAGTGAACGGTCTAAAACGGTAATAATCGAATGTTTAACTCTAGGGGAGCTGGAAAATGAGCATATTTCAAAAAAGTGTAGTGTCCCTTTAATGAACTTGTACTCAAAGACTAAGCTCAAAAAGAATACATATGCAACTTCAACTAACACACCTAATATTTTTATAAAAATAACTATCCAAACTAAATCAAACAAGTTCTCATCTTTGATGCCTAATATAAGCTGAACAACCCAACCATCTACATAACCTTCTCTTATGTTCCCATTTCATTGTATGAGCCATACAAAAAGCTATTAAACTGCTTCAATCGAGTGTTTTGGAAAGAAACAGGGCTGCTATGTGGGTGGCTGACTGATATATTCACCCGACTGTAAACACATTATTATTCAGTGCTTGGAAGCGGTGCGTGTAAACCGTTACCGGCCCCGCTCTCTTGGACAGACCGCTGGCCCATAAACGCCTGAGTGGAGAACAAAAGTAGAGGAGATAAGGGGATGAAGGAGGGGAGAAACAAGAGAGGCCTCTGTATTGACGGCACATCCAGGAGGAGACCCCCGGGCCCCCCCAGAGCTGGTCTTTTTGTATGCAGATACAGACAATAAGTCTATTAGTGATGTGGTCTGAGCTGGCGCGTGTGGCCGGCCACGGTGGAGGCTAATAGAGACATGGTCTTTGGAAAGAAAGAGGATTACTTTAATCTAGTGATGGGCTACACTTCTTTCAGTTAATGAGAGGAAAGAATTGGACCATATTTCTTGCACTTTTGACTATTCACTCTAGTTGTCAGCCCAATGGTTTACTACAACAAATTATACCCCAAATACAGCCTGAATAATGTAATACAAACATAGAAATGGCTTTTGATGGAGAGCAAATTTACGCGGAGCTAAAGTGGTCTACATTACCTAGTGTAATTCTCAATACTGAATATCCAAATTCAACATCCATAATGGATTTGTGTACTTTTTGATTACACAAAAGACCACACACTTCTTAATTTTTGTTAAAGGAATACAAAAAAATTAAGTATGATTACCGGCACTGCTGTCAGCTTTGGAAAAACAAGCATTTTATTCCGTAAACACATGCAATTCATTTCAGTGGTTTGTCTGAGGTTGAAAAAGTGCTGCAAAATAAAAGTATTGATTTTTGGAGAGGTGCTGTCTGCAACACGAGTGTGTATAAAACAAAAGACTAATTAATGTACTACCACGGAAAAAGACAAATGCTGATTGCCGGCACACTTCACAAAGAGTTCAACAGTGTTGAACCTGCAGAAGTGGTAAAAAGCTTTCACGCCATCACAGAAAAACAGCGAAACGTTAGAGCTTGTAAATGGAGTTCAACAATCATGTGAACAATGTCTAAAGTAATCAGTGTGCCACTAGACAAAGATGTTTCATATTTAATGGATTCTCAATAGGCCGCATGAAGAGAGCCCAAGCATATGAGATAGCTGCCATGCACTTTTACATTAGCGCACGTGTTCATAGCTCAAATCTCGCCAAGCAGTCGGATCTTGTGAGCGCTCAGCGGGATGAGTCAGAAAATATCAGGGAGACAGGACTCAGGATAAGACTTGACGTTGAATTTTTTCTCACAGGGTTTGGGAAGGGATTCTCGTTCATTTCAAATCCTCTGATCCTTCAAGGTGAATCTGATATTTCAAGGTGGATCCGTAAACCTGACTGTGATGGGAAAGAGCGCTGAATGCTTTCACAACAGACGTCCCAAACATGCATGGACTGAAACTAAGATGAAAGCCATCTCCGAGGTTGGCTAGGGAATGTGATTGGTTGATGTTGTTTGATGGAATTGAAATCTCATCTTATTCTACAAAATTGGTACCGGAAAGTACAAGAAATATGATGCACCAAACCAGCCTGATTTGTGTCAGAATAAGAAGCTGAGAACGAAAAGCTGCTGGTTTATGTCCAAATGAAAAAACACTCTAAAATACCACATGAGGATTTAAATTAAAGGCCAAGAAAAATGTAAAAGCTTAAGCTGTATTGCTTGTGGCGTGCGTGTGGGTCTCCGCTCTCCTACGTTCTAAACACAGACCAATATCTTGGCCCATCGCCCCCTCCCATTTCCCCGATGCCAGCTGGCAATGCCAAGGAGAGCGAAGCAATCAATCATCATATCCCAGCACTGGTGCCTGCACAAACTCTTTGAGTTCTGAAGCGTGCAGGGATCGTGAAGCCACATATGCCACAGAAGGAAAACAATTTCACATACACGGCAAGCTTTCGCCATCAATCACAGCCCTTAAACGGGTTTACTGACTTTAGGTTAATGCTAAATGTTATTTTTTACACCACAATAACAAAACCTGAGGCGTTCGCTTTCATTTCGGAGTATTTGAAAAACAAGGCTAAAGTTCAGCTTTGACAATCTGCATATTCAAAAATACATCTTCATTCTGAACCCTTAAATCATTTCCTGATTTAATATGCCAGTACAATAGACAATTAAAATTTTACAATCTTGGTTAATAAAAAGCATGGATGTAATTAAACCCACTTGACTAGGGTCAAACTCTCTTAAAAGTAAAAAAAAACGATGATTACAAATAGCATGTTATAAATAAAGTATAATGATGCTTGTCTGTCCATAACTCGCATCTAAAATAATAAGATGCTGTGGTTGCCTGGGCATTGCTATGTGGTTGCTAAGCAGTTGCTAGGTGGCTTGCTGGTCCACATCAAAAAAGCCAACCTAATGTTTCCTTAAAATTCTCATCCGCTCTGGACTCCACATTTTATTTATACAATATTATACAACATATTTGTGCAATATTTTAGCATGGGCATAGTGTAAAACAACTGCATTTAATTTGGGCTATGACTACACAAACATTTCAGTATTTCAATAAACTCTCTTGTCTATCGCTAAATTCTGTTTCAGTTAAAGGATTAGTCAATTTTCTTTAAAAAAATCCAGATAATTTACCCACCACCATGTCATTCAAAATGTTGATGTCTGTCTTTGTTCAGTCGATAAGAAATTATGTTTTTTGAGGAAAAAATTCCAGGATTTTCTCATTTTAATGGACTTTAATGGACCCCAACAAGTAACAGTTTTAATTCAGTTTAAAATTGCAGTTTCAAAGGAGTCTAAATGATCCCAAACGAGGCATAAAGGTCTTATCTAGCGAAACGATTGTCATTTTTGACAAGAAAACTTTGCGTATATCAATATGCAATACGTTATCACGTCAAGAGGTCACGAAGGACGTATGCGAAACTATGCCCCAGTGTTTACAAGTGTGGAGAAAGAGGAACGTTCCGACGTTGTTGTATGTCGAATGATACTAATTAATGTCGTTGTGTCAGTTTATTGTTTTAAATTGTCCGCAAATGTGCGTTTCATTATATGTAACACGTGACCTTTCGACGTCATTACGCAATTACGTGAGGTCGCGCTGGCTCGTCACAGGACCGGAGATAGATGAGAAGTTGTGGTTTAAAAGTGCATTGTTTCACAAGATAAGACCCTTATGCCTCGTTTGGGATCGTTTAGAGTCCTTTGAAACTTCGTTGAAACTGCAATTTTAAACTGCATTAAAACTGTTACGTGTTGGTGTCCATTAAAGTCCATTAAAATAAGAAAAATCCTGAAATGTTTTCCTCAAAAAACATAATTTCCTTTTGACTGAACAAAGAAAAACATCAACATTTTGGATGACATGGTGGTGAGTAAATTATCTCAATTTTTTTTTAAGAAAGTGGACTAATCCTTTAAATTTCCAACTATTAAAAACATTTGGTGATGTCAAAGGGTGACAGAAGTGGACTCCGTTTTGTTTTCTGTGTCTCGCCTGCTCTGGTCATAACCCCGACCACACAAAAGCACACAGATGTACCCTAGCCATTAGGTTTAGTATAGGCGGGCGGGATTAAATCTAACCTCCTTTGACCACCTGTTGCTCATTCAGCAAAACTAACTCAACCCTCCTATCTTACTAAGGCACCCTTATTTCTCAATCCTTCATTTCACAAAACACACAGTTATGACTGCAAATTTAGTTTGGATGAGCCATATTCAAAGTAGACCTAGCATAGCACCTATGAATCAAGATGCTCATGTTGCTTAGCAACCAGAAACAGCCTGCAGTTAGATAAATGTAGTCCATTACACGGCAGAGGAATTGTTTATTCAGATAATTATTAATAATAGAACAAACCGCTCGCGTCTTTCATCTTATTGCATTTGGTGCTCTGCGTCTGCTTAAGAGCGGCCCTTAACTGTTAAAATCCCTGTAACACAAAGCCTATCATGGCACATTGCTTTAATCTCTGTTCCCAGTACAGTTTTCGTGAATATCATTGCTGCACCTCTCTCCCTATTTCTCTCTCCAAGGTGGCCATATGTTCACATGTCTGATCTGTTACAGGTGGCTTGTTTTAATTAATTCATTCAAGTACTGAGAGAGTTAAAAGCTAAGGGGACATGTCACCCCACATCCAAGCGACCCTGTCCTGTCAGCAGTCTCCATGACCCCTAGAGTTCGGCAGGCTAAGTGATCTCATTATTGCTGCATGGACACATGGACACACACGTCTGGCGAGATGACCGTGCTGTTACGAGGTTAATATACATTTGCTAAAATTAGTGAGGACGAATTTGCAACTTGGCACCTCTTTTCTGCAATACTTTGGAAATCCTGGGAGATTAATCGGTCACATATTCACGACGGAAATAAATCTACTTTGTAGATGCATCTTATCAAAGTCTCGCTGTAGTTTTAACCGCTTTGCGGGACCGGAATGGCCCGTTGAGTCGTGATGAAACGAGAAGACGGATGACAGAAATCTAATTCATGAAGTTTTTATAGCTGTATCAGGGTGTGCCGGTGCATTAGCGCTAAAAGACTTTCCTCAAATTTAATTAAAAAGCTTTACAATGCTCTTTTACAATGCTCTTTTTTCCTCGCTTTCATAATCAATTTAGATCCAAGAGTTTCAAAGTCTGGACAATTGCAAGCCAGTCTTCAGCACCCATGTGGAGTTTTGATCCAAAGCAATAAGGTTAATAGCACTGAGGGCAGGCGTCCCAGAGGAGGACAGCATGCCCTATAAGCCACTATTACTTTATTTCTGTCCTGGACAGGGGGGGACTTCAAATAAATAGGCTTATCTGTGAAGATGTCTAGCTTAAACCCTAGAGGTGTGCACTGCGGTGTACCCTACTTTACACGAACAATGGAATCCGAACGGGAACACAGACTTTTTTGTTTAAAAAAACGACTAAGAATTGAGGATGTTAAAGACGGGGTGCATGACTTTTAAAAAACACTTAGCATGGGTTCACACCAGCCGCATTTGAGACGAAATCGTGTCTACCGCATCTAGTTTGCCACTTGAACATTTTGAGTTTACTCGCTTCATTCGCTCGTGAAAGCCACTCGTGAAATTCTAGTCATCGAGACTTTTACGTGGAAATTCGCGTCATGGGAGGGGCTTCTGCGACTCTGCTCGCTTTCTGTAATCACGTCACTACTAGAGCAAGCTCCTGATTGGTTAAGGCGGCGCGTTTTTCCGCCAAAGTTTTCAACTCGCGTGTTTGCCGCGGCAACGCTCAATTCACGCCATTCGCGCAAACTAGACTAATTTGTACCGCGAGACCACCAGACGCGTGTCAAAGCGTCTTCACATTGACTTAACATTGAAATCACTAACGCTTGACGCCTCCACCGCGGCTGGTCTGAGCGCATTATTAGAGCAGTAAGGGGCGTGTCTACTAACTGGCATCGTTGCCTGGGTTGCGTATGTGTGGGGCGGGTCTATCAAAAGAAGGTCCAGATTCTATTGGAGTCGGGGCATGTTTATTTAGGTGATTTCAAATATCAACACTGGCTTTCAGAGATCGTGCACCCCGCCTTTAATTCATTTACAACCAATATATTTAATTAAGATTACATTTCATATTGCACTAAAACCATTCCCATACTCACAACAGTGAGTAAGAGTCCCATCATATTATCCCTTCACCTGTTCATTCCCAGCATTCCACGGGACAGCTGTGACCCTCACCTGTTCTCCTTAAAACACCCCAAACTTTCATTAGAAGATCCGAATGACAGATGCTTACCCATTAAGCCCCTACAAACCCTAAATATTAAAAAGAGAAGCGACGCTAAATGCTGAGTCTCAACTAAGCATCATTTAAAAAGTAATAAAGCACAAACCACCAATGAGCCGTCACAGATCGCTTCGCTTTCATCTATCATTTAAAGTGCAGGGATTCTGTTACTGTAAATCACGGCAGCTCCGGCTTCATCATCAGAGAAATATTACAGTGCATTCATAACTCATCACTTTGGCCGTAAAAGCAGCATATATAAACAGGCTGCAAAAGCTCTCACCAGGATTTTAAAACTTCCCACACATACCGGGCCCAAAGCCAGTTTCTGCTTACCGGAACATCTCTTGTACGACCAAAGCGCCGTGCCCTCGTAATATATGACATGATGCCTGCTGGTGGCAGAACAAGACGCTTGACATATGGGTTTCCTACTCCTTTCCTTTCAACGACTCTCTCTCTCTCCATCTATATATACACATAAATGCACACCTCGCTCTAAACCTGTGAAGCAGCTCTCCGGCTGGCAGCAGATGAAGACCCTTTTAGCTGCCCACCACCTGGCTGATGGATCCGTGCCATGCTGGTAGGGATGATCTGGCTTCATGCAGAAAGCTGGCACTGTGTGTCCAAATCTCATCTGCACAATGGGATCTCCAAGGAAGGAGCAGGATTTGGAAGTACAGCTTAAACAAACATTGCATTCGTAGTAATTGTATGGGAAAAGAAATTGGTTTGAACCCTGGTACAACAGTACATAAAGAGGTCATGTTCCATTTCATAGCATGATTTGACAAATAAAGAGCTTTGCACCGTGAAAGTTAAATAAATTATTTTAACACGGTACTCTAAATTCCTATAGCCATCTTGTTCTTGTAACTCAGTGGTAGAGCATTGCATTAGTAGTAGTGCAAAAGGTTAAGGGTTCGAACCCGGGCAACACACATACTGATTATTAAAATGTATAACTTGTCGCTTTGGATAACAGCGTCTGCCAAATGCATGAATGTAAATCCGTTTCCAAATGCAAGGAAAATAAAATGTTTCATGATATGGCCCATTAACTGAATTGGTAATAAAATATCTTGCTATCCATCCTCTTAAGATATAAAATCGCATTGTGGTTTCATTGTAAGAAGCTGGAATGAAGAGCGATATACAGTACAGACATCCCATAATAAAAAATCAATCTCTAGAAGAAATGTTGCATAGTCTCCAGGAGGCAACCAGGACGATAGGGACATAAGGGACAGGACATGCAGATGATAAAGATATGTGGTTTTTGAATCCAGACTGAAAAACCTGGAAACAACTCCTGTGGGATTGTAAAACTTCCAAAGTATTTGTATATCGGAATTCTTTCCGCTCGTTGTCTACAGTTAATGACAATTGCAGTCTCATTTGAAGAAATATATGAATGTTTCTGCTCAATAAGACACCAACTCATGCAAAAACCTTTCATTTACAGGGGTATCGTAGGAATTTCAGACATCTGATTATGCACTTTATTCTTTTTTTTAGTTCACTGAGATACAAAAAGCATTTTTATAGCTGTTGTAAAAAAAATCTAGTGTCATATTTAAAACAAATATAGTCAATGTTGGCAAAGTTATTTTCTGAGTGAAAAAAATTACAGACTGCTCATGGATTACAATCTTACACTGAACTGAGTTTTTAACAGCACTGTCTCAGTAATGGAGCTGAATATTATTTAAACATGAATCCAATTTCCTAACTAATGGCTTAATGCAATATCATCCAGCAATCCTTTAATTTATTCAAGCTACTGTTAATATCCACTATGCTATAAAAAGTTTGTGTGGTTAACTATTATCTCACCTGCTAGGCTGCAAATAACACACTTTCATGTTTGGAGAGTCTTGAGAGAAATGTGACAAATAAACAACTTTAATCCTGAAAGATTTTTTTTTAAAGATAATGCAGCAGGTATGAAAAATCCTGCCGGTGCTCAGTCGGGAGTTATAGATCCTAATTAGATAGTTGAGTGTGACTGGATTTTAAATGGTTTGGGTTTTAGCATTGCTCTGTGTAATAACAACGTAAAGAAGAATTAAATAGACAGGATTTATGGCTAGCTAAAGACAGAATCTGCATTCAGAAGATCGCTTGGTTTTGAAGTGTGCAAAAATGCTGCTTTTCATTCCAAGTGCCAGAACATGGGGACTATTATGTCTCGCAAATATCTTGGAGCAGATGGTGAAATACTCGAGCAGCTCCGTTGACAATACCAGTTAAGGTCAGCCGATCTGTAGCCCACCGAGAAACAATTCTGATACATGAGTGTACAAATCGCATTATCTTAACTAACACGCCGTCACTTTATGGTCACGTGACGAAAACATAATGTTGTGGAAGCATAATGAAATTGTCAATAATCTAATGACCGAAATCAAATCCCGCCACATCAGCATTTAATTAGCGTGTATCAGATACAAAAAAACTCCTGCTGTTAGAACCTGGAGCTATTCCACGAAAAACACTGCCGTTTTTTAAAACCCAACATCTGTCACCTGGAAGCAGCCAGCAATGCGCTTCTCTCATGCCTATTTCTGGGGTGAATTTATCTCTCATACTAGCTGCCATCCATCTACATTAATAGCCCAAATCAGATTACCTCCTCTAAAACTAACAATGACCTCAGTGCTTTCCTCTATCCAGGGACGATGGTTATGGCCCACTGCAGCCGGCGCAAGACTAAACAAGATAGAGTGCAAACGGAGGGGAGGGGGAAAGATGAGCAGAGGAGGACAAAATGGGTAAGAGCTTATAAGAGTAAGAGATAGGGCGATGCGGAAATCTCCAGCAGGAGAAATTGAGCTAGAACGAGGGAATGGAAAAAAGATTGGAGTACAAATGAGCCGACTTACTTGCGACCTCCAAGGAGGCATTGCGGCTGACGGCCTCGCCCAAGTAATTCCTGGCCACGCACACGTACACCCCTTCGTCGGGCTTGCTGCGTCTTCCGTGAACGATCCGGAGGAAGAAGAGGGAGCCGCTGGGGAGCAGCATGCGGTGGGAGCGCGGATCCTCGCGGTCTGTTTCAACGCGTTCGCCGTCCTTGTACCACTCCACCATTGGGGTCGGTCTACCTTCTGCTTTACAGTTCAAAGTGGCGGGTTCGCCTTTAGATACGATTAGGTCTGAGGGGTGTTCGACGATTCGTGGGGCGGCATCCTCCAGCCTGGGACGAGAACCTGAAAGAGAGTAAATGGTTATCATGAGTGTAAGTTAGTTACACTAATAGTGTATTAATCAGGTGCAAGATAGGAGTTCTGCCCACAGTGAAACTCACACTCCAGTTACACATTACTGTATGTTATATTTGATCTGATTGGCTGTGGTAATGATTTTGTTTACTATTTGTGTTTACAGACAAATTTTCTTGCCTCCGGAAATGTGTTGCATCATACCTGGTTATGACCTGCATGAATAAATGTATAAATTTTGCTAAAAACATAAACATTCATGTATTTGGAAGATGGTTTTATCCAAAGCGACTTACAGCGTACTACAAGTAGAGGTGTAAATTGGACAGTTCATTACGATATGATACAATATCGATTTTTTCCAACAGTGGTGCAATATTTGCCGATACATCAAACCAACATGATCTCACAAAGTTCTGTGGTGTAGTCACGGAATATTTTGCTCATTTATCCGTGTCATTGTCACGGAGCTCTGCATTTTTCCATGTCCGTACCACAGACTTTCTTTTCCGTGTCAGTATTACATATTGGTAACTAAATTGTTTTTACTATTTTTAAACCATTTTCGCGTGGGTTTGGGGTTAGATTTGGGGATTGGGATAGGATGTCACTTTAACTATTGGTTTATATAATTGTTCTCTGGATTTTTAAACAATTGTCGCCTGATGTTAGGGTTAGAGTTGGGTTTGGTTAGGATGTCACTTTATGTAACAGAAAGTCGTTCTAACCCCAAACCTACTACTTGAAAATGGTAAGAAAATAGGAAAAACAATTGAGTAACCAATACGTGAAACTAACACGGAAAAATGCGGAGATCCGTAACAATGACACGGATAAATTAACAAAATATTTCGTGACTATAACACGGAAATTCGTGAGATCAGGTTGCATCAATGCAATTACGATTCGATTAATTAGTCAAAATGTTCTATTATGTGCCTTTTTACAAATGCAACCAAAATATATAACATGAATATTTAATACAAATCTTTGCAAATGGCACAATCTCTGTCCCAATTGGAACATTTACAACAACAAACTAACAAAAACTACACTTTTTTAAATAAAAAAATAAATAATGAGGAAAAAATGTCACCCAAAATGACAACAGTTAAAGTCTTTCCGTATTTTGTGTCAAAATGTGCAATAGTGACAATCACTTAGTTAGTTGTAGAATTTTTTTTACTTTGCTCACTTGCTGACAGTAGCAGAAGAAAATAAACGGAAATGTGCGCTTGTGGTGGAAATGCATATGATTGCATAAAGAAATGAGAATGCAGAGTGCGTCAAAATCATATAACATCATATCGACATTTTATGTGTGGCATCGATGCATCGTATAGTTAGAAATTTAATCGGCGTACTGTATTAATCCATATCAATGTATTTTTACACCCCTAACTACAAGATATAAAGATGTAAGATGTTTAAAATTCATTTCATATAAAAATCCTTTTCACTGCTTAAACAATGCTCTACCAGTTAAACTACTAGTTGAAAATGTAGAAAATTTCATTTTTCACCAAAAAATGCTTTTAATTCCATTTTAATACCAGAGGATCGCCAAGAAACAGCATGGCCCTGAAACACTTGCTATGCCAGTTTCAGGTCATCATTCATGCCGCTGTTGACAAGAATGGAAAACACAATCTCGGCTGTGTAAAATTAAAGTATTATACATATGGATTGCTCTTACGTACGTCACATCGATTGGCAGTGTAAAAATTACACGCTTTAAATTCAACAGCCATCAAATAAAACAGAAAAGCAACCGCAGGTGGAAGGGAGGAATGTGTATATATAATTTGTCTTCTGTTTTAAAATGCATGTAAACTCCTGCCAAATGCTATAGGAGTTTTGCTTTGCACAGATGTTGGGGGAAGTGAGAGAGAAAGTGGGGGGGTCAGTCAGTGGTATGGTAATTCAGGTAGGCTTTCAAAGAGCTTTGAAATTGCTTTTCTCTCTACCAATTTGAATGACAGTGTGGCGGTGTGACAATTACAGATGAATAACAACAACACGCACGCTGATTCTCAACAGGAATGGGGAATTTCAGCTATCGGGAGACATCTGGGGAAGAAAAGTGAGTCATTGTGCATGGTGATGTTGGAAATAATTACCCATCCTGATGGCAACAATTACGCCAGGGTTCAAAATTTGCTTTGCAACGTGACAGTACAGGCGACTGCCGTTTCCTGCAGTCGGAGAGACGGATGGGAAAAATATCCAGCTACAATAGTCTTCCAATACCTTTAACAAAGACCAGCAGATCGCCAGCAGATATGAATTCAGAATAACTCTTAAAATACAACATCTGGAATAGTGAAAAATATCTATAAGCACGGTAATTCTTCCATTCATATTTGTAACCAGACATTAAAAAACTAAAGCTTTTAAAGATCTTACTTTTTCTTCATATTCAGTCAAGTGGATAAACACCCCCAGGCCAGAGGCTAATGCAACTCTAGACAAACCTATTTCCACTTCACTCCAGCCATGAATAACATGACACAATGAACTTACAGTGCTGGTACATTTGGACCCTACAGACAGGAGACGATAAAGCTAAGGAGGCTAAACCGCAAGCGTTGTGTTCACCTCTGAATCCCCAGGACTGTTGGCCTTTCTCTCCCCGAAAACAAAAAGCCCCACGGTCCCGCTGGGTTGAGGTAGCGAAGGCCACCAGAGTTTGGCTAATAGCTTTTAGCAGACACTTATGGACTACTGAACAGACTGCGGTTAGCAGGGGGTGCGAGAGAAACGCAGTGGGGTAAAAATCCAACAACAGGCTTATAAATAAAACAGGCAGAACACTCCAACTTGCCACTGAGGAGATGTATGGTGGGACAAGAGAAGGTATGTGAAGAGTGAGCTAATCTAACACGGTTAGCTTGGCACACCTCAACTGGCCTTAACCTCAAAAAGACCATGGGGAGGCTAAAGGCCCGTTCACACCAAGAATGATAACAATAGATATAACTATGTAACTATACAACCCACTATTTCACGCATGGACCAGCGTGACAATGTCACGCTTTGCCGCGTTTAAGCGTGAGCATGTCACGCTTTCTGTTTGTGTCACTGTCACGTATTGGTTACTCAACTTTTTTGTCCTAATTTCTTACCATTGTCGCATTGCCACAGTATATAGACATAATAATTATATTAGCGTCAACACCAATGGACAATAAGTGCAGAAGTATAATCCCATTTTTTTACGCATACAAGAGGGTCCGCGCACACCGTCGAATTTTTATACCATGCGTACTTTGTACAGTTTTATGTTTTAAAGTTTATCTGTCCTTCTGAATCACTATTAATTTTTATATAAAAATGTACATGAGTTTGGTTCCAAAACGCAATAAACGCCAATAAAAAAAAGAGTTACCGGCAAAATCAGTATTTTATCAGGTCAGTAGGTCCTTCCAGAACTACGTGAGTTTTTTTGTGATTGTTGCGGGTAAAAATCCTTGATCTTGCGGCACGTTTCCTAAAAAATGCGTAGGAATATGCGGGATATTTATTGAATTTTATGCGATGCAATTGCGGGAACTTGCCAAAATTGCGGGAACTTGCCAAAATTGCGGGAACTTGCAAAAATTTGTTGCAGCTTTTCATTGATGTTCACGTTGCGTAATTACATCACTTCCTAACATTCCCATGACAACAGGAGCATGGCTGGAAATGCATAATCGTGTTTTTCTGGAGGGAATGGTCAGTATTAAAAAGTACATTTTTAATTTTACGCAAAAACCAATAGCCGCCGTCTTATTCTGTCATCTTTACTCCTTTTTTTCCCAAAACACTATAAACACCACTTCTCCTTTCAACAACATCTGGAAAAGCTACCCAACTCTCACCCTGTTATCAGACCCCGCAACAGCTTTCCGAGCTGTCCAGAGAGCACATGATTGACAGCGAGTGAGTCGTCCATTATGAGGTGTAGGAACTTCTAACCGCCACATCGAGAAAACAATTGGTGTTTAGGGAATTTTGACGACCCTAAGAACTCTGGGAACTCTGTGGTCTTAACACCTTGTCAGAAGAATCAACCCTAAGGGAAACAGGGCATTTTGGAGGTCATCTGAGCCAGATGACACATCCCCAAAAACAGCTTTTATATAACAGCACTAGAAAACAAACATGAAAGTGTCTCTATCACTGACATAATTATGAGACTTTATCCTGGATTTCACAGACAGGGTCACCAGTGTTGACTAAGGTGAGCATCACTATTGTTATTGCATATGCTTTCTGTTCTAGATAACATTTAAGATATAGATAAAAAGGCGCTGGATGACATCACTACTATATCCCCTAGCCATCTGCTAAGGATTACAGCCAGCAATTGCTGTTGAAATTAAAGCATGTCCCTATTAGAAAACACACAACACTCCCTTCTTTTCGTAATAATGGTGCCTGCTTCTCATTCGTGGGACTCAATCTGTGTGAGTGTGAAATGGTTCGAGCAGTTAGATTGATTTAGAAAAAGTGAAGGCGCAACGGCACCTCCTCTGCTGCTCTTGTAGATATCGAGTCCTGCACTGTAATAGAGGTTTGACCTTGTTATGTGTAGGAGGAGGGATGAGCTGACTGTAGGAGAAAACGCATGCATCTGGCAATCCTTCTGATCAATCCCAAGGGGCTTTTAGCACTAAGAATATTCATCTCCACTGTTGGGGGAGGAAATAAGTATGTTAAAAGATGGGCCAGCAAAAAAAAAACAAAGACTGATGATGCAAGACAGACTGTAACAAGACAAGGTTTGGGAATCGTGGTGACATATGCAAATATTTCGGAAAAAGGTGTCAATTGCGAAGGATTTCCATGACAACTATACATGGAAAGGTCTAATAATTGTCTCCTTTATTTGAAGTACGAGTGAAAACCTGGAAGTCGCACAAAGACGGAATTTCTAAGCAGAAGCTTCTAAGCTGTAAATGTTAATATGTGAGAAATTATAAGTGGCGAATAAAACGTGGCATGAAATTTTAAACAAAGTGTTTGATTTCTCTCCTTAGATGAATAAAAAAGAGGAATCAGCGGAACTCTGACACCAAAAATTATTTTACAACGCATCAAACCGTGACACCGCATTAAAGCACAATGCTTTGATATTTAATCTCTTGTGATGAGAAAAACACTGTTTTCTTTGGTGTTTCAAATGAATATGGCATGATTATAGCACTGTTGCTTTACAAAATGCTCCAATAGAAGTTAAACGATAAAAGCGACCAACTTTCTATCCCAACCCTCATCTGCAATTCTTTTGAGTGCCTGCCTGTCCTCCTTAAATAGTTGATTATTTTACAGCCTCACCCCTCCTCTTTTTCCACTGGAATCCGGGAATTGATTTGCAAATGTGCATTCATTACCCTTAACTTAAATTAAGAAGTGGGAGGGCGCTTTGCCACCAATCTTTTTAGCTGTTTTGCATTTACGAACAACAAAGGGGCCCTTGAAAAAAGACCCCTAACCCTGGGCCATAAAGCTTGCTTTTTATTCCTGTGGCTTCTGACAGCGGTAGGACAAAACAAGCCGGTCACATGCAAAAAAGGAAATTACACACTAGGGCTTGTGTTTTCCTCAGGGATGAGAGATCCTCTGCCGGAATCAATCCTGCGAGGTGGGGATCGGGCTGGATTAAATGAAGTGGCAAGCGCAAAAATTCCATGACAGCTTCAACGGAGAAACCTGACACCTGAGGGGTTGTGGCAAGAGCTGCTTATGTGCTTTCTGCTTAAGAAACAGAGAAAAATAGTGTTTACTGTAGGGGATGAGGAGGATTTCTCACTGCAACAGAGAGAGACGGCAGGAGTTACAGAGCCTCTCTGAAATAAAGTCTATGTGTCATTGTGCCTTCAGAGGATGGTTGTCCATTAGATGGGCTTTGATGTTGTTCAAAGGAGAAAAATGCCCCTGTGTGCATCCTGGATGATTGTATATAAAGGATATGCCTTGAATTTTACCTAAAGATATTTATGTAAAACAAGTAAATGTCAAATAAATTCAAACAGTCCTGTATACCAATAACAGTGAATGTTTTAAACACTTTAATTTCAGTTTTCTTTTTATTTTAGTCTTATATGTATACATTTTAAAGGAAAACACCGCAGTTTTTCAATATTTTAAAGATGAAGTGCATGCACTGAAAAAAGATAGGTAATTTGTCTAAGTTGAGGTAAGAAATAGTAAAATATTGAAAAATCAATTATACCACGGGGCTATTGAACGTTTTATTCTGATTGGTTGAGAAACGTTCTATGGGAATGCAATGCACTATTTTTCTAGAAACGCACATCTGACCTATCAAATGTCTTAAAATAACCACCAGAGCAATGTCTTTGCAATGGTAACCATGGTATAAGCAGAATAATTGACTCCGGTCCTTTGAATAATAAAAAAAAATTGCACACCCACTTCAAATCACGTCGCATTACCACCTTGTAATGTGGATTATTTTTTAATAATTTACGGCCCGTCATCAATTATTATTATATATATATATATATACACACAAATTTCTATGTAAATCACTTTAAATTGCCCATATTTAATTGGGACTATACAGTACTGTGCAAATGTGTTACCTACATTATATGCTTTATCAATATAAATACTGTTTATGATATTACGCACCAGCCGAAAATAGTCCCCTTAGTATCTTTCAATACAGCAGCAAAACCATTAATTATTACGATGGAATGAGAGTATAGTTCCTAGCCAAATCTGCCTAGAAAATCACAACTTTTAATTATCTGTCGGTCTAAGTACACGGTGTAACTACAGAAGAGTCAAGTTTTAAATAGGAAAAATATCGAAACTCTTTGGTTATTTTTTTTACGCGATGCTAATGGTCTAATCAGATTCAATGTATTATGCTAAGCTATGCTAAAAGTGGTAGCACCAGAGCCAGAGATCGGCTAAATGGATTCCAAAACGGTAAAAATCAAATGTTTAACTCTAGGGGAGCTGGAAAATGAACATATTTAAGTGGAGTGTCCCTTTAAAAATGTATAAAAAATTGCATAACGATTCTAAAGCATTAGCACACTACTGTGTCTAAAATAAAAATGTTGAGCCCAAACTATAGAGGGGTTTAAACATACCAAATGCTCCAAAGTCACATATTATTTTTTGTCTTGGTGTTAAAGCTAATATTAAAATTTGCAAATCATATTCCGTTGAAGGTAAGATTATATAAAAACACAAAGTAAATCCATAACAATGCATACTATTTACATATGCTATCAAAGTGTGTAACAGAGGCTACATAGTCAAATCTAGCGAAAATCTATTGAAATAAAATTAGCCTATGTTTATAATTGAATATTTTAACATTTTTATTTAGTCTAGGCCTAGGCTCCCCCGCTGTACCACTACAGCCCACAGTTTGGAAACCACTAGGACAGTGTTTATTTAGGTGTCATATATAAATACTACATAGACTTTCTTTAAGATCAGATCTTCATGCCCAAGACCATCTGGCTCCTAAATTTCTTTAAAAACCTTCTCACATCACAAAATAAACAGAGGTTCAAGTGAACCATCCTCTGGTCAGCGGCAGAGTCCACTGAAGGTATTGATCCTTTTTTGGATTCCCTGGAGAGACTTGCAGGAAAAGAGGTGAGAGGAATAAATACGATTCTTTCAGCGCTTCGACCTGTTAGTAAGAATCTCTTTAAGTGCTGACCCTAAACCCTGCAATCTCACCAAGCTCACAGTTTCCTCAGGAGATCAAGCCATGAAGCGTAAACAACCTCTCGGTCACCCTGGCCTCGTCGAAGTAGCTCATTTCTTTAGTGCACCCGAACCAAGTTGTGAAGAATCTAAAGATTGGAGAATTATACTGCCCTTTGCTTTTCTTTGGAAATAGTTTACTTTGCATCTATCCGGATACACGGTTACGTACCAGTAGTAGTCTGGATTTACTGGCTTCATTAAGATTCTGCAAACCAAGCCTCCATGAAGGCAGCACAATAATACCACAGTCTGTTTTCCCTGACCTCCTGTAATTCAAACTCTCAACCCCAAAGAAAAACACATCTGGAATACATGTCAATGCATATCACATATCTCAAGGGGGCGTCAACTTCTCCTACCAAGGAAGAAGTGGGGAATAAATGATAAATTGTGCGTGGTGGCGACAGTGGAGACCCGGCCCAGCTGCTCTGTGTTGTCCGGACCTCCTCAGTGCCCCGTTAATGGAAGCGGCCCTGTCGGGGCGCCCAAAATATCACTGGCCGAGATAACATCAGTTTCCTAGTTCTCCTGGTGGAGCACCAAAAACCTCCACGTTCCGCTGGATTAATCTCAAAACACAGTGTTCCCCCCATGACTTTTCGCTTGACCCCAACACCCGACTTTAGGACAAGCCCACACGGACCACAAATTTAAGAAGTGACGTTTTATAGTGTGCATTTTTTCCAAGTCCTTTTAGTCAAACCACAAGCAAGCTTTCTTCAGATGGCCGATTCATCTTCTGATCCCTCAGGCCATTTTTCAGCTTCGGGTCAAATACCAGTGAAGAGGTAAAACAAAGTGGATTTGTGCTTTGAAGTTGCGTTCTTCTCATCAAAAACGATACAGCCATTTTAAAATTCTTTCAATCTCCAATGGCCGAGGCCTTCAATGGAGGGCCAACCTGACTATTCATGAGCCGAATCTTTGAAAGTCAAACACACAAAGATGAAAAGAAATCATGCGTAGTCAGCACTGTACGGACGGGCTTCATGTTAAATGCATGCATGCTTCGAATGGGACGCCAATAATTAGCTAAAAATTCAACATTTGTCTTCTCCCAGCACAGCAGGAACTCGACAAATCTCCCCGAGGTCCAGGAGATAACATATCACATTCAGGATGTGTTCTTTTTGCTCCGATGGCTCAAGATTGCAACAGGAAATGAGGGGTTGGAAAACCCCTAGGCTTCCTTTGGTACTAGACCTAACCTGTGTATGTTTCCACAGATCTGCAGGGGTGAAGTTTGAACATGTGGCATTTAGGCGGTGGAATATACACAGCTGAATTGCTTTCAATTAGTGATTCACACATTTAACAGGTTTAACATTTAAGTCAAGTGGTGCTAGTAGAGATTGTGGGTGTTTTGCATGAAAATGACACACTTGGGTTGATCACGGACTCGCTTTCGGCTTGCCAGGCTAAGAAGATTGACACATAAGGAGTAAAATTAAACTGCGTGAGATAAAGGACAAGGCTAATTAACGTAGTGCGTAGTAATGTTTCGCATTCGAGTGCTCAGAAAGTACATGAATAACTTCAGTAGTTAAATTGAATGCCTACTGTTTTTAGCCTTGAAACCGAATGTGGTACAAAGACAGATATGACTGCTAAGTGCTATAATACACTGCTGTGAATGTAATGACTGACCATTTTCAGAAATAAATTCAAGTTAAAAAAAATTTGATTTATTAGGTCTGAACCGAGGTTCATAAGCAGACACGAACTATAAACAAGTAATATTTGTTATTTAAAAAAACTTGAATTAGAAGATTGATTAATTGATTAAATTAACTTTAATTTCAATCTTTGACATGACCTACTCAGTCAATGTTAAAGATATCAAGATTATATTTTTACAGAATGTTCTTTACAATCACAAAAACTACTTTTTTAAAGGGGATATATCATGAAAATCTGACTTTTTCCATATTTAAATTGTGTCCCCAAATCTTCTATCAACCTAGAAAATGTGAAAAAGATCAACCCATTAACTTAGTTTTGGTAAACCATTCTCTGCAAGCATGTGAAAAAATAGGTAATTGGAATTTGGTTTCCCTTGTGATGTCAGAAAGGGATAATACTGCTCCTTAATCTGCACTATCCAACCACAGCACTGCCATTTAGCTCATTTGCATTTAAAAGGACACACTCAAAACCTACACATTTTTGCTCACACCTACAAAGTGGCAATTTTAACATGCTTAATATATTATATTATCTATATGGTATTTTGAGCTAGAACTTTACATACATATTCTCGGGACACCAAAGTTTATTTCACATCTTACATCTTAAAGTCTTGTGAACTGTCCCCTTAACAAATTCTGACTAGAAGCCATTCCAACTGAAGCCATTCTTGTAAATTAACAGCCCAATAGCCACATAAGCTCTATAAAGGGTCAAACATCTTCTATGCTGGTGGACCATCTGGCAAGCTTTGCAAGGAAACAGGATGGCTACGCTGGACTAATAGGCATGGAAAGCAGCAGATACTTGCTATAACAGAAAATATGTACAATAGATAACAAAAATCCTGCCACGTGTCCAAAGATGCAAAATCAACAACAGCTTGTTAGCCCTTTAAACCGTTTCAACATAGACCAAAGATACTGACACCTCAGAAAAACATTCACAACGGACGTTCTTTCAATTGCACTCAAGGACCAACTGCATCCCAGCCAAGCTGTGATTGTGATCTACACAGTCATTAAACAACATCCGTGCTAGAAATGTCCATGTCTGAGAGCCCTCTGAACCCAACAACCAAACAACTACATCAACTCTTAGTTACCGAAACAACACAAAAGATCACGGCGGATGAGGATCTCAGGGAGTCGAAGCAAATAAGAGCGCAGGAGCCAAGTTTAACAGCGTGCAATGCGTAAACAGAGGTGCCAGGAAAACGAACGAGAGAGAGTTCCTGTTAATGAAGGTAATCTAACAGCGGTGCCCGTGCAGACAGAGACTGAGTCATTAAACCAGGGCTCCTGATGAGAGAGCACACATGGCCCTGGGCCCTTTTATTTACAGTGCGCTCGACGTGCACACAAAGACACACGCCAGGTCTGTTTGCATCAGCTAGCAAACAGCACAAATAAAACAAAGACCAAAGAGGTCTGCTCCTCAAAAGATTGTACTGCGTGGGGGGGGGCGGTTAGTGCCAGTGGGGGCCCCAGTTTAATTACATTTTATAAAATAGATTATTTATCATAGATTCTGTGTAATTAAACCTCAGAAAACCAACAGCACTACACTAGGTACTAGGGTTGCATAACGATTAATCGCGATTAATTTACTGCAGAATAAAGGTTTTATATGTGTGTGAACTGTGTATAATAACTTTGAATAAATAAATACACACACATGCATGTATATATTTAAGAAATGTTTACATGTGTATATACATTTGTATCTTTATGTATAATTTATATTATATATAAATAGAAATACTTAATATATAAATATTTTTTTTTCTTAAAATTATACATGCATGTGTGTGCATATATTTATATATAATTATTATTCACAGTTCACACACATATGTGATGTAAAAAAAACTTTATTCTGCAACAGATTAATCACGATTAATCGTTACGCAACCCTACTAGGTACGTTTACATGCAACCAAATAATCGTGTGTAATCGTATTGATGGCTCAATCGGATTGAAAAGCCTTCATGTAAACACCTTAATCAGTGCGATTGAGGTCGATCGGATGCAAATTTAGATCAAATTAAAAAAAAGTTGTGCTGAAATCCAATAATCAGGAGAAAAGTACGAATGTAAACGCATGAATCATAGTATTTTTTTCAATCGGAAGCAAAAAACCTTTGTTGTTGTACTTGTTGTACAATTGTACTTAAGTTCTTTTATTTAACTCTTATTTACGTATCGCACAATTCTCGTCACAGAAACATGCAATAGCAAGCCAACAGCAACACGCGCTGTAAAGCGTTCATGTGTACCTTTATAATATTACATAAAGCAATAAATTAGCGTTGTGTCTTTCTAAAAGTGCGTTTTCTTTGGCTACATTTGAAAACTTCTTAAGAACTTTCACCAACTGAACTTTGACTTTGTACATTTATCCAAAGATAAAGCATGAACTCGACAGGAGTTGCTGTGTGCTGCGTTGCCAAGTCTTCTGCTTTTTGGCAGAGTTCAGATTTGGGTTACTTTTTCTGCAGGTTAAAGATCAAAGGATCTTGTTGATTTGTTATTGGTATTTGGGTTCTAAATAGTCTTTGGGATGCTTTTGGGCTAGTTTTATATGTTCATTGGGCTGGTTTACACAAATCTGGCAACCCTGACTGTGCACATGTACACAAATTTGTCAGATTGACAAACTTTTGTGCATGTATGTATCATTTAATATGTTTGGTTTAATTCAAATGCACCCTAAACAAGGAGAGGGAGGCGCACGCCAAAAAATTTGAGAACCACTGCATTGTGCAAACACTGGAAGCACAATCTGTCTGTTTAAGAATCTGATTGAGTTGTTTCTCAGTGTGAGAATGTGGTAATCTGAGCTCAGCAGGCCATTATAGTGAGCAACCATACTGAGATGCTTGTCTGGGTTCGGGCAAAATAAACAGAACGCTCGGTTGGAAGAGTTTCATAATTTGTTGCACACAAGTGACTTCGAGAACATCTGATCTGAAGATGTGGCTGAGAGTAATGCAGGGCAGCCAAACCGGCAGGAATCCTACTGTACCAGACGTGCAGATAGTGGGATTTTTTCGTCTGGCTCTGTAAGTGCTACGGCGCAGCAGTGCCCCATGGCTGCCCGCAGCTTCTTTCCACTACGGGATTCTTGCAGCTCTCACATGCACACAGATAAACCGCAGACCCCACTTAAAACTATCCAAAGTCCTTGACAGGCTTATCCCAATGGGTGTAACTGCTTGCAGAGTTATGAAGTGTACAGGAATATGGGTGTGTTTACAAGCAATTTCTTGAACATTTTCTTAAACAACAGGGAGCAGTACTGTGAATTGAAATGTTGTGAAAGGCGAGCTACCAAATCTTCTCTCCGGGGGAGAGAGAAGGATTACTGTGTGATACCTTGCTGTTGGATTAGGAAATGCAACTAATGCATGTTTCAAAAGCTTAGCCTACTATGTAAATACCAACAGATTATGTAGAAAATTGACATATTTAGTCTCCATTTCCTAATCTTAAATCTTTATATGTTAACATCTAGTAGATAACAAAGCAGGTGTGAACAGCCCTCTCTTGCTGAAAGTTTACCTTGGAGCTAAGGCTGGGCAATATTGGCCAAATAGATGCATATCTCAAATCAAATCCTCATGTGAGATGTCACAATCACCTTTATTAAAGGATTAGTCAATTTTCTTAAAAGGAAAATCCAGATAATTTACTCACCACCATGTCATCCAAAATGTTGATGTCTTTCTTTGTTCAGTCGAGAAGAAATTATGTTTTTTGAGGAAAACATTCTAGGATTTTTCTCATTTTAATGGACTTTAATGGACACCAACACTTAACTCAACACATAACAGTTTTTTTCAACAGTTTCAAAGGACTATAAACAATCCCAAATGAGGCATAAGGGTCTTATCTAGCAAAACGATTGTCATTTTTGACAATAAAAATGACAAATATAAACTTTTAAAGCACAACTTCTCGTCATGTAGATCCGGTCATGATGCGCCAGCTGACCCCACGCAATATGTCATGACGTCAAGAGGTCACAGAGGACGAACGTGAAACTCCGCCCCAGTGTTTACAAGTGTCTTGAAAGAGGACCGTTCCTACGTTGTTGTATGTCAACTGATACTAATTAATGTCTTTGTGGCAGTTTATTGTTTAAAAAAGGTCCGCAAATGTGCGTTTTATATATGTAACACGTGACCTCCCTACGTCACTACGCATTTACGTTAGGTCGCGCTGGACCGGATCTAGACGAAAAGTTGTGGTTTAAAAGTACATATTTGTTATTTTTATTGTCAAAAATGACAATCGTTTTGCTAGATAAGACCCTTGTGCCTCCTTTGGGATTGTTTATAGTCCTTTGAAACTCAGTTGAAAAAAACTATTAAGTGTTGAGTTAAGTATTAAATGTTGGGCTCTATTAAAGTCCATTAAAATTAGAAAAATCCTGCAATGTTTTTCTCAAAAAACATAATTTCTTCTGGACTGAACAAAGAAAGACATCAACATTTTGGATGGCATGGTGGTGAGTAGATTGTCTGGATTTTCTTTTAAGAAAATGGACTAATCCTTTAACAGTGTATGATAAAAAAATCAAACACAGGGTTTTCCTCACTGTTTGAAAATATACAGCTGACTGGAAACTTACATTTGACCTCATTGTACATATCTGGTAGAGCTTCTGTTGCAAAGAATGAGGGTCATTTCAGACCATACCATAATAGACTGTATTGTAAAATATATATAAATATATATTACCAAAACTCGGTATAGCAGCCAGCTCTACTTGGAGCTAGACTCGAACCCAAATGACCAGCATTAGCCCCACAGTTGTTTGTTCCAAAGGGCTAATCCCTAAGACACCAGCGCTCTATATATAATCAATTTAATTGAATATTGTAACATTATGTGTATAGTTGTAAACTAAACCATGTACTAATTAACGGGCTAACATTAGTTGCTGAATGGGAGCTAAACCTGCTACTATTGAGAGTGACAAAATCAACAGCCAGAACGATGGCAATCCACCAGGGGACCAATTTCCAAGGCAAACCTTCAGTGTATTACTCATAACAAAAACACTGCTTAATACTATCGAGTTATTGGTATGGGACCGGAAAATAATCACAAAACCAGAGCTGCAGTGCATGTAAATATCACAGCGGTGAGATATTTTTTGGTTAAAGAGGGACAGCTTCATTTCTGGACAGCAAAGCTAAATATCAAGCCGCAGTCAGGATTTGCATTATTATTATTATATGGTAATTTAAATAATGACCAGACAGTGTGCCAAGTATCGGTTATGTAAAAATTTATTATATATGTCCTTACAATATTGCTCATTTAACCCAACAATCATGAATTTTGTGTGCTTAGACACTTTTGTGCCCAAGAGACTTGAATTTGGTAATATCTACCTCCTGCCACTCTTAGTACTCCTATTGTGCCAGTGTGCCCACTGCCAACCTGAACAAGATATAGGTTGGCAGTGGGCACACTGTATAAGTTTTGGCAGCAATTTAAGCAAACATAAAATTTTTACTACATTTTGAGATTTGAAGACATGATATCAACTACTAGGAAGTTAATAAAGCTATGAATGTAACAAAGTATAATTCATACACTATCAAACAAACCACGTCACATTAACAGAGTCAGCGAGTTTAGTTTGGTCCAATGCAACCGATTCTTTGTGTGGTGTTTCCTATTTCGTACACAGCTTTGAGGGTCATCCCAGCCACTGGAACTAATGCGTAGGGCTATTAAACTGTCTTCAGCTGTGGACAGAGACACAGGGTCGACAGATTGATGCCAATGCTTTGTGTTGTGTCCTTTTTTACCCCCACACAGCCAAGCCAGCCGGAGTCGACGTCTTTAGAGTTTAATTCAAACTTCCTGTCAGTGTTAGACTTGCAAACTAGAGCCGTATGTGCTTCCTTACTTGACCAATTAAAATCATGCAGTTCCATCCACAAGAGGAGGTGATATAATACTGCTATTTTAAGACACGGGTAAAGCTCTTGCATTGTAATATATGGAGTGCATCTAATTAAAGGTGTCAAGTATTTTAAAAGCTTTAATAGGGATTTCTGAACATTTACGGTGAAGCTAATATGAATTCTTTGACAAGATATCTGCGAGAACAACAAGAAAGAGAGAGAGTGAAAGAACAGCCAAGCTGTTTTGTCTCCCGGCAGGCATGGATCCAGTAAAGAGCGTGAATACGCTGGGACAGAAATCAAACTTAGACATCAGACGTGCTCAGTAGGAATGCGCTGTTTATCTCCCTCTTTATTGACAACCTCTCGACAGCACAATGTTTACACAGAAGAGACAGGGAGTTTGTGCGAATGCGTGTAAGGAAAAGGCAGACTTCTCTGTGTCACACCTCTCACACAAACGCACACAAACATTCCTCGCGTCTGATCTGAGGAGCAACGACAGCCTCGGAGACGCGAGACATCAAAATAAGCTGTCACGCAAAGAGGAAAACAATAAATGACACGCTTTACGCAAAAAGTCTCGGGGCTTTTGAAACACTGTCAATCGAAAACGCATACAGTGTAGGACATATAAGCGGCTATTAAAATCTTTGTGTTCGCATTGGATGTGATGTATCCATTAAAAACAAGAGGGACGTTTGTGGATGGAGTTATTCTGTCATTTCCGTTGAGGTTCATTCGGTTTAAAGGGTGTCATTACTGAGTCAGAAACGTGATCTAAAGCCTCCTGTCATTAAATGAATGTTTGGGGACAATCCAGAGAAAACCAACAGCTGTTTAGAATGACTTCAAAAGGAACTGAGTCAACACATGTCCTACTCAAGCTGCAAATACACAAACACAACAAATAATACACAACCAAACTTAATCACGGACAAGATCAGATATCTTCAAATGACAGCGTTGAGGGCTTTGGATGTAATTCAATGCCTATTCTTTCAAACTCCTTATCAGGTGTGAGAAGGTGAAAGGAGATAGCCGGTGGGCCGCGAGCACATACCTGCGCTAGACTACCTGTTTTCCAGAAGAGGTGCGGGAAAAGTATGCAGACCATTCTGATTGGCTAAAACTAGCTTTATGCTATATCCACAGGATTAAAAACCCTCACTTTGAGTATTTTTGGACTTTGACCACATCTGCCCATAAAAAAAGCAGATACGGTATTGACGACACAAATGAGACTGGTGGCAACTATAGATCTGGTCAAATAAAAACCTAGTCTGTCATTTTATGCCTCGTCTGGGGGCGTGCTGCCCTTGATTCAGTGGCCGATTTTGTCATCTGTTATATTGGGGAACAGATCTCAGAGGCAATGTTTATTGGCTCATAAAAATGAGCTTTTGCTGGGCAGCACAGCCAGCACTGATCTGAGCGTGATAAAATCCCAGCTATGCCAGTTTGTAGCTACAAAGCCAATAGTGTGTTTGGTTTAATGCAAATTCATGCATTTATGTGAACAGGCGTTTAAGAAGTTAACATTGTTTATAAATGATAAACTAATGAAATTAATCATGGTTTTATTACATTAAAAGTATAATAAACATGCATTTTGGTGAATATTACCATAAATAATACGAATATCATGGTTAAACTATGGCTCATGTAGTGGGACAATAGTAAGTTTGAGGTTATTATGGGTTTACTACAGATAACATTGTTATTAAGCAATGGTTACTGTAGTAAAGCCATGGGTCATTTTTGTTCGGGTGTCTTTAAAATAATTAATTTGGTTTTATGGCTTGTTCACCTTCAGTAAGTACACTTACTCAACTAAGTTTTAGGGATAGGTCAATGAATCCCCTTACAACTGAGTATTTGAGATATGTACAATAAAAACACATGAAAGCCTAACAACTGATAGGGGCTGACTTTACCTTTAAGCGTTCATGAATATCACTTAAATCAATATGAATTGAATATTTAACTCGAACACAACTCAAATGCAAATGCACGACCTGCTAGTGTGCAAGTGTCCTGTTATGCTAGCTTATTATGCGCGCAATAACAATAGCATCATCCATAACCAATTACGAGACGGTATTCAAGTTATAAAACATTTCGAATCTATTTCACCTTACATTATAATCGGTAGTATTGTACTGTCATCTTACCTTGAGACAAACAGATGAGCGTGAACGCAATGATGAGAGCATCTAAAGTCCTGCCAAACTCCATCACCTTTAAAAAAAATAAAGTCCCGTAACACTTTATTCGCCTTTATCCGGAGTGTCCCTGAAATCACCCGAAAAGCGCTACAATCCGGCAGATGCGAGAAGAGCACACAGTCACATTGAATAACTTCAATAAACTAAACTAAAAGCACAAAAACTGTTTCCTGAACAGGTACATATATAAGCGCATCAGTTATATTCCATGTTCTCGTGCGTTTCCGGTGTGCACGCGCTTCGTGTTGTGCTCCAGCAGCGATCGTATCGATAAAGAGTCAATGTAACGGACAGATCTGACGCTTGTTACAGTCCGTCCCAGACGCTCTCACATCTTAAATTAATTTCGCGGGTAAAACGCATCTCTTCTCTCTTTTCCTCTGAATAGAAAAATATCCTCTTTTTTAGATAGAGAGAGAAGATTCAGTTCACGCGCACGGTTTCCATCTCTCCCGCTGCCTCCCGCTCTTCACTTGGCTGTGAATGAACGGATTTACTACTGGTGTCTACGGGCGGCTGTCTCGTGGCTCTAGCCCACCCCCTACTACCCCTGACCACCTTCAGCATTTACACACACTGGGGTAACTGCACTCTTAAAGGGCCAGTGACTTGATTTCACACAATCTTATTCAGCTCCTCGCATGTTTAGGAATTACATTTTGAGGTGTTTGCTTTCTGTGCATGATCATTTCTATGAGAATGACATGACAATTTTTTAACTATATAATATATAATAAGTTTAAAAAATATTCATTTGCATGGAGCTTGTATGTCAGGCTCTAAAAAACAACAAAAACTGTACCTTAAATCACAAAAAGTATCACAAAAGTCATCCATACACTTCTGCGCTATATATACATACATCCACTCATACAGACAGATGGAGCGATGGACAGAAAGACAGACAAACACAGACCTGATAGATAAACAAGCAGATAGATAGATAAATCATCACAAAAAGAAATGTCATTGTTTTAACAGTGAATGACTGGATGAGAAGTGAAAAGCAATATTAGAGGTATAGAAGTGTGGTATGAGGATCAGACAATGAGGCATGACAGAAAAGACCCTCTGACTGCAGCAGGTAATGATGGCAGATGATGTCTGTGAATTCAGCTCTGACAAATAACAGCAACCAATCAGTAAACAGAAAAAAGGCCTGTTTGGTATTCACTGCACTTCACTCGTTGCATTCCTGGCACTTCCCCAGCTATAATGACGATGTATTTGTTGAAATATTAACCAACAAATTGCATTTTATGTTAATTTCAAGATGAAAGGCTCTACACGCAAGTTGCCATTAATTTGGGAGACATATTTATCTTAATTCTCTTAATGTGATATCTTCCATTATGTTCACACTGGTGTACACGAGGAGCTTCTGGAAGGACTACCCTTGATATTGTCCTCATGTATGATGCATGAGCAAGTTTAACTTAATTGCAAAAACTGATTAATTGAGCTTCGGCGTGTAATTGAATAAAACATGATTCCGTTTTTCCCTAAATACATTTCATCTCTCTTATGACTGATGCAGCATGCTCCCACTACCATAAAACATCAGCTGGAACTGTCAGGGCAAGTGTGCAGTCTATGAATTTTGCTGAATAATCACATTAGAGTGAGAGTTATGGCGACATCATATCATCACGTCTTAATGATGCCATTAAGCATTGGTCGCAAGAGTATGGTAGAAGCGGGAGTTCGGAGAACATCGCTGGAGATGACAAATTACCGTTGAATTGGTAAAAGCTAACAATGAGTCGATCTACAGTACGACTGTGAAAACGTTCTGCAGTCATGTTATAAAACAGCTTGTTTGCTCATACCATAATTTAAAAAAAACCTTATTTTTTCAGTTTTTTTGATTGATTCTATAATTCCTCAAAAGAAGATAAATTACAATGAAAAGGATGTCACAATGCCTCAATCTACTAATTTCCACAGCCAACTGACAGAAATTATCAAATACAACCAATCCAGAGCATTTATCAATAGAAATTAACTTGACCTTTCAAATAAGGTGACCGCAAAACCGATTTGAACATTTCTCCATTAAGGCAGGCTAAGGTAAAAATTGCACCTCGGTGGCAACATATCAGACATCATACGAGTGTTCAGCAATCGACAGTGACAGAGGAAAACGCTTTGAAAATCCTATAGCACTATACGCAATTAGCCCATCCACCATACAGCCGCTTGAGTCCGTGCCAGCTGAACGTGATTTATTACCCTGATCAACCACACAACCAACACCTGACAATACTGAACTGGGGCCAAACCATCTGACACTGTGCATTTAAAGCTTAACACATCCCAACCAACCAATGTGATACATATTCAAATTTTTGAAGCCAACACAGAGAAATAATAATAATAAAACATGTTTCCTAAAATATAAAAATCCATGATTTTCAAACTTTTTTGCTCCATAAGGTTAAAACCCCCTTCATCAACATCAAATTAGAAATGTGTTCTGTTGTTGGAGCTGATGCGCTTTCGGTGACCCGAGTTCAAAATTTTGGCTTAATGTCCTTTGCCGATCCCCTTCACCCTTGCACACTGTTTGTTAAATAAGGGCTGTGTCCGAAAACTCTAAATTGCTGCCTTCTGAGGCAGCTTTCCAAGGCAGCAAGGCATCAAGGCATGTCCGAATTCAATGTTTGGTTTACTTCCTCTCTCCTGAGATACCTATGCGTGGACGTACATTAAGAATGTGATTGGTCGAGTCCGGTCGAGTTCGAAAAAATAAAATGGCGGCCAAGGACGCGACTGGACCACCAATGTAGTGTAAATAAAGGTATATTTTCACTTTTTACACCTTTTAATTGCATTTCTAGCGATAAATTAGTATTGTAGTTTTCAAATATGTGATTAGTTATCACAAAGGCGCTCTCTGTTTAAATTTCAAACACGCTGCCTTAGAAGTGTGTCCGAAAGTCTTTCTCTGAGCAACCTTCATGCCTCCGAAGTCATTTCCTCATGAGGCAGCGAGGCAACGAGTCACTGCCTTGAGTTTTCGGACGCAGCAAAGGACAAGAATTGTCATCACAAAAAAAAAAAATGTGTCGAGTTAACCTTAAAGGGGCCATGGCACAAGACTTTTTTAAGATGTAAAAAAATCTTTGGTGTCCTCAGAGCACATATGTTAAGTTTTGGCTCAAAATACCATATAAATAATTTATTATAGCATGTTAAATTGCCACGTTGTAGGTGTGTGCAAAAATGTGCCGTTTTGGGTGTGTCCTTTAAAATGCAAATGAGCGGATGAAGTGCAAACAGTGATCACAATGATGGTGGTTTGTTGCAATTGAAACTCAATTGTGCTGTGAATTATTTTCTCTCTCTCTCTCTCTTTTTCTCTGCATTAAATGGCAGTGCTGTGATTGGATAGTGCAGATTAAGGGGCGGTTATTATAATAAGAGCTCCTTATGACATCATAAGGAGAGCCAAATTCCAAAATCTATTTTTTCATGTGCTTGTAGAGAATGGTTTACCAAAACTAAGTTACTGGGTTGATCTTTTCATATTTTCTAGGTTGATAGAAGCACTCAATCATAGCACTTAAAGATGGAAAAAGTCAGATTTTCATGCCATGGCCCCTTTAAAATTAATAGCATTATTAAAATCACATTTATACAACCCAACTGAAATCTAAACAAAGTGTCATCTACCAAAAATGTGCAACTTGCACACTTAATTAGTTTTCCTTTTCTGTAAAAAATCTGATTTGAATTTATATATGAATAATCAAAATTAATTTTTAGCAGTTCTGATGGCCTAAAAAATCCTGGCAGACACTTTTATCCAAAGCGACTTGCAGTGCATTTATACTATAAATGTTTTTTTAATCAGTATATGTGGCAATGAAACCCTGACCTATGTGTTGACAATGCAATGCTCTACCAATTGAGCTACAGAAAAACTAATGAATGCAAAACACTGGAACAGCTAAAAATACATTCATCAGTAGACAAGCGTTGATCATTTATGTCACATTGTGACATTAACAGGCACCATAACACAGAGACACACAAACAACCATCCAACATGTTTCATACATGTGCCCAACGGTACATCTGGTCTGGCCAAAATCCCTATAGCAAAATATTGACTGCCCATCATGCTGTGATCGCCATGGAGACGGACACGACGCTGAGGCCAAATGACATTTAATGTGAAAAGCAATACACTGAGTCCTTATGTAATAGAAAAGGATCCAACTCCCCCGCACGCCCAAAGCCAAGAGTGTTGCATGCGACAGTTGTACAAGAGGGAATATCGCCAAAAACCATGGACCGAAGTAAATTGTAAATGCTCGGCACGCACAAAAGCCTAAAAAGAAACAAAAGACCTGCCGAGAATGTGTTTATTTGTCGTCTTTTGAACGCGGACCAATTTGCTTGATTATACACAAAAACAATCACAGTGGCCTGA
The DNA here is from genome assembly GCF_027580225.2 of Misgurnus anguillicaudatus. Taxonomy (NCBI): domain Eukaryota; kingdom Metazoa; phylum Chordata; class Actinopteri; order Cypriniformes; family Cobitidae; genus Misgurnus; species Misgurnus anguillicaudatus. The sequence continues at coordinate 30,818,801 of NC_073348.2, forward strand.
CCGCAAAACAGCATTATGGTCGAATCAGACCTCAGTGACACCTACAGTGATTTCTGAGATGTTTTGCAACAATTTGGCAAGAGAAATATGATTTGTGCTTTGTGTCGAATGCATAAAAAGGAGCGACACGTGTCATGCTCTGTTGCTTTAAACTGCACGGCTCATATAGATTATAGATTAATTGATTTAAAAGGTGCGGCTGGAAAATGACAATATATCTTATCGATCTGCCTCAAAATGAGATTGGCTGCTGCTAATCATCCCGCGGGAGACCGGCACACATTTAGACGCCCAATTTCCTGTTGCTCTCCGATGCATTAATATTCCACTTTCTCTACCTATCTGTCTGTCACTCTCTCTCTCTCTCTCTCTCTTTGTCTTTAAGCCCCTCTGTTCGAGGCCCCCTTAATTGTGGCTCTGTGAAGCGAGAAGGTCCCTCTGTTCTCCTCTACTATCCTGAAAAGGAGTAAAATTGGTGTGTATCAGACGACTGAACCCCTTCTGTTTCCATCATATGCAAAGTGCAACGAGAAAGTCTGACATTAACCCCTTGTATGTTAGAAGGCCCGGCTTTCAAAGAGACAACTGGTTTCAAGAGCTAATTGTATAATACGACCACATTCACTCTTGGCACGAAAACCTTGTAAGGTCGCCTCGCGCGCACGCTTCTTTCGAAGATGGTTGCTAATTGGCCGGCTTTGAAGAACTGCTCTCGAAGGTGATGCTAGACAGTTCCAGCTTTCCCCATTAGTAATTGTTGTTCAAGCTCAGAAAGCTTTGCTGGTTTCTTCACTCTCTATTGTTAGTCTTGAAGAAGACCTGTGCAGGTTGGTTGGTAATTTACTCCCGAAATTGTACCAGGGGCTTGCTAATGATATGTTTGGCGTTCTGCTTTTCCCTTCAACTTGGGTTGGAAAATTGGAGCGCCCATCATTTTGTTTCCCTGGAGATGAAATGACTCTTCCAATTCCCACTGTCTGCAGTCGGATCCGGGAGGGAGGTGACAGCAATTACGGTCCTCTTCGGCCGGCAGCGCTGGGGAAATTCGCTCTGACACGCAGTCTTTGGCTATTCCAGACCAGACTGGTCTAGTTTGACACCGGCTATCTCATCAGAATAGCCATTTCCCTCTATCCGGCTGTCTCGGTATAACACGTCTCGCTTTGAGTTTAAATGAGCTGTTTGCATGCCTACATGCAT